>NC_080683.1:58404611-58754611 GCF_030445035.2 Dasypus novemcinctus | reverse complement strand
TTAAAATATGGTGCATCCTTAAATTCTTTTCTGCGACAGTGTTCAAGCAACAATGTAGCCGTGGAAGATATGAAATCCAAACCCACCTGAGGCCCATCCTAGCAAGTGGATGCAAACACAACTGGTTGAAAAGTGAAAAATTAAATGAAACCGCGTTCCATCAGACTACACTGCCAAAAAATGGCTTTAAATTTTGCCCCCATTTTTTGACTTATTATTTGACCAAATCAAACCTGGTAGACAATTTTAATCATGATTACTCAACACCAACAGATGAATCTGAGAGACCTGTATAAAAAGAAATAAAACCAAGTGGAGTTACTGTGACTAAGAGATTTAAAATGGAGTTGGGAGGTCATTCTGGAGGGTTACTTTTACCCTAGAATCAACCAGAGATCACAAACAGCAAAGAATGTGAAGCCTCAAGTAACAACACTTCTCAAAACCCTGAGGACATCTGGACACCAGAAACAAACCACAAGATCAAGAACTCAGTCAACTATCTAAACTGAAGGACATGTGAAGTATTCCAAATATCTACCTATCACAAACAGTTGATGCAATATTTTTCTTTAAAAATCCTTGCACACTTAGGTTGCTCCTGAATGCATGCTCCTCAGTTCTGAGTTCTGAGATCCCAAATAAATGCTTTTGCTGCCTTGCAACTTAATTTGTGTTTTCTCAGTTGACCCTTGGGAGTTAATGCCACAACTTTAAGACACTGAATTATTTTTCAGATGGGGAGGCAGGTATTTTCCTTCTCAGTAGATACTTCAGAAGGCATCAGGGCTTTGATTTATATTTACTTTCAACTAGCATAAACAGCTTGGGTGTGGTGAATATATGTAGATGTTTAAAAAAATACTTCCCCTAATATTCTTGTTTATCATTAATTGGATTGGACCTGATTAAGGTGGTTTATTTAACTGAACTAACCTCCCCCCCCCAAATTTGATCTTAGCCTAGTGATAGAAAAGAATAATGACTGTTACATATTTGGAGAGTAATTAGTAGTAAATCTCCTGCTGGGGGTATAGTAGGCTCTGTTTAAAGTAATGTAAATTATTAAATAGTCATGAAAGGCTTAGCTCTTCTCTTTTAATTCAGAAACTGCCAAGAAAAAAAACATGAAGAGGAAAGGCAATAAGCATTCAAATGAGAATGAAAACAAGGGGGCCTTCTCTCTACTGAAGTTTGGAATTTAATGCTTCTTTAGGTTTGCAAATTATGTCCATTTGCTTTGAAATGGGTTTAATCTGGATAATAATTTATCTAGAGACTTGCAATTCAAAGGGCTTTACCTAATTAAAAATGAAAGAAACAACTTGAAAGAGTGGTGGCATATAACTCTAACACACTCTCCAATCCCCAATCCCTCCTCTCCACTCCCGGCAAAAGGGAACTGAATATGAAGGGACAGGTAGAAGAAAAAAAGAAAGGAGCAAGATGGAAGGCCTGCTTTAGTACCTTGGAATCACTAGTGAAAAATTTTAAAAAGTTCTTATCTGGGCCAGTCACTCTTCAAAGCACTTTACCCATGAGGAAACTGAGGAGCAGGTTAAGTTAATGTCTAAGGTGGAATCAGGATGAAACCCAGACATTTTGGTTCAGAATGTGTACTCTACAACTCTATGCTCTCTAGCTTCAATAATAGTAACAGTAGCTGTTAATGGCTCTTCTATACGCTCTCTGTGAAATTATTACTAGAGATATTAGTATCTCTATTTTACTAACAAAGGCACTAATCAATTAGCTCAAGATCAAACAACATGGATGATGGTGCCAGCATATTAGCACATCTAACTGCGAAAGCTGTGTTTTAAGTGCTATGCTGCCTCGTGTTCAAGATCAAGGGGGTAACCAAGTAACTTTACAGAAGAAGATTTGACCTTCCTGTCCTAAAAGTTGGCCTTAGAGTCCAGTGACAAGGCCAGAAGATCTGGTTAACAGAACAGCTATGTCCCCAGAACTGGTCTGGTGCACTCGTGTTTAGGTGGGCAGGGACAGTCCAAGAGACTCTAATGGGCACATGGTTCCAGGACTGAGCTGCCTTGCTATCTTACGTGGTTCCTTCAGGAGACTCTGATAAGGCAAAGTTGCTTCTGTGAAGGATCTAGAGAGCAGGCAAGGAGGGAGGTGTACCAGACTTGCTAGGTGGGTTCCTGGGATTGATTGATCAATTGGTGAACCATTAGTTAACTCAATAAATATTAATTGAGCACCTGAAGCAGGTTAGTAAAATAGGGAATCAATAAATGGATCTAGAATCTGGCAAGAAGTCCACATGGACATCAAAAACCCCAAGATGGCTGCTGGAAGAAAGACATCCCCTCTACAAGATTCTGCCATTTAGATCAAGATTTCCTCCAGAAGTCAGGGGAAGCCCTGGATATTCCCCAAGGACTTTATCATTGGGCCCTCCTAGGGGATTGATGGGTGGGGTAATCAATCAAAACAGCAAACAGCTGGAACTCCTCCCTGCCATTAGCAAAGAGGTGGAATAATTAAAGTTTCAAAAAGCAGGCACAAGGCCTAAACTCACTCTCTCTCACCTTTGGACCCTGGTTCTGGCTGCCTTCTCTCCTGCTTAGATCATTATGCAAGTAAAACCTGGGCATTTATAATCTATAATGGGAAAATTGTGGTCTGTAAATCAGCCTACTTTATCACTTTTCAGCCCCTTCCTCTTCACCTGGGACCCATGATATGTTATTTTCTCCCATTTCTCTTCCCTCTCTACCTTAATAAATTACTGGCCTAACTCACCCGACTTGCTCTTGAAATTCATTTCTGCAGCATAGTCAAGAACCTAGACAAAATCCAGTAACACACCTACTATGTGCCAGGTGCTATGCTAGAGTCAGGGTGTGAAAGAAGTGCAGTTCCTGGCCATAGCCTAAAGGGGTCACAGTAACTGGAAATGCATCTGCTGCCTGGGTGACCTGGTGGGGATTAGCTGTGGATCCCCCACCTGGGAACCTGGAATCTCTACAAAGAGAGAAAGAACTAAAGAACCCAAGATATTTAAAAAGGGGTTTAAGTGTATCTTGGGATTCGACCTTTTGGGAGGCCTAGACCTTTTTTTCTAAACTGGGAATTCTTAGATGGCACAGCGCCTGTGCTAATCTTCGCATAACTAGATTGTAGTCAAGTGTCTAACACAAAGTAGGTGATCTGTAATGGGTTGTTGACTAAATGAATAAAAGAAATTAAAGTTTTCCCTCTGGAAAGGGAAGACTCAAAGACAAAATTCAATGACTTCTAAGGGTGTTCATGAACATGGACTTTTCATTGTTTCCTTCCGGGGGAGGCTGTTCCCTAATATGTCATTACATGATAGCTCATTCCTCAAGGTTTTCATTTTCCTGAGTGTTCCTCCTTTTTCTCACTTTACAGCTCCTTATTAATCTCTTTCTCTTTGGCTCTTTCCTTTTTCTCTTCCTCTTTTTTCCTTCTCCCTTAGCAACTTCTCTCCCCATCGAGAACAGAAAATTAATTAATTAAACACTGTAATGGAACTATTTTCTCCCTGGAATGTAATGTAATGTCTCTATTACACAAGACACCATTTAAAACGTCTTCTTGCCATTCAGACTTGCCAGTTGGCAATGGTACCAGATAAAAGTGACTTCTTGCCAGATGTGTTTCATTAATGACCAGTTCCTGAGACATTGGGGTTTCAAAGAGAAAAAGAGTTTATTTGCTTATGGGTAGCAAAGGAGTGGCCTAAGGGCCCAAAAACTGCCTCTTGGTGTGGGAAAATAGCTTGAGTTTGAATGTGGGAACCTGGCTTGAAGTCGAAATATTTCCATAACGCAGATAAAAAGTGTGGGCTTAGGAACTCTGGCCTTGACTAGAGGGAATGCTGTGTGGTCAGCATGAAAATTGTTTCTGTGAGGAGGCATTTGAACTTTGTATGTCCTGTTCCCTAGTATTGTAGGTGTTGCAGCTTTAATAACAAGCAGGCTTGAAAGTAAACATAGATAACTACTGCTTTGTAATTTCTAATAAATACGATGTGGAAACTAGGACCGAGGCTCTCAGTTCCAGAAGCTGTTGAGTCCCCTGGTTCCATCTTTATTTTCTCTCTTGTGTCTTTCTTTCTGTCCTTTTAATTCTTAAGTTCTGCATCACCTTTCCTTTGTGCAAACCTATTGCTGAGCTGGTCTCAGCATCCTGGAATTGCAATAATCCTGTTTTATAATATACAGGTTTAGCAGTGGGTGCTGATGAGTAAGTGTGGTGGGACTGGCTCAGGTTCCTTCATTAATAAATGTTGATCAGGCTGAGAGGGGTACAAAACTGGGATGAGTCACAAAGTTTTACAATCACAAGACAATCATCATCAGAGATCAAGGCATCTGGGGATAGTGGAAGGGGGAGGTTCAGGAGGGTCAGTTACAAGGTTTTTCTTATGGATTTCAAACAGAGGAGAGTGGAGTGTTACCATTTCAGTACAAATGTTCAAATGCCAGGGTAAAATCAATCTGGAATAATCATCATAACAGGAGAGCTGAATTGGAAATTACCATATACAAATGTATGATCCCTCTGGAATAATCATTATTATAACATGTTTTAGTTAGAAATTACTATATACAAAGGTAATATCTGTCTGGAATTATTATCACAATGGCACATTTTTAGTTGGAAATGACCATATACAAAAGGTGAGGTCACCCTAGCCAGTTTCAGTGATTTCAGATATTAACCTTTGACTATTTTATAATATACTAGAGGAAAAAGGCATCTATATATTGAATCAGTAATCATAATTATTTAGTTCTTAACTCCCAGTTACAGCAAGTTAACAGTGGAAGGCATATACCTTTTAGTTTGTCTTTTTTTTTTTTTAAACTAGTCTAAAGCAATGATTGCTTAGAGTGACAGGTCATTCGAATTATGTGGGGGAGAATTGCTGGCAAGTTGTATTGTGCCAGAGAATAGTTGCTCAGGAGAACCTCTAGAAAGATTACTCTAGGGGAGTACTACTTTAAAGCTATGCTGTTTCCTTTTATTTGGTTCTATGTTTTTACTGTCTCTTCATTGCTTTTCCTTCCTGCCTATTAGTGATTTGTACTATGTTAGATCTTAAAGGACACAGCTCCTGATCAAAGTTTTATGATTTAATTAGCTGCACCTACTGGACTTAGGTTCCAATTGATGTCTGACTCATATATTTCTATCTCAACTACAAATATTAATCACGTATTTAATCGACCATGTGGCTGCCAGGCACGTTTGGTGCTGGTGACAAAGAATATAATAAAGTCTGTCCTTAAGAAGTCCAGGGTCTACTTCATGGCTACATTATAAAGCTCATTATCTCCTAATGCTACCGTATTATTACTTTAAGCAAAATCATATGCTGGAGATGTATTATATTTTGGTTGTTTTGATTGGGTTCTTTTATTACGCCAGCTCTAGGGACACACATTCATTGGTAAGGCTATGACTAAACCAGCGGTCATTTGGCTGGATTCTGTGCCTTCAATGTCTACCTTGTGCCTGCCACATTGAGAGACTGGCACGAATCCCCCAGCCTTCTTTCCCTCAGCAAAACTGCAGTGAAGGCAGGAGAAGTGTTTTCAGAAGTTTGCCTAAACCTGTTCCTCCCTAAATAAATAAGATTTTATGCCCAATTAAACCAACCTCACCTGTTGACAATTGTCCAATGAAATAGTGCTACTTTTCTATTGAAGTACACCCAGTAACTATTGTAGAAATGGGAGAAAACATTGCAGTGTGGTTGAAGAAGAGATCATTTAGGCACTTCAATGTGAAATGTGATCCCTTGGTTAGAAGAATATATATATCATGCAAAGTCAGGAATCGGGATCTTATATTTTATAGAAGGTCATTGATCTATCGAAGATTCATTGAGGGTAACATAAAAAAAAGATCAGAGACTTAAAAATGTTTTGGTCTGTTAGAGGAAGAAAAAGTAAGGCAGATAGAAACAAAGGGAAATGGGTTCTGTTGTTTTGAGATGAGACTTAAAAGTCAAATTGTGCTGTGTGCTTCAAAAATAAGTATGTTTTCTTTCTTTGACTTAGCCATTTGTTCCTTCTTTCATTCATTTCTTAAATCATTCATCAAACGTTTATTGAGCATGTGCCTAAAATGACTGAGATGAGTAAGAAACTGCATGTGTTCTCAAGAAACTCAAATCTTGGCACATGAATCAGCAGTAATGACACAGTGTGTTGAGTATATCGTGGAAATATGCCCAGGGTAATGAGAAGCCTGGAAGGCTGATGCCCATTCACCAAGCTGGGTGAGGTGTGGTCTCAGAGAAAGAAACACTAGCCTGAGACTTAGACAGGGGCCTAGAAGAGGAAGTCAGATAGAAAAGAGGGAGAAAAACCATTTCATTCAGAGGTAACAGTGTATGTAAATGTGTCACATCCCCAAAAGCCAGTAGTTGCTTAAGTCTTGCTCATAACTCTTATTCTGAAAGATGGGATAGCCAGAGGAGCCCATCCTGGTGGACGTAATTTTTCAGGCTGCATCAGTAAGAACAGAAGTTTCTGTATCTCAGGGGTCAAATGAAACCTCTTGGTTTGGGCTGGGCCAGACATCAGGGAAGTGGTAGGGTGGGACTTCAAAGTCATGTTTATTTCCAGAGACGATCTTCCTGTCATAAGATAGGCATTAAAAACATATTTGTTAAATTTGATTGAATTGACTTGATAGTTTTTCTTTTTCTTGTGAATGTAAAAAGATAATAAAACAAATAGAAAACAATGCATATCTCACTTTATGGGTGAACCTACTGCAATCACTTATCTGTGGTATTTCTTTTATAGAACTCTATTGTTGCGGAGTTGTTATTACTGAGTCATCATTCCATTCAACATGTTTTGTATCTATAGAGCAAAGGGAAATGATAAATCCACTGTAAACCACACAAAATACACCCCACCCCACCACAGTGACTCAACTGATTTCCTGTCAGTAAGAAATCTGATTTTGGGAAATGGACACCCTAGATTATGTTCTTTCACAAGTGGGGAAATGAGCCTTAAGCCTTTTTATCTACGGACTCACATCCATTAAATAAGCTTCCTACCAGGCTAGATGCTGTCTGTGACCGAGTGTGATAGGTAATTTATGGATATGATTGCAAAATAGCTCCCCTTTTCATGCTTAACTTCCTCTTACAATGTGACTCTGTCATTACTCCTATCAAGAGGTAGAGTCCATTTCCCTCTCCTTGAATCCAAACTAAGCTTGTGACTTGCTTGACCTATAGAACTCTGCAGAAATGATGTGTAACATTCAACACTGAAATTCAGTTACCAACTGGTGTCATTTTCCTTCAGCCAGATAACTTTTTTTTTAGCATTTCTTATGGTACGGGTCTGCCGGCAATGAGTTCTCTAAATTTTTGTTTATCTGAATTTTTAAAAATTTTGACAATTTTTAAAAGATAGTTTCACTGAATATAGAATTTTGGAATAAAAGATTTTTGTTCTTTTTCCCCCAACACTTTCAAGATGCCATTCTATTGTCTTTTGGCCTTCATTGTTCTTTTATAGCAGGCGGTTAATTTGGCTTAATTGTTTTTCTGTGTTGGCTAGGTAGGCTTCTCTTTACCTCAACCCTTGTTCTACTTTTTCTTTTTCAAATTTGGAGGTCTCACATTCTATTCAGATTCTTCTAATGGTTATTCATATATTTAACAAATATTTGCATAACTTTGTATGCTTTAACAAAACCTGGAGTTAATATCGATAGCCTTTTCCTTATCAATGCTTAAGCTTCCCTTTGAATTCCTGTCTATTATTGTTTGCTATTTAGCTTAATTTTTGTTTTTAACCTTCCAAATAGTTATTTTTTGAGTTGATACTTATTTAGAAATAGCAAGTTTTTTGTTTTTTTCCACAATTTTCCCTCTCATCCTGGCTTTTTTAGCCTGTGCGTTTCCTTTTTGTTGAAGTATATCCTGCCATTATGTCCTTAACTTTGTATGCCTGAAATGCTTTATTTCATCCTCATGCTTGAACAGGTAAGTTCTGTATAGAATTCTAACCTATTTACTTTTTTCACTTTGAAGATATTACTCTATTGTCTCTGGCATATATTATTGTTGACGTGTGGTATTCTGCCAATCTCATCGTTGCTCTTTTTTAGGTCGCCTATTTTTCTCTCTGGTAGTTGCCAATATTTTTTGTTGATGATTCAACAGTTTTAACTTCAAATTGAAATATATTGATATACTTTTGGTTTTATTTGTTTTATCCAGTTTTGTTTTATCCAGTTTTCATCTATCTGAAAAATTCTCCATTTAAAAAAATGTTTTATTGCCTTAACTTTCAAAGTCTTTTTAAAATTTTTCCTTTTTTTCTTTTTATTTATCCCCCCTCACCCCCTGAATGGTTCTTTTATCTGTCTGCTCACTGTTTGCTCACCTTCTCCAAGAGGCACCAGGAAGTGAGCCTGTTCACAGGGGCTGCCACAGGGTAGGTGAGTGCCCAAGGGCCTGAGCCACGTCTGCTTCCTGTGGGCTGTGGCATCTGCTGGCACGCGGCATCTGCTTGTTTAGGCATCTGGTGGTTGCTGAGGTGCAGTGTCTATCTTGTTGCAGCAGTGTGGCATCTAGCTTGTTGTGGCAGTTGCAACATTTAGCTCATTGTCGTAGTTATGGCATCTGCTTGTCTTCTTTAGGAGGCACCGGAACCCGAACCTGGGACTTCCCATGTGGTAGGCTGGAGCCCAGTTGATTAAATGGACTTCCGTCCATTAAAAAAATTTTTTTTTTCAAAATTTCCAACATTTACACTCTGTACCCACCAAGGAACAACTCTCTCTCTCCATCTACTGGTAACCTCTAATCTACTTTCTATCTCTGTGAGAAAATTCTCCACTATTGTCTCAAAATTTCCTCTTCCCCGTTCTCTTTAGTCTTTTATTCTAGAGCATCTCTCAAACATATGTCAGAGCTTTTTTATTCTCGCTGTCATATTTCTAACTTCTCTATCATATTTTCCACCTTTTTACCCAGGCTGTCTTCTTGGTGATTTCTTTGTATCCATATTTCAATTCAAAGTTTATTTCTATTTCTTAGTCTGTAGTTTGCTCTGTTTTTTAAATCTTTCTATTTTGACAATGTACTCTATTTTTAACTTCTAGAAGTTTTTACTTCGTTTACTTTCAAATCAACCTATTCTTATTTATTCTGTGCCTTTAAAAAATTAGACTCGATATCTCCTTTTCCCTCTTTATAAAGATTAAAGTAATCATTTGAAAATCTAGTTAACAACATTCATTTTCATTAGTTTCTTTAATGTAAATTCTCCTATTTTGAGGTCTTCAGACTTTTCCCTTTTTGCTTTGAATTTCTTCATGTGTTTCCTAATTTTGTCTCTGATTTCCTCTTCAGGAGGAGTTCTCCTTAGAAGGAGTCCTGTCCATGCCCTGGGTTGTGAAGGCCTCTCATGATGAAGGCTCACCATTGTCCTTACCCAGGTCTTACTCAGTTCATTGCTTCCAAACCAGTTTTACACTAGATTCTCAGCTCCAGATTTCCATATTGCATGAGTAATGAAAAGGGTTTTTTTTTTGCCCCTGTGCATGGTGCAGGCTCAAGATTCAAATGTCTTGGTGTGTGGGAGTACATGTAGAAATCTCTGTTTCTATTTAGGCTGGGGAGGACAGCTAATTTTCTGCTGAAGCCTTAGGTCTGCTGGAGTTTTCCAGTTAATATCAAGGGTGTTTTCAGCACATTTTTTGGCAATCATTACTAAGCAAGATGCCCCATTCTTATTCTTTGATGTGCACAGAATCAGGGACTTCAACTCTCTTCCAACAAATACATGACATACCAGCCTCTAGGATATGTAAGTGGTCCAGTTTCTCCCAAGGACTGTGTGGTTTCAAATCCTGCTTACCTCTAGAGCTATGGTCTCCCTCTTCATTTCTGTCATATGACAATGTCCATTTCTTTTGAGCTCAGCTATGTCTTTAATGTGGAAAAATAAATATGTATTTATTTTGTATTTTAAACAATTCAAACAGAACAGACTCTAAGCTCCATAAGCTCAAGGACATGTCTGTTTTTGCCCACTATAGTATTCTCCACCAACACAATGCCTGGTACATAACAGGTGCTCAGTAAATGTTGAATGAAGGAATGGAAGATTTTGCTTTTGTCATCAGAAGAAAATGTAAATAAAAAAATGGTTCTTGTTTATCACAGTTCTACTTGTCTCCACCTATGATTCCTAGTAAAAGAAATATTCCAAATGTCAAGGGCTAAGGTAAATTAATAAAATTCAAAGTCAATAAACCTAAACGTGCATTTAGAATTTTTTATTTTATGTCTTTGACAACATGTAAGAACTCTATGACATTTGTGACATTGAATTATCATTGTGCTTTTTATAAGTAGATTTAATCGTAGCACTTAGGAGCATTACATATGATTCAAATTGAATAGCTTCCAGCTCCCCCACACCTGAAATTGAGAAGTGGCTAACCCCTGCTAGGTTGAAGTTAGGTACTCTCTAGGAAATGGAAAAGAGGGAGGGAAGAGGGATTAGTCCAGATCTTTCTCACAAGATAAAATCATGAACAAGTCCAATAACCTACTTACTTGACTCTTAAAGGATTTAAAAAAAAATTATGGTATGAATAGTAGCATGAGCAAAACAAGTTGTACTTGTAATCAGCAGGTGCCTTAGAATAGGCATAGAACATCTTGCTCTGTCAAGTTTAAAATTAATCTGAACTTTCAGTTCTCTTTCTTTGTAAAGAAAATGTGTGATGTATCCTTGTAATGCTTCATGTATTCCATGATGATGCACAACTCCTTGATGAAGTGTACTCTAACTGCCTAGGTCTAACAGATACCCCATTAGCGGACCCAGCCTAGAATTATTGATAGATGAAAGCAGCTACATGGAGCATGGAAAACAAAGAGAAAGCTAATCAGTAGTCACCCTCACTGAAATATGAGAAGCAAAGCCTTCACCCACACAGGAACTTCAGCACAAAGATCCAGCCTATTCTCTTTCCTAAGTGCAGGACAAAAGGAAAACATATATACAGACTCTGGATATGCTTTTGCTGTCCTACAGGCACTCAGAGCTATTTTGAAAGAACATGGTTTATTAACTGCTGCTAATATTAAACATGTAGCCTTGATCTTACAGTTGTTAAATACAGGTTTACAATCAAAAGAATTGGCAGCTATTCATTGTAAAGGCAATAAACTGGCAGATAAAACAGTCAGAGAAGTGGCAAAAAGGGTAATCTCCCCTGCAGCCCTTATTTTGTTTTACTCGAATCACACACTATTACCTCACAGTGAACAAGGACCTGAATTGAGGCACATGGAAAATGTCTTGAGACTTATTGAGAAAAAGACTTAGCAAAGGCCAAAGAATGGGGATTTATAAATTTAACTAAACAGGGATGGTTATAAAATGAAAATGAGGGAAGCGGACTTGGCCTAATGGATAGGGCATCCGCCTACCACATGGGAGGTCTGCGGTTCAAACCCTGGGCCTCCTTGACCCGTGTGGAGCTGGTCCATGCGCAGTGCTGATGCGCGGAAGGAGTGCTGTGCCACGCAGGGGTGTCCACATGTAGGGAAGCCCCATGCACAAGGAGTGCGCCGTGTAAGGAGAGCTGCCCAGCGTGAAAGAAAGTGCAGCCTGCCCAGGAATGGCACCACACACACGGAGAGCTGACACAGCAAGATGATGCAACAAAAAAAAGAAACACAGATTCCCTTGCCACTGACAACAACAGAAGCAGACAAAGAAGAACATGCAGCCAATAGACACAGAGAACAGACAACTGGGGGGGGAGGGGAGAGAAATTTAAAAAAAGAAAGAAAATGAATGCAGTGATATAAGTAAAATTCTTGCCCCAGAAAACTTCTTCAAACCCATCATAATATACTTTCACCAAATTACCCAATATGGGTGAGAAAGCCTTTACAGATGGCTCAGTTTCTAATCTCACCTCACCTGTACCAATTCAAGCTGTAACTCATCAATGTGTAACATGCACTTGAGTCATTCCTCCACCTTGCCACAAAGTACCAGCTTTAACAAAAGGAGTACAGTATTGGGGATTAGGTGAGGAGAGGGTTGGCAAGTTGATTTTATCATAACACCTAAGGCCCCTGGAAATGTCAAGTATCTACTAGTATTTGTTGACATTTTTATCGGATGGGTAGAAATCTTCCCTTGAGGAACTGAGAATACCCCTGAAATTGTTAAATGTTTGCTAACAGTAATTATTCTCCCTCTATCCATTCAAAGTGACAAAGGTGCTGCCTTCGTCTCTGAAGTAGTGACAGATGTTTCCTGTTTATTGGGTATTGACTGGTGCCGTCAATCTTCTTATAGACCTCAAGTCACAGGAAAAAGTGAATGAATAAACCTAATATTAAAAGAAATCTTGGAAGGGTGATGTGTGGGAATCCTGCACATTGTGCATGATTGTTCTGTAAGCTCGCAACTTCTATAATAAAAGAAATGAAGAAAAAAAAGAGCATCTAGCAAAAATTTTCTTGGAAATACAGTTAAAATGGGATAAAGCCCTGTCCACTGCATTCCTGTAGATAAGAGTAGCACCCTCGGAGCAGATTAGGTTTGTGACCTTGTGAAACGACATACAGAAGGCCTTTTCTAGAAGTAGAATATGCTGAAAATATGCATCCTAGTTCTGAATTAGCCACTATTCAATATGTAAAATCCCTAAGAGAAACTTTAACTGAAATCAATAACTAGGCTTCCAACTATCTTAAGTTCCTCACAGACTCTCCTTTATACAGCTGCCAACCTGGAGATTGGGTATGGTTACACACGTGGAAAAACTTACACCCCAAGCCCAAATGAATCCCAAATGGGTAGGACTGTACCTGGTGTTACTTGCCACTTACTCTTCTCTTAAGTTACAGGGCATCAGACTGGATACATCATACTGGAGTCAAGCTACAACCAGTCCTGTACAGTGACACTCCACCACTCAGCCAAAAGGCAGCTGTTGCCATCGACCCATCAGAAGACTCTGAACATAAATAGACCTGTGAACCTCTAGATGGATTCAAATATTTGTTTAAAAGGAAAAAGTCCTCATGAAGCTACTTCTGAGGCCCTCCCAATCCCTTGAACAACAAACGATATTACTTATATACCATGGAGCAACATTTCCACCAAGAAACTCCATTACTACTATGTCCCATCTGTTCTAACCCAACTTCCAACTTTGAAAGGACACAAGTCAGGGCAACCATAAGACCAAAGAATGCACCAGGCAAATGGTTAGACATGAACTTTATTGGGACTTACAAATGGGAGAGGTTCTTTGATGGCGGCCAGTCAAGAACGAAGATAGGGCTCTGCAAAGAAGTGAGAAAATGAAGGACAATATAAAGGGTATCAGTACAGAGACATTCCATGGGGTATAAGAACTGAGTTACTGCATGAGTTACATGAGGCGCACAAATGTATTTGGTGATGTTATCACAGAAAGGGAATGTACAGAAACATGGATCAATGTTTCCACCAAGAAACTCCGTAACTACTATGTCCCATCTGTTCCAACTCAACTCCCAACTTTGAAAGGGCACAAGCTGGGGCAGCCATAAGACCAAAGAATACACCAGGCAAATGGTTAGACATGAATCTTAGAGAGGATTAGTTTGCATTGCTACCTGCACATTCTTTCCTCTGAGGAGGCCAGTTACTTTTTAATTAGTGAGTGTCCAGGTTATGCTGCAGACTACGTGCTTCGGGCTGTGCTTCATTTAAGGAGGGGTAGCCTGGGCCCTGGGACCCCACACCATCTCAGCAGGAAGCAGCCAAATCGAATGATGTCTGAATCTAAAAATTAATTCCATGATTGGAAATATAGATATAATAGGGGAATTTGTGGCATGAATAGTAGCATGAGCAAAACAAATTGTACTTGTAATCTAGCAAGCACCTTAGAATAGGCATAGATTATCTTGCTCTGCCAAGTTTAATATTAACCAGAACTTGTATTCCTCTTTTTTTGTGAAGAAAATGTATGATGTATCCTTGTAATGCTTCACGCATTCCCTATTCTTACCACTGTGAAACTTAGAGGCACTGGGCACAGTATGGACCTTAAATGTTAAACAGAGCAGAAAAACTAGAGAAGCTCCCCAACTCCCTTCCCAAGGATGAGGAGTCTATGATTAATTTTCTCTGTTTCAAATCATGTCTTTGATTAATTCTTTTTGTTTCAAACCTGTATAAAAGCTTTTTTGCCTTGGCTGGGACACAGATTTGAGATTGATTAGCTCTCCTGTCCTCCACAGGCAAATAAAGCCCCTTTTCCTTCCCAGCCTAGTTGGGTCTATTCTTACACACCAAGCACCCAACTGGTGGACCATTCTTGTTTCCTTCAAATTAAGTCCCAGGGGCCTAGATAAACTACTGGTAGAGTTGGAGAGATTGAATTTAGATTCAGAGATGCACAAAAGCCAAAAGTTAAGTCATGAAAATTATTTTTGCTTTGTGGTAAGGAAAGGTGCTACAACCTGCCTACTGGAATATGCCAGAGTAGTCTAATTAAGTTAAGTAACTGTTGTTCCAATTAAGCAATCATTATCCATGTAATTGTGTGGAGTGTTCCCTTAGGACTGTCATTCCAGCCTTCACTAAAGTCTCCTTCCTTCTTTAGCGGCAACTTCTTTCAGGGAACATTGATTCTGCAGCTACTGGGAGCAGGTCAGCTGTGTAGTGCCAGGGGACAACAGAGCTCGGTTATAGCCTTCAAAGATTTTTGAGGTAATCTGGAGACAAGCCACAGGCATAAGAAAAACTGAAAGATACACCATATTTAGGTGACTAGTACAGGGAGACAGTAGAAGAGAAGCTGTAAGGCTGTTTGTGGTAAGAGCCAAATGAGTGTGCTAGTGTGCCCAAGGAGTTATGAATTTTATCACCTTGGTATTCACAAAGTTCTTCCCTCTTGAAATAATCTAGGTTTTGTAGCACTAAATTTACTAACCTTTCCAGATGGGATATATTTTTCATTCCTTTACATTCTCTGCAGAAAGATTAAATGAGACAGTGTATGTAGCCTAATACCTGGCACACAATAAATCCTTAATCAGTAAGAGTTCATATTTCTGAAATCTTCTTTCTTTCCAAGCTTTCAAAATTGAACTCACTAAAACTGGTAGCCCATAGCAAGGTTTTTTTCTGTGCAGGTGAGTCAAGTTGATGTGGAAGGCAGAGGAAAGAGAGGCTGGAGACCCAGCACGAGGGGCAGTGGGGTTGAGTCAAGTGTAGGACAGCAGGAAACTAAGTGTGTATTTAACATGCAAATAATTAACTGGGAAGCCTATCAATAAACTAGTGCCAATTAAAAAACCAATAGCATGAGGACTATGGTATGGATTAAAGACAGTGAAATAAATTAATGGGTAGATTACCTGGTGAAACAGGCAGGTATATGACTGAGATCTGGAACAATTAAATAATCTTATCTTCAAACAAGTCTGTTGACTCAATTTGTAAATTGGGGTTTTGGGGGGCTTAACAGAGAATTCACTCACTGATATTTCAAAGTCAGGCTGGGGGCAGAAAAAAAAAAAAAAAAAAAAAAGAGGTAAGCCTGTTTTTTCACTTATACCTTAAAATATTTGTAGTCAGGCCAGAACTGGAGATCTACTGCCTATCTTGACACTTTAGGTGAGCTTCTTCTTTCTTCCCTGTCTTTTATTCTAAACTCAGACAAAGAAGATTTTTCTCAAAACATTTAATTTCTCAAGTACTAGTGGTCTTGGATTATTTGTCACAATCTAAGAATAAATGAATAACCACAGTAAAATACTGGTGTTGATCAAGAAATTACAGATTGAGCTGCAAGGTAGCAAAAGAGTTTCTTTGGGGTCTTAGAATTGCAAAATTAGTGGAACTCAGATTCTGGTAGCAACCCACACTGTGTCCCGTCTTGGGGCTTCCAAGCAGGGATTTAAAAAAAAAAAGAAAAGAAAAGATTGCATAAGATGTTTGTAAAGAATTATGATTGGTGGATATTTGGGACTATCCAAATGTCCTTCATATTAGACAATTTACTGATTTCTTTATCTTGTAGTTGTTTCATGGCATCCAATGTTTCTGAGGAGAAACATTGTTGCTTTTGGTTTTGCATACCTTGGCAGATTGTGCTGACTGGGATGTGCCCTAAAAGTAACTTTCTGAATGGCCTCCTGACTCTGTTTTAAATCTCTTAGCCATGGTAATTCCATTTTATCTCTTTTCTCACTGGGGAGTACAAAACGAAGCTACTTTGGACAAGTTCTTTGTTTTCCTGGGCCTTGGTTCAAACACTGACAAAAAGTAGGGGGGTGTTAGATAATGCTCAATGTTCTTCCAGCTTTACTTATCCACTTAAAAAAATTATTTGCAGTTAATATATTTTGAGCAATAATATCTGCCATTTTTGTAAACTGTCAGAAATTGCAATGTTTTTGGAAATCATGCTGTAGACTGACCCCATCTGTGTATGTATCAGTGGTATGATTTTTAAAGAGCTTTGAGAATTCCTTCTATGAAAAATACCTTCCCCTCTCAATTGCTCTGCCGCTTGAAATTTCCACCATTGGCCTTGCCCTTATTGGGAAAGGCAGAAGAACTCAGATGCCTACTAGCTGCTGCTCACCGCCAGTCACTTGCTGCTATGCAGGAATATGGGCTTAGGGCTGCCAGATCATCTAAGTTTTCAAGAGACATTAGGGGGAAACGGACTTTGGCCCAGTGGTTAGGGCGTGCGTCTACCATATGGGAGGTCCGCGGTTCAAACCCCGGGCCTCCTTGACCCGTGTGGAGCTGGCCATGCGCAGTGCTGATGCGCGCAAGGAGTGCCCTGCCACGCAAGGGTGTCCCCCGCGTGGGGGAGCCCCACGCGCAAGGAGTGCGCCCGTGAGGAAAGCCGCCCAGCGTGAAAGAAAGAGCAGCCTGCCGAGGAATGGCGCCGCCCACACTTCCCCTGCCGCTGACGACAACAGAAGCGGACAAAGAAACAAGACACAGCAAATACACACAGAAAAAAAAAAACAGACAACCAGGGGAGCGGGGGGGGGGGGGGGGGGGAATTAAATAATTAAATAAATCTTTAAAAAAAGAAGAGAGACATTAGGTAGTTTGACTTTCTGTGGAATCTCCTTTTTATTTTTTATTTCTATTTTTTAAAAGTTTTATTGTGGTAACATATATAACACAAAATTTCCCATTTTAACCACTTTCATGTCGACAGTTCAGTGATATTAATTCACAGAGTTGTACTACTATCACTACCACCCATTACTAAAACATTTGTATCACCCCAAACAGCAACTCTATATACATTCAGCAATAACTCCCCTTTCCTCATCACCCGAGCTCTTGTTATCTTGTAATCTACTTTCTGTCTCTATGAATTTACTTATTCTAGGTATTTCAAATAAGTGAACCATACAATATTTGTCTTTTTGTGTCTGGCTTATTTCACTCAACATGATGTCTTCATGGTTCATCCATGTTGTAACATATTAGAATGTCATTCCTTTTTTATGGCTAAAAAATATTCTATTGTGTATATATCTCACTTTTTGTTTGCCCATTCATCTTTTTTTTTTTTAAATATTTATTTATTTATTTAATTTCCCCCCCTCCCCTGGTTGTCTGTTCTTGGTGTCTATTTGCTGCGTCTTGTTTCTTTGTCCGCTTCTGTTGTCGTCAGCGGCACGGGAAGTGTGGGCGGCGCGATTCCTGGGCAGGCTGCTCTTTCTTTTCTCGCTGGGCAGCTTTCCTCACGGGCGCACTCCTTGCGCGTGGGGCTCCCCCATGCGGGGGACACCCCTGTGTGGCAGGGCACTCCTTGCGCGCATCAGCACCGCGCATGGCCAGCTCCACATGGGTCAGGGAGGCCCGGGGTTTGAACCGCGGACCTCCCATATGGTAGACGGACGCCCTAACTACTGGGCCAAAGTCTGTTTCCCATGCCCATTCATCTTTTGATGGACACTTGGGTTGCTACCACCTTTTGGCATTTGTGAATAATGCAGCTATGAGTAGATATATCTGTTTGAGTTCCTATTTTCAATTCTTTTTAGTACCTACCTAAAAGTGGAATTGCAGGTCATATGGTAATTCTATGCTTGACTTTCTGAGGAATGGTCAAACTGTTTTCCACAGTGGCTGCACCATTTTATATCCCCATCAATAACATATGAGGGTTCCTGTATTTCTGCATCCTTGCCAACACTTATTTTCCATTTTAAAAATAATAACCATCCTCGTGAGGATGAAGAGATATCTTATGGTGGTTTTAATTTGTATTTCCCTGATGGCTGATGATGTTGAGCATCTTTCTGAGGCAAGACAGAGTAGGGACCTAAGGAGGAGAGGAAAAAACCTAATAAATTTCCACACAAACACCACCCAGTAGAAAAAACTAAAGCAGCATCCTGCTGGACTCACATAGGCAGGCTATCAGAAGGCAGCTAGTGCCTGCTGATGTTCACAAGTAAGTTCTGCTGACATGATGGGAATGCAGTCTATTCCATTCACCCATCAGCTGTGGAAACAATACCAGCAGCATGTACCTACTGACTGCATAAACAAGTCATGGGAATGCAGCTTATAATGTCCACCCAACAGAAGAAAAGGATAAAAACAGGATATTCCCACACTCTCTATCTATTTTCATAAGCCCCTTCATGGGAGCAATAGCCAGGAGCCAATCACCACTGGACAGTGACCCCTAACCTCCTAACAGAGCTTCCTTGATTTGTCTCAAATATGCCAATCAGCACAGACCTTGGAGTCCTGTCTCCCCACCCCATAAAACAGGAGACCCCAAAGCAGAACTTTACATTTTCTTCCTTGAAAATGCCCACCTTACACCCTAAAGGCATATTTCTGTTCTCTTGCTCTACCCCCAAATAAATTCTCCTTGCCTAATTAATCTGTGGCTCATCTTTGAATTCTTCCTTGAGACGAAGCCAAGAGCCTAGAAACTGCCTCTGATAATATTTTCATATACTTTGTGGCCATTTGAAATCTCCTAATTTTAAAATGTAGAATCAACATTATTTGGGACAAATAAATATGTCTTTGATCATAGTTGCTTTATGAGTTATCAGTCTAAGGGCTCTAGTTAGGAGCAACCAGCTGAGATACTCAGAATGACCACAAGCTAATGCCATTTTACCACCCTCAACCTTAAGGTATGAGAGGGCCTCCCCAAAGCACTGCAGTTTAGGAGGAGCCTTGGGAGAGTGATGGGGCTTTGGAGGAAAGGGCAGAGGGTGGCAGTGAATGGAGGGCCAAGAGTACCTAGAAGACTGGGCTTTGGAGGTGGGAGAAGCCTTAGAGCAGTTTCCCTGGTTATTTTTATTTCTTTATTTTTCATGCCTTTGACATTTTTGAAGAGGTCAGAAAGAATGTCCCTCAGATTGGATGTTTGTTTCTTTATGATCATCTTTTTTTTTTTTAAGATTTATTTTTATTTATTTCTCTCCCCTTCCGCCTCCCCACCCTGCCTCAGTTGTCTGTTCTCTTTTTCCATTCGCTGTGTGTTCTTCTGTGACCGCTTCTATTCTTGTCAGTGGCACCGGGAATCTGTGTCTCTTTTTGTTGCGTCATCTTGCTGCGTCAGCTCTTTGTGTGTATGGTGCCACTCCTGGGCAGGCTGTACTTTCTTTCACACTGGGCAGCTTTCCTTATAGGGTGCACTCCTTGCACGTGGGGCTCCTATGTGGGGGACACCCCTGCGTGGCATGGTACTCCTTGTGTGCATCAGCACTGAGCATGGGCCAGCTCCACATGGGTCAAGGAGGCCCGGGGTTTGAACCGCGGATCTCCCATGTGGTAGACGGACGGCCTAACCACTGGGCCAAGTCCACCGTCCTCTCCCTTAGGATCTTAATGAAGTCAGAGTATATTTAAATGGCACCAATTAGGGTGAACTCAAAATAGTGTCTCCCTACCAACAAACAGCATTGTCCAGGTTCTCCACACCAGGGAATTCATTCCTTGACGTAAATGGCTTGCTTCTGTGTCTTGTCTCCAACTTGCCCAGTCAGAACATTCCATCCTGATGGGAGGAATGCTCATGAGCTCAGCACACAGGCTCTCAACAACTTATTTTCTAGCATCTCCAGCCACAAACTCCAAAGCAATCATACATACTAATACCTAACTTTTTTTCCAGCTATGTGAGATGATGTGAAATTCTTTAAACATGCAAGTACTGATTTGTATCTGAGCCTGAAGGTATTCTTTTTCATCTGTTTGGCAAGCTTTCTCCAGTTTCTCAATCTTCCAAGCCTTACTCATCCTTCAAGATGTAATTCATTAATGCATTGTCCCTTAGTTTAGAGCATGGCACTCCTTGCACACATTAGCACTGCGCGAGGACCAGCTCCACATGGGTTTGAACCGTGGACCTCCCGTGTGTAGGCGGACACTCTATCCATTAAGCCAAGTCCGCTTCCCTATCTTTTCACAGTTCTGAATTCTAGGAAGTTCTTTAATATTTGTCATTTACACCCATTGTTGCTAATTTTAATTTTAGAAAAGAATAAATATTCTGCATACTATTTGTTTGTTGAAGAGCCAAATGAATGAATATTAATAAGCTTTCAGTAAAAAATCTGGGTGGTCGGTCATGGACTTTGGAGTACAGGGACATACATGGTCCATATCTGAGCCAAAGTACATGTATGTGTCAGGTGCATCAAGCCCTGTTGTTAGAAGGTAGCAATTGTGTTCACAATGGAAAAACAAACAAGTAAACAAAACAAAACCCTTAAATAACAAAGAAAGCTAAAGCATTTGGAATCTGTTATAATGGCGATTTTCTTCTAATTGTGGCATACCGTGATTTTACTTTATTTTTTTTAAAGATTCATTTTATTTATTTCTCTCCCCTTCCCCTCCATTGTCTGCTCTTTGTGTCCATTAGCTGTGTTTCTGCGTCCGCTTTCACTGTCAGGCAGTGCTGGGAAACTGCGTCTCTTTTTTGTTGCATCATCTTGCTGCACCTGCTCTCTGTGTGTGCGGCGCTGCCACTCCTGGGTGGGCTGCGTTTTTTTTTTTTTATGCAGGGCGGCTCTCCTTGCAGGGTGTACTCCTTGCACATGGGGCACCCCTGCGTGGGGGCATCCCTGCGTGGCACGGCACTCCTTGTATGCTGTAGTACTGCGTGTGGGCCAGCTCACCACACAGGTCAGGAGGCCCTGGGTATTGAACCCTGGACCCTCCATATAGTAGGCAGACACTCTATCAGTGGAGCCATGTTCCCATCCCTGACTTTTGCTTTAAAAAGGGAGAAAGATGGTGTTTGTGCTAAAGAAGCAGGAATGGAAAATATCCCTACGTGTATTTGGTGAACAAATTTGTAATTCTAGCAACTACTTTATGCCATGAAGACTTAAAAACACCTCCTGTGTTTTTAAGAGGAAGCCATACTATTCATGTTTAGCCTTATTAGAATCAAATATTCTGCATCCAAGTTTACATTTCCAGTTCACATAATTGGCAACCAAGCAGCTTAGTGATTCATACTAATAGGAATGTATCTAAAGATAAGAACCAATGTTCCTTCACCTTCAGAGAAGTTATTCTCATTGAAAATGAGGCGTAACCACCTGAATGAAATGAAAACAAAAGACCTAAACACCTGTTTATTGGAAAAGGTGTCAAAAAACAGAACATAAGTGAATTTCAAATGAACTGTAAAGACCATTTTCTTAGACGATTCAGAGGGAAAAGCAGTGATATAGAAGCCCAGCTCTGCCTTTAGCTCAGAGGCACTTCATTTAATCCCTTTCCACTGTTTGTTAAAACAAGGGATTGTGATTTCTAACATTCCTTTCAGCATTAACACTATTAAATTCTTTGAGTCTGCAAGAAGGCTTTATGAAGAAGGCATTTGGTGTGGGTAAGATTTAATTGGGGGTGAGGAGATTTGTAACAAGTAAAAATCATTTACCACCAGTTCTTCACTCTAAAAAAATGACATCACACCTCTTGTACCACTATCATTTCATTGTTTATTGATTACCTATGAGGTGGCCATCTTGGTGCTAAGGAAAGATGTCTTCATTTAATTTGACATCTGGGTTTTCCATTCTGTTCTGTAGTGGAAGATTTCTAGAATCTATTCATCAGCATTTTAGTTTGTACAGAACTAGTCTTTAAGAATTATAAACCAGATCCTGAATATGGCCTTACACAAATCTCTTTGCTATCAGTAGTCCTCTCTGGATTAATTTAAATCCCATACTCTTGTTTGGTGAACACAGGATAACTAGTCCATACCTTTCTTCCGAAAAAATCACCAAAAATAGTTTCCCTACATTCACGTGATTTCCCCCACTTTTTGGTATTTCAGCTGCCAAAAATACTTCTCCCTTTATTGTTATTTTGGGTATTGTGGTTCACTAACTCCCTTCCCACAATCACCAAAGATCCATTCTCATCCTGTTTGTGTTATGAACCCTTTTGAAAAAATCTGTTGAAAACTCTGGAATCTTACCATAAGGGAAAAAAATACACATATGCTTATTACAACAATTTACATAAAATTTCAGGGGCCTTTTATTATAAACTCTTACTGCAAATTGTACATGAAATTAATATTTTTGTTGTTAAATCATCAAAGAATGGAGTTGCAATAATGTTTGAGTCATTTCACTAATTTCCCCACATCTTCAGAATGGGATGGTCTTAGGGATGTGATTGTCTAACTGGAATTTCTGCCTGGTTGAAATTTCAGGTTTTTACGTACAAAGTACACATTAAAATCCTTTTGGAAAATCAGATGCACAAATATAAGACAAATACCATCTGAAACTGGAATTTTCTGTGCTCCATCAGCATATGTTTTTCTTGTTTTCCTGGAATGTTTGTAATTGCTACTTCCATTTGTCATAGTTTTATTGGTCAGGTCTTTCTATTCATAGGGTAGGGGCCTGGTCTATCTCTATTTGTGCCTCCCTGTGCAGGGAGGTCACCTTTAGTCTCCTTCCCTCTGGTGTGGCCATATCAAATCCACATGGCCATATCAAATCCACATATCAGGCAAACTGTCAGGGGATCAGTCACAAAGGTCATTTTGTAGGTCAATTTTTTTTGAGACAGTAGGACTGCCTACCAGACAGAGCTTTGCACTCTTTTATACAATTCTCCAACCACTATGCTTAGCTTTTGCTTTTTGCTGATAAGAAAAAAATCAGGTTATTCACTCAGGAATCTATGCCAGTTTATTTCTCTTAGATTCTCTCCTCTACATAATCCCTAGTTAACATATTTTCTCATTAAAACCAGTACCACCTAAGCCAGCCCTTCTCACCTCTCTTCCAGTTTAACCAGAAGCAGTGCCTGAACTTGGCTTTCCATCTGCTGTGGCTGAGGGGAATCTGTCCTCTGGGTGGCAGGAGACCGGAGGCTCTGATGCTAAGAAGCAGAATCTACTTAGCTTGGCAGTTATGAATTTCCTGAGTCCAGAGACTGCTTTATTTGAGTGGATGCTTTGGAAAGGGATTTCCCTCCTCCTTTCTGTTTTTTCCTAGGCTGACACTACTTTTTTACCTATGTATATGGATTCTCTAAGGCAGTTTGACAATGTTAAATGTCTTCCTCTTCAGTAGCTTTTTAAAAGCTTCTAACCACTGAAAATAGGGAGCTAAATTCCTTGAAGCTTCATCTGAGAATCTGCTCTGACCAGTCAATAACAAGTTCAGTTATTTTATTTTTCCCTCCAGGTTGACTTTTTTTTTTAAACAAATCAAATTTATTGATACATATTAATAAAGCATACAGTTAATTCAAGGTGTCAGTCAATGGTATTTGGTATAATCACAAAGTTTTGTGTTCATCATTTCAATCATTATTAGAGCACTGTCATGATTTCAATAATAATAATAATAAACAAAAAACAGACAAACAAATAAAAAAGAAAATTCCTCACCTATCAATCTCACTATATTTCCCCTGCTGTACAAAGCTGCTGTTTCTGGCTATTTTTGCACAATTATTTATTTGTTTATTAAGCAGTTTTATTGAGATGTATTCACATACCACATGACCTATCCAAAGCATATAATCAATGGCTTTTAGAATAATCACAATGTTGCAAATTGATGATCTCAAAAATTTTAGAACAATTTAATTATTACAGAAAAGAAAGACTCCACACCCCTTAGCATTCCTTCCCCAAACATACATAACCACTAATCTAATTTCATTTTTATAAATTGATTTTTATTAACACTTTATATAAATAGAATCATACAACGTGTAGTATTCTGTATCTGGTTTCCTTCACATAGTATAATGTGGGGTTTTTTTTTGTCTGATATTAACGTTTTATAGTATTAACTTATATTTGTTCAGCTTCAAAGAAAAATGCTCTTATATATGCATTTCTACCCATATTCATATTTCACATAATATATTTGTATTTCACATAATATATTTAGTTCATAATAGGACAATTGTACAGTATTTGCCCTCTTGTGCCCGCCTTGTTTCACTCAACATAATGTCCTCCAGGTTCATCTATGCTTCATGACTTCATTTCTTCTTCTTCTTTTTTTAATTAATTTTTAAAAAAAGAGCTTTAGATTACATAAATGTTATGTAAAACATATAAGAGATTCCCATATGCCCCCCTCCCTTCCCTTCCCACACTTTCCCACATTAACAACATCCTTCATTCATGTGGTACATTTGTTACAATTGATGAACACATATTGAAACATTGCCACTAACCATGGATTAGAGTTTACATTATAATTTACACTCTGTCCTGCATATTTTTGTAACTTATGACAAAATATATAATGGCCTGCATCTGTCATTGCAATGTTATGCAGGACAATTCCAATGTCCTGAAAATGCACATTATTACACTATTTTTCCCTCTCCCTCCCCTCAGAACCTCCTGTGACCACTACATCTACATTAATGATAAAAGTTCTTTCACTACTAGAATAACAGTAAGTCTATAGTAGAATAATAGCAAGTCTACTTTAGTCCATTGTTCACCACTCAATCTTGAGTATTTTGAGATGGTGATGCCCACTCTGCCTCTAATTGATAGGAGGCTTAGATCCCATGGAACAGATAGATGGGACTGTTGCAGACTCTCTCTGTTCCTTGGGATGGGTGTTGTCTATCATCATCATCTTGTTAGTTGTCCTGGGTGAGTCCAATGAACTGAGAGTAAGTGTTGTAAATCTGCTGAGATTCAGGGCCCAACTGGCACATGGATGGACCAAAGATTAAGTTCCTTGGACACATACCTATCAAGCATGGTACTAACTACAGGTTCAAATAGAAGGGGCAGAAGAGCTATGTGTAGGGAAACCACAAATGAGTCCAACTCTGTCACACTGGGGAGCATAAGTTCCAAGGTAAGCCCACTGGCAGGGCACCAAACTCTTGAACTGTCTGCCCTGTTTATGGTGTCTGGAAGTCTCGAGAGCCCTCAGGAGCCCTGCTATTTGTGGCACTATTTACTGTGGCAGTCAATGAGATCCTGCTGACACGTGTATAAGCATAAGCTCTGGAATGACCTCCTGACTCAAGTACCCATAAAAACTAATTTGTATTTACCATTTTCCTCTTACGGTCAAGGTCTTTTGCCGGGTGCATTGCTACTTTGCGCTTGGTAATAATCCCTCGGTGCCAGGGAAGTTCATCCCCAGGAGTCATGTCTCACTCTGAGGGGAAGGTAGTGCATTTATATGCTGAGTTTTGCTTAGAGAAAGGTCACAGTTGAGAAACAAGGAGGCCCTCAGGAGGTCACATTTGAGAAACAAGGAGGCCCTCAGGAGATAACACTTAGGTAACATATAATATTAAGCTAAATTTGAATTTGAAAAAAAAAGATTCATTAGGGCAATCATCAATATCAAGGGCCTGGTGCAGTGGCCACCCTCCTTCACTAGGCATGGCCCTTGTATTCAAGGATTCCTGCTCTCCCATTAGAGAATGTAGCAGAGCTCTCGAAGATGAGAATTTGATATTCTTTCGTTTATTGTGTGGATCTCCACCCATCGTGACAATGCCCCATGAACACTTGCACACATTCATATACCTTAGGGACATTCCTCAGTCCACCCCATCCTATGAATCCCCCCATCACTGACACCCTGCAATGATCCTCCCCTGCCACAGCTGTGACCCTTCTGTGATCCAAAACCTCTCCAAAGATGAAGCCAAGAAAATAACCAAATAAAAATATTAAAAAAATAATGATAGTTTTAAAAATGAATGAAATACAAAATTTTTTTAAAAAATTTAAAAATGATAAAAATTTTCAGACATTATATCTTTTATCACTGTAAGATCTTTTGTCTTATATGTACAATGACATTTTCTTCTATATATTTCCCCCCCAGTGTCTTATTTTTTTTCTTCGTTTTATCTTAAAAGAAGCTTTAGTTTACAGAAAAGTCATGTACAGAATATAGGGGATGCTCATATACCCAAAGCCCTCCCCCCTTTCCCTCTCCCCTATTAATAACATTTTACAAGAAGATGGTACATTTGTTACAAGTGATGTACAAATATTAAACCATTGCTACTAACTGTGGTTTACATTATGATTTACATTTTGGACCATACACTTGTATAAATTCTGACAAAATTAAAAATGGCCTGTATCCATTATTGCAAGATCATGCAGAACAATTCTAACGCCCTAAAAATGCCCTATATTCCATCTCTTCTATTCTTTGCTCCCCTTCCCCTTGGGACCTATGGTAACCATTAAGTTTCACTTCTAAGATTAATAGTTTCTTACAATAAAATTGAGGGCTTGATATATAGGTCTGTTTTCTTTTACTAGGCACTGCCTATGTTCTCAAGAGACTGTTGTCCCTCTATCTGAGAATATTGATTCCCCAGAATGGGAGTTTAATATTTTCTTGTTTATTGTGTGGGTCTGCACCCACTGATACAGCATACTATGACAAGATGAACATTTACATATTCCACAGAAGCCTACCTCAGGTGCACCCTGTCCTGTTTGCCCCCTATGTCCAACCCACTACACCAGTAATTCTCCCCTGTCATATTTGCCAAAAGAACATTCCCAACATTGTAGTTTTAACCACAGGCCTGCATATCCCCAGAATTTACCTGCTCCTTCCCCCACCCTCCCTCCAGATCCATGGATAGTCCAACCCAAATCCCCCAATCTACATCCTTACAGACTAGCATTGCCAAACTCAATAGCATCACTGCACTACTGTCACACCCATCCGCTGCACAGGTAACCCTTCCACCTTATCATAGGTTTTGCTCATACTTTCCTTATCCATTCATCTGTTGATATTTGAGTTGCTTCTTATTTTTGGCAATGTGAATAATAATGGTGTTATAAACATTGGTGTACATATATCTCTTCATGTCCCTGCTTTCAGTTCTTCTGGATATATACCCAGCAGTGGGATTGCTGAATCACATGGCAGTTCTATCGTTAGCTTCCTGAGGAATTGCCAAGTTGTCCTCCACAATGGCTGCACCATTCTACATTCCCAGTGGATAAGTGTTACGTTTCTTCCACATCTTCTCCATCACTTACAGTCCTCTGTTTTTTTAATAGCAGCTGTCTAATAGGTGTGAAATGATATCTCATTGTGGTTTTGATTTGTATTTCCTTAATCAGTAGCGATGTTGAACATTTTTTCAGGTGTTTCTTTGCCATTGGTGTTTCTTCTTTGGTCAGTTCTTTTCAAGTTTTTGCCCATTTTTTAATCGGGCACTTCGTGGGTTTTTGTTGTTGTTGTTGAGTTTTATGCTCTCCTTATATATCATGGATATTAAACCCATATTGTACATGTGATTGCCAAATATTTTCTCCCATTGAGTTGGCTGCCTTTTCACCCTTTTGACAAAGTCCTTTGAGGTGCAAAATTGTGGAATTTTTGAGAAGGTCTCTTTTATCTATTTTTTATTTTGATGCTCAAGCTTCAGGTGTAAGGTTTAAGAAAATATCACCTACCAAAAATTATTGAAGATGTTTTCCTAACATTTTCTTCAGGGGATTTTATGGTTGTTTTATATTTAGGTCCTTGAACCATTTTGAGTTAATTTTTGTATAAGGTGTGTGATAGGGGTCTTCTTTCTTTCTTTTGGATATGGCTATCCAATTCTCCCAGCACCATTTGTTGAATAGACTGTTCTGGTCCAGCTAGGTGGACTTAACAGCTTTGTCAAAAATTGACTGTAGATGTGAGGATAAATTTTTGAGTTCTCAATTCAGTTCCATTGGTCAATCTGTCTGTCCTTATGCCAGTATCATGCTGTTTTTAGCACAAAATAATATGCTTTAAAGTCAGGAAGTAAAAGTCCTCCAACTTTGTTCTTTTTTAGTACATTTTTGGCTATTTGGGGCCTTTACTCTTCCAAATAAATTGGATTATTGGTTTTTTGATTTCCGCAAAAAAGGCTGTTGGGATTTTTATTGGGATTGTGTTGAATCTGTAAGCCAGTTTCAGTAGAATTGGTATTTTGATGATATTTAGTCTTCCAATCCATGAACATGGACTGTCCTTCCATTTATTTAAGGCTTCTTCACTTAAAAAAAAAAGTTTTAAAGTTTTCTGAACACGGGCCCTTTATGTCCTTGGTTAAGTTTATTCCTAAGTATTTGATTATTTTAATCACTATTATAAATGGAATTTTTTGTTTGTTTGTTTTCTTCCTCAACACACATCAGTAGTTTATAGAAACGCTATTGATTTTTGTGTATTAGTCTTGTATCCCATTACTTTGTTGAACTTGTCTATAATTCTTGTAGCTTTTTTGGGGGATTTTTCAGATTTTCTAGATACAGGATCATATCATCAGCGAATAGTGAAAGGTTTACTTCTTCCTTTCCTATTTGGGTGCCTTCATTTCTTTGTCGAGACTAATTGCTCTAACTAGAACTTCTAGTACAATATTGAATAATAATGGTGACAGTGGGCATCGTTGTCTTGTTCCTGATCTCAGCAAGAAAGCTTTCAGTCTTTCACCATTGAGTATAATGCTAGCTGTAAGTTTTTCATATATGCACTTTACCATATTGAGAATGCTTCCTTCTATTCCTATCTTTTGGAGTGTTTTGTTTTTTTTTTTAAATCAAGAAAGGGTGCCGTATTTTGTCAAATGTCTTTTCTGCATCAATCAAGAGGATCACATGTTTTTCTTCTTCAATTTATCAATGTGGTTTATTACACTAGTTGATTTTCTTGTGTTGAACCACCCTTGCATACATAGGATAAAACCCAATTGACTGTGTTGTATAATTATTTTAATGTGCTTTTGGATTCTGTTTGCAAGTATTTTGCTGAGGATTTTTGCATCAATATTCATTAGAGATATTGGTCTGTAATTTTCTTTTTTTTTTTTGTAGTATCTTTATCTGGTTTTGGTATTAGGGTGATGTTGGCTTCATAGAATGAATTTGGTAGTAATTTTTCCTGTTCAATTTTTTTGGAAGCACTTGAGCAGGATTGGTATTAGGTCATCTTTGAATGATTGGTAGAATTCACCTGTGAAGCCATCTGAACCTGGACTTTTCACTTTGGAAGAGTTCTGATGACTGTTTCAATCTCTTCACTTGTGATTGATTTGTTGAGGTCTTCTATTTCTTCTAGGGTCACTGTAGGTGGTTCATGTGTTTCCAGGAATTTGTCCATCTTGTCTACATTTTCTAGTTTTTTGTCATACAGTTGTTCATTGTTTCCTCTTATGATCTCTTGTATTTCTACAGGGTCAGTGGTAATGTCTCCCCTCTCATTCCTGATTTTATTTATTTGTGTCTTCTCTCTCTTTTTCTTTGTCAGTCTAGCTAAGGGTTTGTCGATTTTGTCGATCTTCTCAAAGAGCCAATTTTTGGGTTTTTTTGATTCCCTTGTTGCTTTTTTTTTCTCGATATTTATGTCTGCTCTGATCTTTACTATTTCTTTCCTTTGGGCTTGTTTGGGGCTTCATTTGCTGTTCTTTTTCTAGTTTTTCCAGGTGTGCTCTATTTTCTTTTTTACTATAAGTGTTTTGGCTATAAATTTTTCTCTCAGCACTGACTTTGCAGTGACCCATGGGTTTTGATATGTTGTATTCTCATTTTCATTTATCTCAAGATATTTGCTGAATTCTCTTGCAATTTCTTCTTTCACCCACTGATTACTTAAGAGTGTGTTGTTTAATCTCTATATATTTATGAAATTTCCCTTTTTCATCCATTATTGATTTCCATCTTCATTACATTATGATCAAAGAAAGTGTTCTGTATAATGTCCTTCTTTTTAAATTTATTGAGACTTGTCTGGTGACCCAATCTATGGTCTATCTTGGAAAAGAATCCATGAGCATTTGAAAAGAATGTATGTACTGCTTTTTTTTGGGTGCAATGGTCTATAGATGTCTGGAATATCTAGTTCAGTTATCATATTATTCTGTTTCTTTAATTATCCTCTATCCAGATGTTCTATCCAATACTGAGAGAGGTGTATTGAAGTCTCGAACTATTATTGTAGAGACTTCTATTTCTCCCTTCAGCTTTGCCAGTGTGTGCCTCTTGTATCTTGGAGCACTGTGGTTAGTTGCATAAATATTTAGTATAGGGAAGCGGATTTGGCTCAATGGATAGAGTGTCTGCCTACTATGTGGGAGGTCCAAGGTTCAAACCCAGGACCTCCTGACCTGTGTGGTGAGCTGGTCCATGTGCAGTGCTGATGCACACAAGGAGTGCCATGCCACACAGGGGTGTCCCCCATGTAGGGGAGCCCCGTGTGCAAGGAGTGTGCCCCGTAAGGAGAGCCACCCAGCACAAAAAAAGGTGCAGCCTGCCCAGGAGTGGTGCTGCACACATGGAGAGCTGACATAGCAAGATGATGCAACAAAATGAGACAGATTCCTGGTGCTCCTGACAAGAATCCAAGCGGACACAGAAGAGCACACAGCGAATGGACACAGAAAGCGGACAACTGGGGGAGGGGGGAAGGGGAGAGAAATGAATAAAAAATAAATCTTAAAAAACATTTAGTATAGTTATTTATTCTTGTTGAATTGCTCCTTTTATTAACATATAATGACCTTCTTCTTCCCTTATAACAGTTTTGCATTTAAAATCTATTATTATTGTTATATTATTATCACTACTCCAGCTCTTTTTTGGCTACTATTTGTGTGGAATATCTTTTTCCAACCTTTTACTTTTAACCTGGTTTTGTCCTTACATTTGAGGTGAGTCTCTTATAGACAACATATAGATGGTTCATATTTTTCATCCATTCTATCAGTCTATGTCTTTTGATTGGGGAATTCAAGCCATTAACATTCATTATTATTATTGTAAAGGCATTACTCACTTCATCCATTTTGACCTTCACCTTTGTGTTGTCATACTATACTATTGTCTATCTTTTTACCCTTTAATTTGCCCTTTCTAATACTTTTCATTTCTATACTCTTCTCCAAGTCTCTTGCCCTTGTTTTTTTTCTTTCAAGCTCCAGCACTCTCTCTACTATTTCTTGTAAATCTGGTCTTTTAGTAATATATTCTATCAGTTTTTATTTGTCTGTGAAGACTTTGAACTCCCCTTCATTTTTGAGGGACAGATTTGCCAGATACAGAATTCTTGGCTGGCAGTTTTTCTCTTTCAATACATTAAATATATCATACCACTTTCTTCTCTCCTCCGTGGTTTCTGATGAGAGTTCAGCGCTTAATCTTACCAAGTTTCCCTTGTATGCAATGCTTTATTTTTCTCTTGCTGCTTTCAGAATCTTTTCTTTATCTCTGATATTTGTCATTCTGAACAGTAAGTGTCTCATGGCAGGTCAATTTGGATTTATTGTTTGCAGTGCTTTCTCCTTCTTTGATGTTGATATTTATGTCTTTCATAGGGGTAGGGAAGTTTTCAGTCATTATTTCCTCAAATATTCTTTCTGCCCCTTCTCCATTCTCTTTTTTTGGGACACCAATAATGCATATGTTTCATTTTTTAAAAAATTTATATAATGTTTTTATTCCTTTCAAATTACTTTGTATATATTTTTGACAAAGTGCGAAGCATGTAGGGTAGGAAGCATTTTTCTAGTATTTCTATTCAGAAACTGAGCACTACCCACATTAAATGACTTACCTAAGGTAATGCAACTAGCTAATGGTATAGCTCAGAGTGGAATTCCTTTCCCTTTTAAAATCTCAACCATTTTATTTCACAACCCTCTCTCTCTCTCTCTCTTCCAATCCAAAGAGAGTATCACGTAAATTTTTATCCACACATGCCTTATTATTATGGTCAGGGAAATTTTGAATAGAAAGAAAAGAATAGGGTCATGCATTCTTTTTTTTTTTTTTGTCTTTATTTGATTTTTTAATGTTACAGTAAAAAATATGAGGTCCCCATATACCCCCCATCCCCCTCACCCCACTCCTCCCCCCATAACAGCAACCTCCTCCATCATCATGAGACATGCATTTGGTGAATACATCTCTGAGCACCGCTGCACCTCATGTTCAATGGTCCACACCATAGCTCACACTCTCCCACAGTCCAACAGTGGGCCATGGCAGGACATACAGTGTCCAGTAACTGTCCCTGCAGCACCACCCAGGACAACTCCAACCCCTGAAAATACTCCCACATCACATCTCTTCCTCCCACTCTCTACCCCTAGCAGCCACCATGGCCACTTTCTCCACACCAATGCCACATTTTCTTCGATTACTAATCACAATAGTTAATGAAGAGACTATCAGTAAGTCCACTCTAATCCATACTCCATTCCTCCATCCTGTGGACCCTGGAATGGTTTTGTCCACTCCACATCTATATCAAGAGGGGGCTTAGATTCCACATGGATGCTGGATGCAATTCTCCTGCTTTCAGTTGCAGGCACTCTTGGCTCCCTGGTGTGGTGGTTGACCTTCTTCACCTCCATGTTAGCTGAGTGGGATAACTCCCATAAACCAGAGTGTAGGAATTGCAAGTCTGTTGAGGCTCAGGGCCTGGCTATCACATGCTCAGTCCACAGATTCAGGTCCCCTGGGTATACACTAAACCCCAGTGCCAAATACAGATCTGGTAAAAGTAACAGAGGGTTTTGTGGACAAAGATCACATCTGAGTCCAGCTCCATCACACAGAAACACAAACTCCAAAGTAGGGTCAACTGACATGGCACTGAACTCAATCTGCCATGACCATAGAACCTGTGGGTCTCTGTAGCCCTCAGAAGAACCAATACCTGGGGTTGTATCTGCTTTATCTGTCTCTGGGACTTTGCTGAGGTGTGCATAAGGGTGACCCCTCTGATAACCTCCCAGCTCTTTTTGGGGACTCATAGCCATATAAATTCATTTGTCCTTTCCATTTCCCCCTTTTATTCAGGTCAAAAAGCATTTTTAACTCCTGGTAGTATATGTAGACTGAGATATTCTGCAGGTCTGAGTTGACCCTTTTATTTAAGATCATTTTCTAGTTACATCATCAGCTGGCACTTGGTAGTAATCCCTCGGTGCCAGGGAGGCTCATCTCTGGGAGTCATGTCCCACGCTGTGGGGGAGGCAATTCATTTACATGCTGAGTTTGGCTTTGAGACTGGCCACATTTGAACAACACAGAGGCTCTCAGAAGGTAACTCGTAGGCACCCTGCAGCTCTAGGCCTTGTTCTTATTTCAGGTGCACAGGCTCACAAGCATAGTCATTAGTATCAAGGGCTCATTGTTGGACCTTCCTTCTTTTTTGGTCTTTGCCGTTGCACTTGGGGGATTGTTGCTGTTTCTTTAGGGACTGTAATAGAGCTCCCCTGGCTAGGAACTCAGCACACTCTCAGTTGTTGTTTTTAATTGTAACCACTATGAAAATATTCAAACATTTTTATGTAGCCTGGATATATGCCCTGGAGAACTCCCTGCCAACCATGTGTCCCCTGTCAATAACATCCCACACCAGTGTTCCTCCCCTGCCATTGTTGAACCTCTCTGTGATCCAAAACTTAAAAAATGAAGCCCAATATATTGCAAGGTTCCATTAATAGTAAAATGGCATATAGTGATGAGTTTAAAGGTTAGATATAGAATACATATTAATTTAGAAAAATTAAGGTAAAGAAAATTGGGATATCAAAAAACTAAAAAATGCAAAAGCTTTGTTTTTGATGTTTTGCCTTCTATCACTGCAATAAGTGTTGCCCTGTATGCAAATTGGCAAGTCAACTTCTTCCATCTTTTCCTCCGTGTCTATGTCCTTTCTTTCTCTTTTATTCCCCTAATTATTAAGCTTGTCTTCACAAAAGTTTTAGATCACAGTAATTCATATATATAACATACAGTACTCCCAAATATCCAACATAAAACCCTTTTCCCTTCCACAGCAATAATCTTTTTACATATTCATACTATATTTACTGAAACTGATGTACAGATATTGAGTCAATAGCTTTCAAACAAGGTAACATTTGGGTTTACATAGTGATGTATATTTTAGACTATACAATTTTCTAAATTTTTAGTTATCTTATGTTTTACATTATGATTTACACTTTAGCCTATAGGCCCCTATACATTTTTAGTGTAATTTAACATGTCTTATATCTGCCCTTGTATAACACTTCTATTGCCTGCACAGTTACATTGATTCCATCTATTCAATACCTCTTTCCCCCTCCCCTCAGGGCCCACAGTGACAGTCAATCTTCATTGCTTGAAGGGCCATGTTCAGAGATACTTGCAACAATGTTGAGGGCTTGACATGCTTGACTGCCCTAACGCATTGGGAGCCACCATTTCTCTCGAGAGATACAATTACCTCTATTTGAGAACATCAGTCCTCCCCAGGATGTGGGTATACCTTCACTCTCATTATATGGGTCTCTATCCAATGATACAACCCACTATGGCAAAATGAGCACTCACACACTCCCTAGGACCCTGTCTTGCATTGGATTATCCCCTTTAAGCATCTTAAACAGGTAATCTTCCTTATTATATTTTTGAAAAAGTTTTCTCAGCAAATATACTCTCAACCAAATATCTGACAATCTCCTATGTTCATATGTTCTCCCACCCTCCCCCCAATTTCTTAGGCAATATTACCCATCCTCCCATCCCTAGGTCCCCTCAAGCCTGCAAAGCCCCACCCAAAGCTATATCTATGCCTCCATTTTATCCCTTCCCTGTACAAATACTTACCTCCAGTTTATCATAGATTTCACCCATGTAGGTGTCAGCTTACATCCTTCCTCTACCCCCCAATTTCCTTTAAGCCTATCATCCAGTCTCTAGCTCTCTGAGGCAGCTTGGTTTACTTATTTCATATCATTGAGGTCATGTAGTATTTGTCCTTCAATGCCTGGGTTGCTTCACTCAACATAAGGTTCACAAGATTCATCCATGTTATCACATATGTTTGTAACGTATTCATCCTTAAAGCTGAGTAGTATTCCATTGTATGTATATACCACATTTTATTTATCCATTCATCTGTTGATGGGCATTTGGGTTGATTCCAACTTTTGGCAATAGTAAACAATGCTGCTATGAACATTGGTGTGCATATGTCAGTTTGTGTCCTTGTTTTCAGTTCTACTGGATGTATACCCAGCAGTGAAATTTCTCGGTCATATGGCAAATATATAGCTAGTTTTTTGAGAAACTGTCAAACTGTCCTGCAGAATGCCTGGATCCTTCTACATTCCCACCAGCAGTGGATGAGTGTTCCCATTCCTCCACATCCTCTCCAGCATTTGTAGTCTTGTGTTTTTTTCATAGCTCCCAATCTTATGGGAGTAAGATGGTATCGCATTGTAGTTTTGATTTGCATTTCCCTAATAGCTAGAGATTTGGAGCATTTTTTTCATGTGCTTTTTAGCCATTTGTATTTCTTTTTTGGAGAAGTGTCTTTCAAATCTTTTTCTCATTTTTAAATGGGTAGTTTGTCTTTTTATTTTCAAGATATAGGAGTTCTTTATATATGCAGGTTATAAGTCTCCTATCAGATATATGGTTACCAAATATTTTCTCCCATTGTGTAGGCTCTCCTTTCACTTTCTTGACAAACTCCTTTGAGGTGCAGAAAGCTTTAATTCTGAGGAAGTCCCATTTATCTATTTGTTCTTTTGCTGCTCGTGCTTTTGGTGTGAAGTTCATGAAGCCATTTCCTATTACAAGTCCTGTACATGCTTACCTACACTGCTTTCCAAAATCTTTTTGGTCTTGGCTCTTATATTTAGGTCTTTGATCTATCTTGAGTTGATTTTTGTATAAGGTGTGAGTTGGTAATCCTCTTTCATTCTTTTACATATGGATATCCAGTTCTCCAGGCACCATTTGTTGAATAGGCCATTCTCTCCCAGTTGAGAGGGTTTGGTGGCTTTATCGAATATTATATGACTATATATATAAGGATCTATATCAGAACTCTCAGTTCAGTTCCATTGGTTTGTGTGTCTCTCCTTGTGCTAATAGCATGCTGTTTTCACTACTGTAGCTTTGTAGTGTGTTTTTTTTTTAAAGATTTATTATTTATTTATTTAATTCCCCTCCCCTCCCCCAGTTGTCTGTTTTCTGTGTCTTTTTGCTGCGTCTTGTTTCTTTGTCCGCTTCTGTTGTCGTCAGCGGCACGGAAGTGTGGGCGGTGCCATTCCTCGGCAGGCTGCTCCCTCCTTTGCGCTGGGCGGCTCTCCTTATGGGTGCACTCCTTGCGCATGGGGCTCCCCTACGCGGGGGACACCCCTGTGTAGCACAGCACTCCTTGCACGCATCAGTACTGCGCTTGGGCCAGCTCCACACGGGTCAAGGAGGCCCGGGGCTTGAACTGCGGACCTCCCATATGGTAGCCGGATGCCCTAACCACTGGGCCAAAGTCCGTTTCCTGTAGTGTGTTTTGAAGTCAGGTAGTGTGATTCCCTGGGAAGAGGAACCCAGGAAGGCTGAACCATTGCACATGTTAGTAGCCATCTTGTTCCAACACATGGCAACAGACTTTGGTGAGGGAGGTAACTTATGCTTTAAGGCCTGATAATTGTGGGTTCTACCTCAAATAAATATCCTTTATAAAAGCCAATAGATTTCTGTTATTTTGCATGAGGACCCCTTTGACTGACTAATATCCTGGGTGAGCAGAAAAACAATTTGAAAGTCTGCAAAGAAAAGTAACAGACCTTATGGGAATGAAAGTTACGATGGATAAGATTAAAAATACATAAGGCACATAAGAGCACATTTGAATGCTGTGTAATACATATGTTTTTGCATTTCATATTGTCATTCAATTTCCTCAGACCCTGTTCCATTTTTTCCCATTCTCTTCTCTTTCTCTTCTCCTGTCTTTTGCAGTTCAAATGTTCAGTCTTCAAAATAGCTATTTCTGTCTTTGAGCAATTCAAATGTGCTCTTATGTGCCTCTAATGTATTTTTAATTTCATCCATCAAAACTTTCATTCCCATAAGTAAAAGTGAAACCTCTGAATACAATCAATCTAATATGCCTAGAGGAACAGACCAGTTCACAAACATAATCCAATATTTATTTTTGGAATCCATAGACAATATCAAACTGCTACACCCAGTGTCTTCATAATATCTTTTATCTCTTTAGTCATTTTTCCTTTTAATTTTTAAAATTGACTTAGGAGAGTTGTGTGGTTATCATTGATTAATTTCTTAAATCATTTATCTCTTCAGCATGTTTGATTTGTTCCTTTGGCTGAACCATCTCTTCCTGTTTCCAAGTATAGCTTGTAATTTTTTCCTCATGTCTAGGCACTGAATATGTTGGTGAATTTACTCTGAAGGCCAATTTCTCTCTCTTGCTTATTGTTGTTTTCTTGCATCTCTTCTTTGATATTTGGTTCAGCTTATCCTAAGTCTTTAAAATTGCCCAGCTTAAGTTATCAAAATAGTGCCAGGGACTCACCTATGGGGCACAAATTTTCTCTCAGGTGTGGGGTAATGAGACCCCTAAAAACAGTTTTGGTTTATGCAATTTCCAGATTGGCCAGCAGATTGTGCTCATTGGCACGCCTTTTTATGGAGGTATCTCTCTCTTGATTTTCATTTGTTTTGATTTGGCTGGAGCCAAGATTCAAAGTGGGCTCTGCTGGCCTTATTCACTGAAAAAAAAACCCACCGACTCCCCCTCCCTTTTCCCTTGTAACAGCTGACAGGGAGGGAGATGTCTGTTCCCCTCCTAATCAGCTGCAATGAGACAGAGGTTTTAGCCTCACTTAGTATCTTGGGGGTGGGGGAGAAGCACCCTTCCTAGCAGCTGGGAGGTTTAGTAACTCACAGTTTGTTTTGGATTCTTTGTCTCTCTGTCCCTCACCATCCTGGGAGTTTTGAAGCACTGTCCTGGCCTGCTGACCCCTAAGCAGGTCCTTTGGGCAGCTTTTGGCCCCTTTCTCCATTGTTTTTGTGAGAGAGCTGGGCCTTGTCTGCCTAATCTGATAATATCTTCCCACAGTCCCTTGGGTTGGCTTTTACAGTGGGAATTTATGAAGTTGCAAGCTTACAGTTCTGAGGCTGTGAAAGTATCCAAATCAAGGCATCATTTGGTGATGCTTTCTCCCCACAGACTGGCACAAGGTGGCATCTGTTGGTCTCTCCCTTCTCTTCCAGGTTTTGATGCTTCAGCTTCTGGCTTCCTTATTTTCAGTTCCATTATTTCAGCTCCTTGCTTTTGTGGCTTTCTTTCTCTAGTCCTGTGGCTTCTTCTCTATGTGGCCATTCTCTTTTTGTATTCATCCCATTTATAAAGGACTTCAGTAAAAGGATTAAGATCCAGCCTGGGTCATGCCCTGCTGAAGTAATCTAATCAAAAGGTCCCACCTACAGTAGGTTCACACCCAGGAATGCTTTAGCCCTAAGGACTTAAATTTATAGGGTCTATAAAAACTTCAAATACCACTTCACTCTCTGGACCCCCAAAAGGTATGTTCCTTTCATGTATAAATGCATTCATTCCATCACAATATATCAAAGCCTTACATCCTCGCAGTAACAATATTAAATACAAAGTCTCATCAAAGTTGGTTTAAGCATGGTCTGCCTTGGGGAAAAATTCCCCTCAGACAGACCTATGAAACTGAGATCAAATGATCTGCTTCTAATATTCAAAGGAAAGGACAATCGTAAGATATATATTGCCATTGCCATAGGGAGAAATTGGAAGGAAAACAAGGGCCACTGCTCCCAAATAATTCTGAAATTTTGCAGGGCATACTCCATTAGGTTTCAAGATCTGAGAATATCTGTGGAACCATGGTTTCTTGTTCTTGGGGCAGGAGGGAGCAGCAGTCCCACCCTTTCCAAATGCATAAACAGAAGCCCTGCTGTTAACTCCACCCTCATCGAGCATCTGAGTGGTGGTTGAACTCTAGGCCCCACACTCCAAGAACACTGGGGTAAGGTTCAGCCTCTTCCCAGTCTCCAGAGCACAGGCTTAACACTCTTTGAATGGTGTGGTGGTGGTCAGACTCTCTCCAATCCCGGAGGAATGTGCTCCACACTCTCTGAAGCCTGGGGCAGAAGCACTCTCATTGAACAAAGAGGCAGAAGGCTTGCCTTCTTCAAGTGCTGGGGCATACTTACCCTTTCTACACACATGGGTGGGCTTGCCTTGTTGATCTGAGAAGATAAGTTTAGTCCAGACCTCAGTTTCCATTGCCTTAGTCATTTTTTTCTTCAGTCTGTCCCTTTTCTATCCCTTTTAGTCCAGGCTGGGAGTGATTCTGTTCATACAGATCTCACGAAAAACTTGTTGGTTTTGCATGCAGTATACAGAGTTCCCAACCATCAGACAATAAGTCTTTCCACAGATCCTTTCTGTATAACTTAATTTCCAATCCTGACTTACATTGAAATGGCTGGCTACATCCATGTTCAGTTAAGTTCTGACATGGGACATTGTTTTCTGGGGACTTGTTTTCTAGAAGCTTAGAATTTTCCAAAACATCATTTTCTGGTTAATTTGTGCCCAGGAGTTCAGTCCTCAGCTTATCCCTTTCCTCTCACATTTTGCTATAAGAGGTAAGAAGAAACCAGGCTGCACTTTCCATATTTAGTTTGTAAATCTCCTTAGCTAAATATCCAGGCTTGTCACTTTCGAATTCTATCTTCCATCCAACATCAAAACACAGTTATGCCAAGTTCTCTGCCTCTTTAAAATGAGAATCTTGTTTCTTCTAGTTTTCAATGACACATTTGTCATTTCTGTCTAAGACTTCATTGGAAGTATCCTTAGCATTCATACATTCGTATTTCTTTTCTTTCTTTCTTTTTTTTTTTTTTTTAGCATCCATCTACCAATAGTCTTTTCAAAGCAGTCTAGGCTTTCCATCAAGCATCTAACAATTCTTCCTGAATCTATCCCTTAACTGTTTTAAAAAACCTGTTAAACATCTTTTTGGTAATTGCATAGCAGCATCCCACTTTTCTGGTACCATAATCTGTTTTAGTTTGCAAAAGGCTGCTGAAAGCAGTATATTAGAAATGGGAATTTATTAGGTTATAAAATTATAGTTCAGAGGCCATGAAAGTGTACCAATCAAGGCATTATTTGGTGATGCTTTCTCCCCAAACACTGGTAGCATCTGTTGGTCTCTCCCTTCTTTTCCAGGTTTTGTTGCTTCAGCTTCTGGTTTTCTTTCTCAGGTTTCATTGATTTCAGCTCCTTGTTTTCATGGCTTTCTCTCTCTGCTCCTGTGAATTTTTCTCTGTCTGTGTGGCCTTTCTCTCTTCACATTCATCTGTTAATAAAGGACTCCAGTAAGAGGATTAGGTCGCACCCTGGGTCCCACCCTACAGAAGTAAACTAATCAAAATAGGTTCACACTTATAGGAATGGATTAGCCCTAAGGACATGCATTACTTTATGGGATCCATAAAAGCGTCAAACTACCACAGAACGGACATTCCTTTCTTTCCCAAACCTGAGTTTGGGGAATCAGTGGAGTCACAAGCAATTTCTGGTCTTCTGGCAGGCTTCCAGAACATCCCCAGACTGGGTAGCAGCCACTGTTTAACTGCTGTTCTTTCAGTTAACATTCTCCAACACTTCTATCTGTGCTGTTGTATTCAGCATTTCATTCATTAATGCAAATCTTGCCCCAGTTTTGTAATGGCTCTGTGTAAGTGTATGCTGACACTTCATCTTTTAGCTTTCTCCCTTAGGATCTTTTTTTTTTTTTTAAAGATTGATTTATTTATTTCTCTCCCTTTCCCCCTCACCCTGGTTGTCTGCTCTGTGTCTATTTGCTGCATCTTTGTCCGCTTCTGTTGTTGTCAGCGGCAGGGGAATCTGTGTTTCTTTTGGTTGCGTCATCTTGTGTCAGATCTCCATGTGGGTGGTGCCATTCTTGGGCAGGCTGCACTTTCTTTCGCGCTGGGCGGCTCTCCTTACAGGGTGCACTCCTTGCGAGTGGGGCTCCCCTACGTGGCAGACACCCCTGCGTGGCATGGCACTCCTTGTGCGCATCAGCACTGCGCATGGGCCAGCTCCACACGGGTCAAGGAGGCCCGGGGTTTGAACCGCGGACCTCCCATGCAGTAAACGGACTCCCTAACCACTGGGCCAAGTCCACCATCCTCTCCCTTAGGATCTTAATGAAGTCAGAGTATATTTAAATGGCACCAATTAAGGTGAACTCAAAATAGTGTCTTCCTACTAACAAACAGCATTGTCCAGGTTCTCCACACCAGGGAATTCATTCCTTGACGTAAATGGCTTGCTTCTGTGTCTTGTCTCCAACTTGCCCAGTCAGAACATTCCATCCTGATGGGAGGAATGCTCATGAGCTCAGCACACAGGCTCTCAACAACTTATTTTCTAGCATCTCCAGCCACAAACTCCAAAGCAATCATACATACTAATACCTAACTTTTTTTCCAGCTATGTGAGATGATATGAAATTCTTTAAACATGCAAAGTACAAATTTGTATCTGAGCCTGAAGGTATTCTCTCTCATCTGTTTGGCAAGCTTTTCTCCAGTTTCTCAATCTTCCAAGCCTTATTCATCCTTCAAGATGTAATTCATTAATGCATTGCCCCTTAGTTTAGAGCATGCTTCACCTATAAGTCATTGTGCATATTCACATGAAGTTGAAGGAAAATTTCAACAGGAAGTAAAGTTTGACATGCAGGCAGAGCTAATGTGGAAGGGAGTGCTTTGCTTTGATGATGAGGAAGGTTCCCTAGGGAAGAGAGAGGCAGTTTGATTAGGTACCTTCTTCTTCTCTTTTTCCTCCTTGGATAGATTTCCATTCACTCCCATAGTTCATCTATCTTTTCTGGGGATGGCTCTAGTGTGGAGGGATTTGAATGATTTAGGATGGAACATACTTGAGAACAAAATATGTTACTATAAATAATATATAGAAAAGCAAATAGCAGCAAATAACCTGTTGAAAGTTGCCACAGGAATAGAGATAGGTTCCATAGAGAGAGGCCTGTGCCTTACCTTCTTGCCTGAGTCCCAGAGGTCAATAAAGTACTCAGTTTGAGCTGTAGGATTTAAGAACATTCAAGGGGTGGTGGTTGGGGGATGCTTTCCTGCTGTAGACTATGGAGGCAGTAAGACTTCAGCATAGAAATGACCACATTGACTATTGAGACTGACAGAGCCTTAGTTGTCTTACAGAGTCACTTTCACAACAGTATGATAAGGGAGCTACTGAACAACTTCCCTGGAGTGAGAGACGAGCTGAGTAAGGCATGCATGGCCCCTGAAGGATCCAAAAGTAGAGGATGAGGGATGTATCTTCAACAAGCAGGTGGGCTGTTGGGATTACAGCCTTCTTAACTGATGCCGTCAACAGCAAGACTCTCCCCCTCCCTCCAGACTCAGACACAATCCTAAAGAATCACAAATTCACTGAGACAAAGTTTCTGTGACCCCAGCAGAATAGAGGCTATAAATAGAAAATATCAAAAGCTCAAACATTTTTTACACATCTGAGTTGCTGACATATTAAAAACAACTGTAAAATGTCAAGGATAAAGAGAGAATTCTGAAAGCCTCAAAAGATTAGTTACATGTCACATGCAACAGACCTCAATAAGATTAAGTGCCAATTTCTCATCAGAAACCATGGAGGCAAAAAGGTCATGGGATGATGTATTTAAAGTGCAGACAGCAAAAAGTTTCCAACAAAGATTTCTATATCCAGCAAAACTGTCTTTCAGAATTGAGGGAGAGATTAAGACATTCTCAGATAAACAAAAACTGAAGGAGTTTGTCACCACTAGACTGGCCCTACAAGAAATGCTAAAGAGAGTTCTGCAAGTTGAAAGGAAGGAACAACAGACGACAGATAAAAGCTAATTGAGGAAATAAAGATCTCTGGTGATGGTACAACATGGGTAAATACAAATATCAGTAATATTTCTTTTTTTGATTTATAAATCCACTTTTTTCTTCCTATAGGACCTAAAAGGCAAATGCAGAAAATGTAATGATGAATCAGTGGTTTTGAACTCATAATGTGTAAACATGTAAATTGTGACAAGAACTACATAAAAGTAGGGGCAGAGGGGTATAGGAACTTAGTTGTGTATACTATTGAAGTTAATATCAAAGCAAAGTTGGTATCACAGCAAAAAAGATTGTTACAGATTTAGGATGTTAAATTTGAGTCCCACAGTAACTACAAAGAAAATATTGGCAAATATGCAATCTCATAGAGACAGAGTGTGGGTTGCCAGGGGTGGTGGGCAGGGGAAATGGGGAATAATTGCATAATAGGCATAGAGTTTCTGTTTGCAGAAATGGGAGTTTTAGTAATGGAAGCTGATGAGGTGAATGTGATTTATCCCATTGAATGGGATATTTGTGAGTGATTGAGATGGGAAAGTTTATATTGTATATATATATTCCCACAATAAAAAAAAAGTTCAACTAAAAAGACAGTGACAATTAAATGCATTACATGATCCTTGGATGGGATCTAGCAAGGAAGGAGAAAAGGTTCAAAGAGACACTATTGGGATATATGAAAAAATTGGGATATAGACTATAAGCTTTACGTCAATGTTAAATTGCTTGGATTTGATAAAGTCACTTATGGTGGTTACATAACTGAATATCCTTATTCTCAGGAAATGTAAATGACTCCATTAAGTGTTCAAGGAGCAAGATGTATGCAGTCTACATTTCAGTGTTCAGAAAATGGACAGACAGATGATAGAAGTAAAAAGGAAGAAGTATACGGCAAATGTGGCAAAGAGTTAAAGTTGGTGTAACTGGCTATGTGGGGTGGGGGGTAGGGATGTGTGTGGGTTCTTTGTGTGTAGTTTGTATCGTTTTTGTAACTGTTCTGTGGGTTTGAATATATTTCAAAATAAAAAGTGGAAAAGAAATCATCCAGCAGAACTGTGCTTATGGATACGCAATAAATATAATATTAAGCCAGCTCACTCAAGTGTTAGAAGTGTTTGTGGGTTAAATGTGCTGAGATGCAAGTAAAAATGTAAACTTGTGATTTATTTGGCATGAATCTTTTTATTATTTCATGAAACCATCAGTTAATACTTATGTACATACTTCCATATTCTGGGTCAGCATGTCCAGCCTCATTTTCTGCCCTTTTCTGACACCTGGTCTAATGCCTGACATCTAATAGTTGATCAAAAGATATTTCTTAAACTAAAGAATGGATACAAAGAATACTAAACTATTCTTAAAGTCCTAGAAAACTAACATCAGAAGACAGTGTTGGACATGGTTGGGAGAAAGTTCTCCAGGGCATGTATATAGGGCATATAAAAATGTTCAGATATTTGTTGGGTATTGTCATAGTAGGTAGAATTACACACGACAACTGAGGGTGTGCTGAGTTCCTAGCCAGGAGGCTCTGTCACCTTCCCCAATGGAACAGCAACAATTCCCCAAGTGCAAGAGCAAAGACCGATGAAGAAGGATGGTCCAATGATGGGCCCTTGATACTGATGACTATGCTTATGAGCCTGTTTGCTTGAAATTCCAACTAAGCATAGAGCTGTAGGGTGCCTAAGAGCTACCTCCTCAGAGCCTCCATGTTGCTCAAATGTGGCCACTCTCTAAGCCAAACTCAGCTTTTAAATGTGTTACCTTCACCCCAGCATGGGACATGACTCCCAGGGATGAGCCTCCCTGGCACTGAGGGATTACTACTAAGCACCAGCTGGTGATGCAACTAGAAAAAGATCTGGAATAAAAGGGGAAAATGGTAAAGACAAATGAGTTTATATGGCTAAGAGACTTCAAAAATGAGTCAGGAGGTCATCAGAGGGGTTGCACTTTTGCATGTTTCAGCAGGATCCCAGAGAGAGCCAAAGTAGATACAACCCCAGGTAATGGTGTTCCTGAGGGCTATGGAGACACACAGGTTCTATGATCATGGCAGATGGCACTGGAGTTCAGTGCTTTGCCGATGGGCCCTACTTTGGAATTTGTGCTCCTGAGTGTGATAGAGTTGGACTCAGAGGTGACCTTTCTACACATGCCTCTTCTGTCACTTTTACTGCACCTGTGGTTGGTGCTGGGCTTTGTGTATGCTCAGGAGACTTGAATCTCTGGACGGTCCATGTGCCAGCTGGGCCCTGACCCTCAGCAGAGTTGCAATACTTACTCTCTGGTTCATTGGACTTACCCAAGTCAGCTAATAGGGAGAAAAGGATGGTCAACCACCACACCAGAGAACCAAGAGAGTCTACAACAGCAAGCAGGAGAATTGCATACATCAGCCATGTGGGATCTAAGCCCCCTCTCAATTGAGATGTGGAGTGGACATCACCATCCCAGGGTCCACAAGATGGAGGAATAAAATATGGATTAGAGTAGATTTACTGATGTTCTACTATAGAACTATTGTGACTCTAGCAATGGAAGAAATTTATCATTGATGTATAGACCATGGCCATGGGAGTTGCTGAGGGCAGGGAGAGGGAAGAAGTGGAGTGATTTTTGGGACTTTGAGTTGTCCTGAATAATATTGCAGGGACAGATGCAGGACATCCTGGCTTAACCCACTGAATGGACTGGAAAAGAATGTAAAGTACAATGTAAACTATAATCCATGCAATGTAGCAGTGCTCCAAAATATATTCACCAAATGCAATGAATGTGCCACAATGATGAAAGAGGTTGTTGATATGGGAAGAGTGGGGGTGGGGTGGGGTGTGGGGTATATGGGAACCTTATATATATTTTTTGTTTATTTCTGTCCCCTTTCCCCCCAGTTGTCTGCTCTCTGTGTCCATTCACTGTGTGTTCTTCTATGTCCGCATACATGCTTGTCAGTGGCACCGGGAATCTGTGTCTCTTTTGTTGCATCATCTTTCTACATCAACTCTTCCATGTGTGTGGCACCACTCCTGGGCAGGCTGTACTTTTTTCATGCTGGGCAGCTCTCCTTATGGGGCACACTCCTTGCGCGTGGTGCTCCCCTATGTGGGGGACACATAGTGCTATGTGTGGCACAGCACTGCTTGCGTGCACCAGCACTGCACGTGGGCCAGCTCATCACACAGGTCAGGAGGCCCTATGTTTGAACCCTGGACCTCCCATGTGGTAGACAAATGCTCTATCTCTTGAACCAAATCGACTTCCCTCTTATATTTTTTAATGTAACATTTTTTTGTGAGCTATATATCTTTAAAAAAAGAGAGACAATTAAATAAAAATTAAAAAATTAATAATAAAAAAAAGAGTGTTGGGGCCTAAGATATACTACAACAGGCAGACAGCTGTCTACCCAATATCCATTCCCTCTTTCATGGCAGTGGGCTGAAGCCCCAAGTGATAGCCATTATTGGTCTAAGCCAATCAGGACAATCTTATTCTCTGCTCTCTCAGCCTAGCTTACAGCTCTGATGGTCACATGACACTGAGCAGGTGAACTCTTGAGATTTGCAGGCCTATGGTTAAAACTACAATGTTGGGAATGTTCTTTTGGCAAATATTGCAAGGGAGGGTTACTGGTGTAGGGTGTTGGATTTGAGGGGGGAGGTACATGGGACAGGGCACACCTGGGGCAGACTTCTATGGAATATGTAAGTGTTCATTTTGGTAAAGTGTGTTATTTCCGTGGGTGGAGACCCACACAGTAATCAAGAAAATATCAAACTCCCATCCCGGGGAGTCCTGTTATGTCCTTAATTGGAGGGACAAGAATCCCTTGAGAACACAGGCAGTTCCTAATAAAAGAAAACAGATGAGTATGTCAAGTCCTCAATATTATTGCAAGTAACTATGAATCTTATTCTTCAAGAATAGAAACTTAGTGATTACCATAGGTTCCAGGGGGAGGGGGAGGGAATATAAAAAATATAATGTAGGGCATTTTTAGGGCATTAGAATTGTCAAGCATAATCTTGCAATAACAGATACAGGCCACTTTAAATTTTGTCCAAAACCTATAAAAGTGTCCAATCCAAAATGTAAACCATAATGTAAACCATTGGCCATGGTTAGTAGCAATGTTTCAATATATGTACATCAATTGTAACAAATGTACCACTTGCACATAAAATGTTAGCAATAAGGGAGAGGGAAAAAGGAGGAGGGTGTTGGATATATAGAAATCACTTGTATTCTCTATGTGACTTTTCTGTATCCTAAAGTTTCTTTGGAGATAAAATGAAAACAATAAGACACTGGGGGAATATTTGGAAGAAAATGTCACTGTTCATATAAGACAACAGATTTTACCGTGATGAAAGACACAATGTCTAAAATTTTAAAAAAATTATTTCAAATTGTTTTAATTTTTTTGTATTTTATTGGTTATTTAAAAATTATTATTTCATTTTCTTATTAGCTTTATTGGGTTATTTTGTTGCCTTCATTTTTGGAGAGGTTTTGGATCACAGAAGTGTCATAGGAGGGCGTGGTAGGATCACTGGTGTGGAGTGTCAGTGATATAGGGATGCATGGGAAGAGTTCACCTGGGGAATATCTCTAAGACATATGAATATGTTCAAGTGTTTATGGGACATTGTCTCAGGGGGTGGAGAGTCACACAGTAACCCAAAGAATTATTCTGGGGAGTTCTGCTACATTCTCTAGTAGGACATTAAGAATCCCCCAAGTGCAAGGGCAATGTCTAGTGAAGGAATACAGACCATAATGTCAGGCCCTTGATATTGATGACTGTACTTATGGACCTTTTCTTGTGAAATTGAAATTTAGCCTAGTATTACATGCTGCCTAAGGGTTACTTCCTGAATACCTCCTTGTTGCCCAAATGTGGCCTCTCTTTAAGTCAATCTCAGCACATAAATGCACAACACCTCCCCCTTTCCCAGTGTGGGACATGACTCCTGGGGATGAGCTTCTCTGGCACTAAGGGATTATTACCAGGTACAAACTAGCAATGCAGATTTCAAAGTGAGTCGGGAGGTCATTCCAGAGGTTATGATTATGCACGTCTCAGCAGGATCTCATTGACTGCCACAGTAATCAGTGCCTCAAATAGCAGAGCTCCTGAGGCCTATAGAGATATCCAGAAACTAAAAGCAGGGTAGAGAGCTCAGGAATTTGGCACCCTGTCAGTGGGCTTTACTTTGGAATTTATGCTCCCCAGTACAAGAGAATAAGATGCATTTATAGATTCTTTACACATGGCTCTTCTGCCCCTTTTATCTGAACCTATAATTAGCACTATACTTGATAAATATGTCCCAGAGACTTAAATCTTTTGTCTGCCCATGTGCCACTTGAGCCCTGAATTTCAGCACAGTTTCAACACCTATTCTCCAGTCCATTGGACTCACCCAGGACAACTAACAAGGTGATGATGATAGACAACATCCATCTCAAGGAACAGAGAGTGTCTGCAACTGCAAGCAAGATAGCCCTATCCATCTACCCATGGAAATAAGCCCCCTCTCAATTAGAAGCAGAGTAGGTATCACCATCCCCAAACCCTCAAGATTGGGGAATGAACAATGGACTAAATTAGACATTTTTATTCTACTATAGACTTATTATTATTATAGCAGTGGAAGACTCTTATCATTGATGTAAAGGCAATGGCAACCAGAGGTCTGAGGGATAGGAGAGAGAAGAATAGGTGTAACATGGGGAATTTGTGGGACATTGGAGTTGTCCTGCATGACATTGCAGTGATGGATACAGGCCATTGTATATTTTGTCATAACTTACAAAATTGTGCAAGACAGAGTATAAACTATAATGTAAGCTAGCTCCTGGTTAGTAGCAATGCTTCAATATGGGTTCATCAGTTGTAACAAATGTACCACATTAATGAAGAAGGATATTGTTAGTGTGGGAAAGTGTGGGAGGGGAAGGGAGTGGGGTGTATTGGAATCTCTTATATTCTTCATGTAACATTTATGTAATCTAAAGCTTCTTTAAAAATTAAAAAAAAATTAGTTTTCTCTGATGCATTCTAATACAGTAACTACTAGCTATATTTCAAACGCTTGAGAGCCACATGTGGCTAGTGGCTGCCATATTGGACAATATAGATATAGACAGAGCATGTCTGTCATCACAGAAAGTTTTATTGGATAGCGTTGCTTTACTGCAGAAATTAGCAAATACTTCTATAAAAGGCCAGGTAATAAATATTTTAAGCTTTCCAGGCCAAGAGGCAAAATTGAGAATCTTATTGTCTCTATGGCAACTACTGAACTGTGCTGCTATAGCTCAAAAGCAGGCATAGGCAATATGAAAACAAATGGGTGTGCTTGTTTTCCAATTAGATTTTATTTACAAATTAGGAGGTCATAGCTTGCTGACCACTGTTCCATAGTATTAAGCTAATAAGATGTTGGAGCTGTCTTTGTGACAAATTACTAAGCATAAACTCTTCTACCCTAACACTTTCATCCCAAATGGGAGGGATGGGAGAAATTAACAGAATGTACTTTTTTTTGAGGTACCAGAGCTGGAGATTGAACTGGGATCTTATGTGTGGGAAGCCCATGTTCAACTGTTGTGGAATTTAAGAGAAGTTCAATTATTTGAGTATAGAGAGGCCAGGACTCAGCAATGATTTTGAGAAGGAAAAATGGTTTATTGACGGCCGGCGGACTCGGGAGCTTTCAGTTTGAATCCCGAGCCCTGAACAAGATTTTCAAACGTCTTTTATACAGAGAGGAAAGGCCAAATGGTCCCTTTGTTTCAGTTCTCAATAGGCTTCAATTAGCATATATCTTCCACATCTTAGGTAAGCTTTTAGCATGGACTCCAGACATTCTAGATAAGCCTTTAGCACATTTGGTTTTTGCATTTCCCCTAAATACTTAAAGTTTATAGCCCCCGCATTGTTAAACATTTCCTGGGACTGGAGCCGCTGCCAGTCCCCAAGGGCAGGACTGCAGCCCCCCACCGTTCCACACCCACAAGTCAAACAACTTAGTTATCTCTGAAGAGACAAAGAGCCCTCCACCCATAGCCCACATCACAACCTCTGAGACATATCTACTCCTCAGAACATACTTTTAATATGATTCTCAAAATTTCACACAAGATATTATTAAAGAATTAATGTTTAAAATTTCTTTTTTGGGTTAAAATACTCTTCCTTCAGCATGATTTTTAAATGTTTATAATTTTATCAGTTTGCAAAATTTTTTCATCTTTGGTAATATTTCCTTAAGCCCTAATATGGTCTTGATGATGGCCAAAGTCCCCAGTTGAATATGTTGAAGACTTAAAACTGGTACAAGGGATCATAAGAAACAGGAAAAAAAACCCCACAATAAACCTAATACAAATATTATCCATGGTTTGATTTAGACCCCTCTGATTTCTTAGGACTGCTCAATCATTTGCAAGGCTATTAGACCTACCAGAGCACTGGGCCAGAATATAGAAAAAGTAAATGTTAATTAGTTTTGTGACCTTGGGCAAATAATTCACATGGCCAAGCTTGTACTTTCTAGTTTTACCTTCTAACACTAAAAAGTTATGTTAGAGATCTATAGTCACATAATTACCCAAAAAATTCACTTTGGTGGCTTGTGTCTGTTTTTATTAGATGCTATTGCCCTCTGCTGGATGCCTGCTGTAGCTGCACTTTGATTGTTCCTATTCCCTTTGATTTACTTCATTTAACAGCCACTGACTCAGTGGGCTCCTGTGTATAGTGTGTCATGAGCTGCACTATTGCAGTAATGGTCAATGAGGCACGAGTGTAAAGAGGTGATTTTTAAAAAATCCTTTCACTTCTATTATTTTATTTTAAAAAGCCAAATGATACCATAGACATATAATTAGAAAGCATCTTAGACATCATGGCAAAAATTTCAAACACATGCTATATACTGTTTTCAAATTCTTGTGATTAATTAAGCATTACATTGCAAGAATATGAAAGCATAGGCAACAGTGACACACACCAACTTCAGGATTGCTGAGCAACCCAAGAGGTTGCTCCTGGGAAGGGAGATGGGGACTTCAACAGTATCTAAAATGTTTCATTTATTTATTTTCTTTTTTTTTTTTCTTTCTCTTTTTTAGAGGATCTGAGGCCAATATGGAAAAATATTTATGTAATGGCTGGGTTTGGTGGGGAAGATATCATGAAATGATTTTTTCTCATATCACTTCTTTTCACATGTGCCTTAAGAAATCTCCCTTTTCTACTCCTGGATGATATTTTGGGCAGATCCTATAGGTGTTTCTGGCATTCTTAAGTATTCAGTGTCTTCCTTTAAAAGTCCTTGAAAAGTACTGTTTGGTCTAAATAAAGCCATTAGCTCTCCTTCAGTTTGAAGCATCCTCCACATTTCCTGGCTTGGACCTGACAGGCTCAGAAGCTCTTACTTGCTCTATGCTGTCACTTGATCTTCAGGGTGTTGTGGGGAAAGGTCAGGGCAGAAAAATCTTAACTTGACTGGCTCAGTCTACAGTTTGAGTTGCTGCCCTCTGGCTACTGCGAGAAGTGTCGGCATTTCTCAGGCTCTTTGTAGGCTAGCACAGGAAGGAAACTTTCACCACCTGTTTCTGAAGCTGTCCTTAGCTCCTGCTTTGGGTGGTCACCCCACTCAGACTCTTCTGACACCTAGTCCCGGCAGACAGACCCTTTGGGTGGGGTTGTCACCAGATGACACAAACCCTTCTATCCCATGGGCTATGGTCCTCTCTGGCCATGGGAAACACACTTCCCTCTTGTCAGAGCCAGGGCAGCACACTCTCATTGAACACCCATCAGGGATGGCTCAGACAGCCCCTTGCCATTTCCTGTCTCTGTATCCTTCACAGCCCCGGGCTCACATCCAGCCCTGTGGGGTTCTCTTGAAGCTGCCCTCACTTGGAGTGAGGTGGTGGGGAGTCTACCACTCCTGGTCAGCAGGGAAATCTCGCCCTTTAACAATTCTCTCCAAACGGCTCTCTACCAGTCTTTTGTTGTTGTTGTTGTTTTTGTTTTGTTTGTTTTTTGTTTTGTTTTTTAGACCAGTAAAAAGAATTTATTTGGGAAATGGGGGAAAGAACAGAGCTTGCTGAGAAATGGGAAAGAAAGATGGAAATACACACCAAGGTCTGGTGCAGGGCCCTCTAGGCAGGGTGTACGCTCTGCCTCATGTGATCACCTTTTAAACTGTTAATTATTCCACCCCCTTGCTAATGATAAGGGCATGGGCCCCAGCAGTTTTTGGTTACCCCACCTATGGTGGGGGCCAATGGAGACCTTTTTGGAACATCCTGGGCCAAGGGGAGGTCCCAGAAAGAGAAACTGGGACCTCAAGATTAAACTCAAGGTCCCAAACAAGGTCTTGCAGCCATGTTGTCTGCTGGCCATGCCGTCTGTCAGCCATGTTGTGGGTCGTCTTCTCCTCCACTACCCTGTACCCTGCCTCAATTCCCCCCTCAGAGAGTTCACAACCTTATTTTTTTTTTTATTTTTTTAAATTTTTATTTATTTAATTCCCCTCCCCTCCCCCGGTTGTCTGTTTTCTGTGTCTTTTTGCTGTGTCTTGTTTCTTGTTTCTTTATCCGCTTCTGTTGTCGTCAGCGGCACTGGAAGTGTGGGCGGCACCATTCCTCGGCAGGCTGCTCCCTCCTTCGCGCTGGACGGCTCTCCTTATGGGTGCACTCCTTGTGCGTGGGGCTCCCCTACGCGGGGGACACCCTGCATGGCGCGGCACTCCTTGCGCGCATCAGCACTGCGCATGGGCCAGCTCCACACGGGTCAAGGAGGCCCGGGGCTTGAACCGCGGGCCTCCCATGTCACAACCTTATTCTTAAGGGGGGTGTTGAGGGGCGATGATCAGTCTTCTGTAGTTACCTCCTGCTGGTTAGGGCAGTAGTCCCTGCTTGACAGGGCGTAAACCTCTCTGGCTATGCTTTCGAGGTTGAGGGAAGACAGGTCTGACACTGTGGGTGGAAGTGGCTGAAATCCCCGTGTGACTAATACCTTGTTTTGGAAGTCATTGATTCTGGAAGGAAAAAACTTAGAATTTTGCAGATATGTGGACCCACTGAAAGGATAAAGATGGTGATAAGCGGTTCCAAAAAGGGGGGTAGCTATGCCATACTGGACCACAAGAGTGAGAAAGGCCAGGTGCCTTCAGAGGCGGCATCCCCCCGAAGTTGGTGGGCTTCATCTTGCAGGCTTCAAATGCTATTTAGGACTATTTCAAAGGACTATTTATAGAGAAACAGCATTTTTCTTGAGAAATAGGCATGTCTATCTCCCCCATCTCTACCCATGCTGCTGTTAGCATGTTAAGGGCTCTGTGATTTTGCAGTACTACAACAGCAAGAGTGTTTGTTTGCTGTTCTAGGACTTCTAAGGGACAGCTAATTTCTTCTATGCTGTTAGTGAGGGAGAGACTGTAATAGATAATGGGGTTTGGTATAAATTGGCAATCCCAGTTTTCTATGGTGGTGGTTATGTTTAAGACAGCTAGCTAAGAGTGGGATGAGAAGAGGCATTGCTGTTTTAGTTATTGTACAGGGAGGAAATGGAAACAGACAAGTCTCCTTAAGAGGTGTTTGACTTACCCTCCCCCTAGCAATAGGCATTTGGGCTAGAGTTAGAGGAAACAGCTGGCTTTGACATAGACACTACTTAGCTTTGTCTCTTGAAGAGGTGTTTCAGGCTGTTTAATGACTGGCACATGTACATCCTGTCAGGTGCTTCTGGTGAGCTGGCACTTCCTTGGGCAACTGATTTCACTCAGGCTAAGTGCACCTAGCTGGCAATTCCTTTAACTTTAATAGCTGCATGAGTGATCAGAACTACAGAATAAGGTCCCTCCCATGTCTTTAATTGAGAGTGAGGTCTGTTCTCCTGCCAGATTTTGATCAGAACCTGATTTCCAGGTCCTGGGTGAGGAAAGTTTGTCCATGTCAAAGGGGCTAAGCTGAAGTGGGTCCCAGCCACTTCATTTGCTGTTTCCCTTCTGGTGGGAAATGCTTAGCCCTGGCAGGATGGCCTTTGGGTTTGTTAGTCTTCCCCAGGGTGAGTGGGACAGGTTTTGGAATAAGGCTTAGGAGGGAGAACAGGGTTAAGCATGTCTTTCACCTGGTGTGAATGAAGACTGCGAGAGGTCACTCCCAAATTAATTTGGTGGCCTTTTTAAAATTAAAAGAGCTGTTGCCCCCACTGCTCTCAAGCAAGGTGGCTATTCCTTTATCTTACAGGCATGTTTATTAACTTAGAAAATGAAGTTTACCAGGACTTTTAACATGTTCAGTATCCCTCTGCATATGATCTAGAATAGGAAACATATCATTGTAATCATCAGGTACATATCTAGAATAGGATGTAGGTACAGTACTTAATACTAATTAATGCACCAATCAATACATAAGTTTCCCTTCGAGCTGCAGTTAATAGATCTAAGCTCCAGGCTTGCAATACCGTACATGTTGTCTCTCCATGGGAGCCAGGCCATAATGCCAATTGTGTTTAAGTTCTACTCACACCACTCAGGTGATTATTCCTCCACTTGGTATGTCCTTCACACAGCCAGCATGCTGCAGCACCGCTGACCCTAGAGAGAAGCTAGAAAATTAGGCTCCAGTATTCCCCTGGCCTGATGCATAGTACCCTTTGGCACTATAAAAAAGTGCCATTCTGGAGACAATGTCCATTGTCTCCACCAGTCATAAGGAATCTTTAGCCCTTTCTTTTATGGCCTAGAGGTTGATGGGTTTAAAGTGACAGAACATGTTTTGGGTCATCCTTAGCAAGTATTGCCTTGCTGACTTTTTCTCTTTTTAGAATGGGTGGACACATAAGACTTTTGTTCTTAGCTGAAATTCAGAGTCTGGCTTGAATATCTTGTTAGTTACCTCCTGGTTGTCTGCACCCTTGCAAAAACCTAATTCCAAGTGAGTGATCTCTGTCCAGAATCCTACCCCTATAATTGCCAGCCCCTGTTTTGTGTGTGCTTTCTTCTCAGGCTGGTTTCACCCAGAGCCTTCCTTTTTAAGTCTAGGGCCACTTTTGTTGAGCTCAGGTCACAAGACTATAAATATATTATAAAACCTGGAGTTTGGTAAATGATGTTTACTTTATTACATTTCATTGTTTCTGTACAGAAATGTTACGTAAGAGACTATTCTAACCCACCACATCGTATTCTACTCTTGAGGAGATTAAGATCCAGATAGTCTAAGTCATCTGGCCCAAATTACACACCCAGAGTTATAACCCACAACTCCAGATTCCCAACCTTGACTGTATTGCCTTCAAATCTATTATGTCCAAAGCACAGAGAATATAGCTTCTTGTTTTTTTTAGAATTTAAATCAGTGTGAAGTTAAAAATATTTTCAGCTTAATTAATATCAAGGGGACCATCCTGGAACATATTTTCAAAGACCATCAATTTACAGGTAATGATCTGAAATTTGCTGCAATCTTAATCATCTTTGAGTTCCAAGGAATAGCAATATACTTATGATTTGATTCATTAGATAACAATACACTTATAAAAAGATTCATATTGAACTCCTACATATACCTAATGATTTGTTGAAACTGAAGTTAAGTTTTTCCAATTAGCTAATGATTTTGATAATTAACTGTTAGGCCTATTCTAATTTTTATAAAAAATAAACATGTGTAAGACATGATCCAGTACAGAGCTTGTTAACCCCTTTAATTTATTGTGTCATTGAAAGTTTATGTCTCTACTGTCTCTCTGGGATTTTCATAAATTCTTCCATCCATTTGTTTATCCATCCATCCATTCAACAAACATTTATTTAGTGCCTAGTATATGCCTGTCTTCCTCCTGTCCCCTAACCCTGACAACATTTTGTTCTGAAACACAGCCCACCCAAAGGTGGTGCCAAAGGGTACTATGCACCAGGCCAGTGGAATACTGGAGCCTAATTTTCTAGCTTCTCTCTAGGGTCAGCAGTGCTGCAGCATGCTGGCTGTGTGAAGGACATACCAAGTGGAGGAATAATCACTAGAGTAGTATGAGTAGAACTTAAACACGATTGGCATTATGGCTTGCTCCCATGGAGAGACTTACTTGATCAAACTACCCATTGTGGTTGGTTGTCTCCAGTATTACTCTGTCAAAAGGGGATGGTTTCAGATTTTAGGTTCTGTGATTAGAATGAGTTTAAATTGTGATAAGTGAGAAAACCCTTTGGAAATTTAGAGGTACACCCAAATGTAATGGGCTTTTATTAAGTGGTGTATGCATGTTCTTCCTCCCTTGTTTCCTGGTTTCTCTTCTGACACATTTTGTGTCTTCCTGCAACAGGTGTGTCTGTGGCACCAGCGGAGCAGTGTATAACATGTGTGCATGCTTTTGTATGTGAATGTGTATATGTGTGTGAAAGAAACCTGGAGTTCCAACTTTTAAGTGATGTACATGTAAAAATTCATTTTTCTTTTAGTGAATCTTCAAAGAGATACAAGTTCAGAATGCTTCCTATCTGGCAGGCCCACATTTTCATACAACATTTTTAGGACTTTTCAATTATTTTAAGAAGTTCACTGTGTGATTTGAAGTATATAATCTCTGAAATTTAATTATATATTAGGATGAATAATATTCTCTTACTTAAGAGAACAGCTGCTTCCTTCAGTTTACTGATGGAGAGAGACTGAACACTTTGAAATTTGCAGTCTCTTGTTAAAAGCTTGAAAGCTTGTGGAACTCCTGCAAAATGTAGAGATCTGCAGAAAGAGGGAGGGCTGTGGGGAGAGAAATCTCACTTAACTACTTCAGGCAGCCCTACTGAAACCACTGCCCCATGGCATACTCTCCAGGGATAAGAACTGGCTCTCAGCTTTGCATCCTCATGAATGCAATTTTTTAAGTGTTGAGCACAAAACTCTCTCTGTATGTATGCACATGGCACCAACTAATGCCCCACAGAATTAGTCTTCCATGAAAATCAGTTTGAGAAATTCTGGTCTTGGTAACTAATAATGGTCATTGCAATCAGAACATTCTCTTCCTTGAACAATGCCATAACTTACCATGAGGTTTGCAGAATCTCCTTCCTCTGGTTTCATTGAACATCACTGTCTTTCTGCTGACACAGTTCTATATAATAGAAATAATTGGAAAATGCAAATATTATGCAGCATACATTGTGGTTTCCTTGCTGCAATTTAGAAGATACTCCTCTCTCCTGAGAGGAGATGTGGGAAGCATCTCTTCTTAATGATAATAGTAGGTTGCTCCTGTAGGTGATTCATATCACTCATTTTTATATTCACATTTATTTCATTGGCTTCACATTTGGAGGGTGTATTTCTTTTCTCCTTGAATTCTTCTCGAGCACACGATTCATTGATTACATTCAGAACAGGTACTCTTCCACTGATGAAAAAGTTGTATTCTAAAATTTGTTTGGAATATAGTATGTATTTTCCAAAAGATTATTAATGAAAATATGGTAACTGTGTTCTTAAGACAGCCATTCATTCATTTAAAATACATACGCACACACAGCATTTCAAAAGTCTGTGAGTTAAGTTATGTTTCATAAGGTTTTTTTAACCCATAAAATAGCACATCTCACAATAGTAGTCTGAATTCTGGCTTAGAGTTATTTGGTGCAGGGCAGAGAGGAAGAAAGGAAGCTAATTCTTCTTTTAGACACATAAAAATAGGCCTGAAAATTTAAAAAAAAATAGAGTTATTTAACACTGTATTAGTTAGCCAAATGGGTGCTGATGCAAAGTACCAAAAATCTGTTTGCTTTTATAAAGGGTATTTATTTGGGAGTAGAAGCTTGCAGTTATAAGACCCTAAAGAGTTCAACTTAAGGTTAGTTCTTCACCAAATTCTCTTGCCATGTGTTGGAGCAAGGTGGGGGATGACACCTGCAAGTGTTCAGACTTCCTTTTTCCTCTTAAGGCTCCATGGGCCCAGCTTCTTCCAATCTCAGCTGTAGGCTCGAGGGCTCATTTCCTTTTGGGCCTTCTAAGCTGCTCCAGGCTCTGGCTCTTCAGTTGCAAACTATCAGGCAAATTGCTCAGGTTTCTCTGGGGCCCTAGGAACAAGTTCTCTCCTCTGCTGTGTCTATGGAGTGCTCTCTTCCTTCCATGTATCTACTTCTGTCTCTTTGACCTAGTGTCTACTTATATAGCCCACCAAGGGGGTGACAACTCAACCCTGCATGCCCTAATGACATGGTTGAATCAAAGCCCTAATCGTAACATAATCAAGTAAACATAAAACCTTTGAATTTCATGGAATCAAAGGATATCATACATAGAGGAACAGACCAGTTTACAAACATAATTTATATCTCTTTTTGGAATTCATAAATCATATCAAACTGCTGCACTTCACCCTATGAATTCCAAAAATGTATTATAATATTTCAAAAAAAGAAACCTTAAATCAGTAACAATGCTAAGTACAAAATCATGTCACAATCGGTTTAAAGAAATATAGTTTGTCTTGAGACAAAATTCTATTGGGCTGTAGACCTCTAAAACTTACAAAACAATTTAGCTGCTTCCAATATACAAAGGGACAGACAAAGGATAAACATTTGCCTTACCATAAGGAGAATTTTGGAGAGAAACATGAGTCACTGGTCCCCTACAGTTCTGAAAACCTGTGGGGCATACTTAATTAGATTTCAAAGTTTGAGAGTCATTCTTAAGATGATGGTTCTTCTCCTCCTTGGGTTCTTGTGAGGACCCACCCTTTCCACAAGCTTGCCCAAGAGCCATTTTTTTGGTTCCATCCTCATCAAGCATCTGCATGGTGACTGAGCTCCAGACCTCACCCTCCAAGAACACTGGGATGATGGCCACACTTTCCCCAGCCTATTGGGAACAAGTCCACTCCTCTCAAAGCACTGAGGTGTTGACTTCACTCTTCCCAACCTTTGGAGAATGTGCTCCATCCTCTTTGTAGACTGAGGCAGCAAAACTCTCCCTGAACAGCAGGCTGGAATATCCCTGAACAGCAAGCTGGAACATCCACCCTCTTCAAATGCCAGGACAAACTGACTCTCTCCTTACACATGGCTGGGGTCCTTCTCTTGGCCCAAGGAGATGTCTTAATTTCACACCTCAGCTACCATGGTTTTCCTCTTAAAACTATTTTCCCTTCCATCTCTCCCCTTCGTGTCCCTTTAGTCCAGGTTAACAGTGGTTTTGTTTATACGGCATTCTCAAAAAGTTTGTTGGTTTAACATGCAAGAAGTAGGGATCCAAGCCATCAGACAGTAAGACTTTCCACAAGTCTTTCCTAGATAACTGCATTTTCCATCTTGATTTACAAGTTCCAAGTTTAGGTAAGTCCTCAAATAGGATACTATCATCTGGGAGCTTGATTTCCAAAGGCTTAGAATTTACGGAATCAGTTTCTGTTTTCTCTGTGCCCAACAATTCAGTTAACAATTTATTTCTTTCCTCTAACATTTTGCTATAAACTACAAGAAGAAGCCAAGCCACATTCTCCAAGTTTACTTTGAAAAGCTCTCAGGTAAATGTCCAGGCTTGCCATTTTCAAATTCTGCCTTCCATATAACATCAAGAGTCAATCTTGCTAAGTTCTCTGCAACTTTAAAACCCAGGTCACCTTTCTTCCAGTTTCCAATAATAGTTTCATCACTTACTTCTAAGTCCCCATCAAAAGTATCTTTAGCATCCATATTCTTACCAGCAGTCTCTTCAAAGCAATCTAAGCCTTTTCTATCAAGCATCTGACAATTCTTCTGAAAAATACTTCTTACCCATTTATAAAACTCTTCCAGCATTTTGGTAAAAGCACCACCCCAGTTCTTGATACCAAATTCTGTCTTAGTCTCCTTGGCACATACTTTTCTCATCTACCTTAATCCTATCCCTAACCCTGCCCCACTTCAGAAAGTATACTGTGCTTTAAAATTTTGCTATCACCACATCCTCCAAAACTTCAGTCCCAGTATAGTTTATCTCTTCTAGAATTTGGTTTAATCAGATTACTTCTAATTTATAGTAGTGTGTGAATGATTAACTTTCTTGTAATCTAGGAACGTTGGCATTTTAGGAGGCTACTTAGGCATTTGTTACCTACCTTTCACTATAAGTTTGAAGTGATCCTTAATGTCTCATCTTCAAAAGCAAAGTCGTTTCATCAGAATGCTGCAGTATGTTTGATGTGCTCAGGTTGGCCTGTTTGGGGAGCCAGGTTTGCACTAACCATGGGAAGGGGTGTGCTAATGAGTGACCTGAGGGCCTCATCTGGGAAATCCAAGGTAGAGGGAAGATGGGTCTAGTTTCATGAAATTGCAGATGTGTGGAGGAGAGTGGGAACTGGGTCCAGTAGTGCTGACTGAGAGGTAAATCTCATGGTCAGAGAGTTGGGGGGCTCAGAGTGGAGGCAAGGAGAGAGGATTTGGGGCAGTCACTCAACATAGTTGTGTTATGGATAAGAATAGAAAGGAATGCCCTAGTCAATTAGCCATGTCTTTAAGAAGAAAGTCTCATTTTCTTTTTTTATCTCTTTTAGTTAACTTACAATCAAAAGCTAGTGTGTTTCTTTCTACATCTCATATGAGCATAATACATATTAGTTGCTTTTACTGTTGAGTTATTTGAGGTTTATTTTTACACAAGTGGATTATACCATAAGCACTGCAGAAACTTGCTTTTGCTTACTCAAAAAGACATGGTGGACTTCTCTCAGGACAGCACGTTTATGGATCTCATTAGTTCTTTTTAATAGCTACATCATATTCCATGTGTGGAATATTATTAAGTCATGTACTTATTAATAAACATTAAGTTTTTACTTCCAAATTTTTGACACTAAAATGTCCTTGTACATATATCTCTGTGTATTAGTGCCCATATCTTTGTAGCATAAGATCCTCCAAAGTGGGATTCCTCGGCAAAAGTATATATGTATTTTAACAGATTTTCCAGTTAAGTTCTAAAAATATTATTGCATTTCACACACCTTTCCACAATGTCAGCATGCCTGTTTCTGACAATCTTGACAGCACCGAATTTTATCACTCTTTTTAATTTTTGCCAATTAGATGGATGCTTTCTCACTGCTGATTTTGTTTTACTCACATGTAGACCTAAAGAAGAACTTTCCTGCATGTTGGAAAAAAGAATCTCCTAGAATCTAGTTAAGAGCATAACCTTTGGAAACCGATAGACCTGTTTTAAAGCCTGGCTTTGCCAATTCCTAGCAATGTGAACTTGGAAAAGTTAAATTTAACTTTTCTGGTTCTCAGTTTTGCCATCTGTAAAGTTGCTGTGATTATTAAATAATGCATGTAAAGCTTTAATAGTTACAAGAACTCAATAAATGGTAGCTATTACTACTATTATAATTAATACATAATGTTATAAAGAGATGGAATTAGAATAGCAAATTCATTATTACATTATTGCTTTTGATAACCAATGTGTATGCTTCAATTTAAAAACTAAGTTTAATCGCTTCTCTGCTTTTTGGCAAAGATCAAGAGTAAAAACTAAGTTCAAATGAATTACAAATGCATCTCAACTATATATATTTGATTTTAACTTGTAGGAATGCTTTGTTATTATTCATTAACATTAATTCAATTAGTCCTACCTTTTAAAGGCTTTTTTCCCCAATTAATTGCCATATCTTTAGCATCAGGGATTTATCAGTCAGGATAGGTTACACTAAGCTGTAGTAACCAAACATTCTAAAATTTTGGTGGTGTGACACCACAGAGGCTTATTTCTTGCTCTCTGTGCATATTAATTTTAGGGTCACAGCAGGCTTTACTCTGAGTCATCTAGTTCTTACTCGGGGGCCCATTTTATTTGAGTGGAGGGTAGAGAGCACACGGCAAACACATATGATTCTTTTAAGTTCTCATCCTGCTCACATTTCATTGACTAAAGAAATTTACAATGGAGCAGGGTCTTTGCCACATGCGAGGAGGGAGAGTTGGATTATGTGTGTTCTAATGACAACCACAAAAGATAAAGATGAAAAAGACGAAGTCCTGATTCTTAAGAAACTCCAGTTAGAGAATGGCATTCAGACAAATGATATTAATTAGGTCTTTGGTGCAATGGGGCCTCAAAGGAAGGAAGGACTCATTCTGCTTGGTGCCCGGAGCGAGGAACTTTGCAGAGATATGCTGATGATTGAGTTTAGAAGGGTAGGCCAAACAGGGAAAAGCCAGTGCCAAGCAGGGCAATCAAGAGGGCACTTGGTATCTGGGAATAGTAGACAGTTTGCCATGGTTGCAAAGGTGGGAGTGAGTGGTGGGGTGGTTTTTGGAGTGGAGGTGGGGCCAGATGATGGAGGTGGGGCCTTACAAACCTGTTCAGTAGCTTGGCTTTGACTCTGCAATATCAGGGGATCATCCTAAAGCCAATGTCTCCGTGTCAACTGAACATATGCTCTGGAAGGTCCATAAAGAGTCCTTCTGAAAACAGTTTAAATCAGGGGTTCTTAGCAGAGGGTCCAAGAACTTGAATCGAAATTTAAAAAAAAAATGTTTTTCTTGTCGGGATGTCAGTGAGGGTGATATATTTATTAAATAATAAACACAATAGTGTGGACTTAGCAAGGGTCTGTGGTTTTCACCTGACTGGCAAAAGGGTCCATGGAACAAAATAGGTTAAGAACCTCTGGTTTAAATGATTTTTCCTTAATCAGTTCATTTCAAATAATTTTAAAAGTGCCTAGTATATTGTTGACACTCAATAAATTACTTAATAATGGTAATATTATTAGAAGAAAATAGGAGAGAAAATTACTGTAATCTCTCCAAGCTCTGGGTTTCTTTAATGTGGCCACAGACTCCCCTCATCCTTTTCCAATGAAATAAAATGCAATATCATGCAGCTGTTGTCACAAATGGCCAAATTACTTTTCTTTAAGTGACCACTTCATACCCTTTTTTTTGCTGCCAGACAACTTTAATAGCATTCAGTTCACTCAAACAGAAGAAGAAAGTAAATAAAAATTTCCAATAACCTTTAACTTTGGGCATCTAGCACGTAACAGCTGCATGCCAGCTCCACTCACCCAGAGGTTCTCAGGGACTCATATCAGAGAAAAAAAGTTATTAAAATCCTTATAAAGGCAAAAAATGTGCCATGGAAATCTAAATGTGCCAGTACTATATTAAGAACCAAATAATTTGTGTTAAGTGTATGCATTCAAGGTGCTTGTAAAACCACTTACTGGAGAGAGAGAAATGTGGTTGTTTTCCAGAAACTGGGTTATTAGAAAGGATACATCCTTCTCTTTTGGCCTTGTTCAAGCCAAGCATTTGTTGGAGCAACCAAAGTCTTCCCTTTGAAATGTCTGTATTTCTCCAAAATGGACTTGGGAGAAAGGAAGGTGGAGGATCCTCTGTTTCAGGTGAAACCACAGAGACACATTTAAGTGATTTTACCCTGATGACTGAGCCAAATGAATGCAGCAGAATCAACTTTGAGGGGGACTGGGCCCTAGAGAAAATCATATTCTTTTCCCCCCAAAATCCCCAATACTTTAGTAGAAGTAAATCAAGTCTAATGAGCAATAATGCAGTGTTGAAGGAGAGAAAGAACGCATCCAAAGCAGGGCCTCAATTAGAATGTGTATTTTGGTGGACATGGCTGGATTTTATGGAACACGTGTGCTTGTGCTTCCATTTGTGCATCTGTATGTTTTTCTCTTTTGCACAAGGAAGAATATCATTCTTTTTTTGGGAGGAAATTTGGCCCTTTTGGTCAGATCCCTTATAGTCTGCCTACAAGGGCTGTTGACCGCAAAGATTAGGATCTTTTATTTTTAAAAGTGAATGTCACCTTTGTTGTCTGCCTTGAGGTTGCTGGTGATAGAGAATGGGGATATGTGATTTTGCCAATCAATATGATATGCTGGCACTTCAGGTGTTGATCAGAGGTCACCCTTGTGCAATTGTGATTCAGCAGCTGCCTAACGCACAAAATGCTAATATGTAAGAAATAAAGTCATGGCTGTGCTCTATGTTGTTCATTGTTAATAGCATATGTTAAGCATGTAGTTGTCCAGCATTTTTAAACTCTACATTGCATTGAGTTAGATGTGGCTCAGGAGATCTGAACTCCAGTTGTAACTTGACTGCTGACTTGTGTGACCAGGATCTGTTTCCACATCTGTAAAATGGGAAGAATGATGCCTGCTGGGCTCATTGTAGTCATGCATGTGAAACATGTGCAAAATATGAAGTGGCATACACATATAAAGGACTTGTTATGGAATTACTATTATTACTTTATAAAAATGAAAATATAAGTTTAGGATAAATATGCTGGGAGGAAAGAAGAGAGCTTAGACAACCTGGGTACCATTAAACAAGAAGTGAGGAGGTCTCTAAGATGCCCATTCTCTAAACTAGAGTGGAGCCTTCCTCTTGCTCCTTAAACCAGGGTGACTCACCTGCACACCATGAATCCCAGCATGCCCTAGAACTCTTTGCAATGACTGCTTGGGCCTCTCTTTGCTTGGGAATTAGCTTCTTTTGTTTTAGTCTTCTCTTGCCAAATTTGGGCTCCTGGCTCTTCATCCTTGCACTGATTCTGCATCTGGACTTAGTGTTTGTGTTTGCCCTGAGACTTGATTCTCCATTCTCTCTAGTTGAATTTAGCTTGGATTATCCCACAGGAATTGCCACAACCCTCCTGGCTGACAACTCTCTAGTTCCGCCACTGAGTGGGGAATCAGATTGCTTGAATGTCAAACACTGGAACCAGTCTTCCTGTGGGATAAAGCAATAAATATGGATTCGTCCAATGATTAATATAACTGTTAGCCTTGGTTTTCTGGGGTTTTCTCCATTTCAACAATTCCCAATTCCCTTGTGAGTACTCTCAACTGTGGCCAAAATTGTGTCCTCATTAGGGGAAATGTGCCTGGCAACGATCTGGCCTGAAGCTGTAGCTTGAAATGCCAGACAAGGATGAGCAGGTTTTCTCTTATGGACCAAAGTTCTACAGTTTTAGCTGGAAATTTCACCTCACTATGAGTCTCTGTGTAGTCTTCCCTAGTTCTTGGTCTCACATTACTGTTCTTTCTTCCTGTCTGTGACTTAAAACACTGTTGCAATTTAATTCAATTCAGTTGGCATTTGTTGAGTGTGTCCCCTGTGCACTGGGGCAGTTGGCTAAGAATGTCCAGTGGGCGTTTCCTTCCTTATGTGACATGTTCCTACTTTGTTCTCTAAAATTGGCCTGCAGGTCATTGGGTGTGAATGACTCTAATGTACAGAGTCAGTACATGATTGAGGGGGAGGGCGAGGATGGGGCAAGATTTGGGAGGTGTACTTTTATTTTGTATGGTACTCATGGATTGTTAGGGACCCAGAGAAAGAAGAAAGAAGATGGCAGAAGGAAGGGAGTGGGGAAGGACAGATGTCTCAGTTACTGAAGAAACTTATTATTTTTACTGTTTTACAAAATTCACCCATATATATTCTGCCACTTTATCATTTCTCTGTAAAGCAGTATTGTTATTCTCTTTTAAAGAGGAGGAAATTAAGGGTTCAAAAGGGCTAAGAGGCTTGCTCAAGGACTCATAGGTAGACAGCATCTTCTACTTTTGCTAACCCTTGCTCACTGTGCTGCAGCCACAATGGCCCGTGGCTCTCTCCCAAAGAAGCCCAATATGCTCCTGTCTTAGTGCCTTCATCCTTGCTATTCCTTCTGCCTGGAAAGCTCTTCCCCATTTATCTGCATGGCCCTCTCCCTTGCCTCCTGACTACCCTGTTTAAAATTGCTATCTCCCCCAAAACAACTCTATCCATTTTCCCAGCTTTACTTTCCCCATAGCATCTACCACTGCCTAACAAACAATATATTATACTTATTCACGTCATTTATTTATTGTCCTTCTTCCACTGGAATGTAAACCATGAAGGCTGGGATTTTTGTCCATTGTATTCACTGTTGTATCCCCAGAGTGCTGAGAACCATTCCTGGTATGGAGGAAGTCCTCAATAAATATTTATTGAATGAATGGATGAAGATCTAAGGGCCAAACCCTTGTCCAGCTGACATCAAGTCCTGCCTTCTGTTCCTACCACACAAGGTCATTGGATTCTGAATTGATATACAAATTGATACAGGAGTAGGTTGGCATTATAGGTGGAAGCAAGAACTTACAATTCAAAATAGGGTGAATTCTTTTGGTTGTTTTACTTTAGAATGCAGAATTCATAAAACTTGTCATCCAGAGCTGTAGGAACTCACGCATATCTTTGTGTGAATTAGAAAAAGGAGCCTTTTCCGTCAGGTGGACCTGGCCCCACACAAGGCTTGTGACTTGGTGAGCACCTGTTCTCCCCTCCTGAGCCCTTCCTGGATAGGAGCCTCTAGTAGGCTGAATTGTGTCGGTCAAGACAACATGTTCAGTCCTAACTTCTGTACTTGTGTGACCATATTGGGAAATAGGGTCTTTCGGATGTAACCAAGATAGGATGAGGTCATACTGGATTAGAATAGGCCCATAATTTTAATGACCGGTATCTTTATAAGAGAAAGGAAAGGGAGATTTACACTCAGAGACACAGAGCAGACACATAGGAAAAAGATCACAGGAAGACAGAGGCAGGGGTTGGAGTTAGGCCATCATGAGTAGAAGAATACCAAGGTTTGCCTACAGCCACTAGAAGCCAGGAGAGAGGCTTGGGATGGCTTCTCCCTCAGAGCTTCCAGAAGAAACTGACCCTGCTGACACCCTGATTTCAGACGTCTGTCCTCCTGAACTCTGAGAGAATTCATTTCTGCTGCTTGAAGTCACCCGATTTGTGGTTATTCGTTACAGTAACACCAGGAACATAAGATAGAGCCCTGTGCAAGGCACGATCGGCACAACTGCCATTGGAGGACCTACTGGGATTAGGGCAAGGAGACCGCACCCTGTGCTGATTTGGGCCTCAGGCCTCCATGAACTACTGCGTTGGGGGTGGGCTCACCTTCATTCTCTCCTTACGATGTGCTCATTGTGGTCACTAGGGCCACCAGCCATGTTCAGTAGGTGAGAACAGGAGAAAGGAGTATATTATGGAGAGAGAGAAGATGGTACTGAGTTCTCCTGCCTCAGAATGTGGAGCAGTGTCTCCTGAGAGTCTCTAATGAGGATGTGGTACATCTTTTCCTTGCCCCATCCATTCTTGCCTCCTGTTACAAAGGCAGTTAGAAGAGTAGCTTTCTGAGGATGGGCAGCAGATGCCCAGAAGAAGATGCAGTAATAATCCATGATTAACTCTGGGCCTCAGGGGTGAGTGTCCAAAACCACATGGCTCAACGCAGTGGGGTTTTGGACCCTTGGTGGGGACCCTGTGAGCTTGGCTGTGTTTCTAACCTGGTGATCTACAGAGAAGAGTTCCAGGGCCAGGAGGATTTGCTGTGGGGGCAGGGGGATGTGTGGCTTTCTATGTTCACTAGCGGCCTCCTTTAATGAATTCTTTCTTTCCTCATCTGAAACCGATTTACTTAATGCAAACAAATTGCTAAAACATTGGGCAAAGTATCCACCACATTATCTGGACTCTAAGGGCAGGTCTTTTCCAGCGGTGCAGACTCAGGAGAGGGTAGACCTTGGGAAAGAAACAGGGAGTGTGCAGTAGCCCAGTATCCCTGGAGGGAGGCCACGTATGGGGGCTGCTTAGAGGCACACCTCAGAGGATCTGCTTTAGACTTAGATCCGGTAAGTCTGTTCCTGTCCACCTTCTTGCTCCTCTTTTCAGAACCTAGTTGCCAAAGAACTACTCAGAGCTGACAACACCTCATGGTGCTACCATGAATCAAGGAGGCAGGAGAGAGGGAGCTAATTTTTGAGATCCTAGAAGCACCTGGTAACTTCTCAGTTATTTTAAATAGTATTTTCTTTTAAGTTGCTTCACAACTCTATAAAGTGCGCTTTATCTCCTTTTACAGATAAATGTCTACAGACCAGTAGGACAACTTGCCAAGTCACACAGCACCTAAGGGATTGGATTGGACTCTAAAGCCAGAACTGGCTTCTTTCCACATGGCTACCCTCCTGTTGGAGACAGGAGACATTGACCCTCCATAAAAGTTGTTTCAATTTACAACTTCCACCCATTATGTATAAGACAGAGTCCTCCTTTTCAAACACGAGGGTGATGGTGGAATTTCCCTTCTTGAAATTCCCACAGGCTCCTTTGTCTTCATGATAAGTGTCTTATGTCTTAGCAGGCTTACAGAATTTCTGAGGCTCTGGTCCTTGAAAACTTCTCTAGCCTCCTTCTTCTGGTCACTCTGAAACACTTGCCACTTGCCAATCTGGAAAATCCATGTTAGGAAGACAAGATAGGGCAGCCTTTTGAGATCATATGTCTAACAGGCATAAATGTTTAAATCAACATGATCAGTTTCACAAAACCCGCAATTCTTCTGTGATATTCTTACAAACACACACAATTCTCCAACTGACTAGAAGGGCAAAGAGATGAATTTATCCACTTGGGGCCATCAATGAGTGCCCAGTGGCTTCCTCAGGACTGTGTCATCTGGGAGGGATGAAGTCGGGAATTGATCTCATACAAATCATGCTCCTGGCAAATTTAAGGAGGGATATTTAACCCAGTTATAGGATCCAGGGTTTGAAAACTACAGGGTCAATACTGCATCTGAATAAAATGACACTGTTGGATATGAGCAAATTGGCCATCAGCTTCACCCTAAATTAAAGGTGACTCTGACTTATTTCTTTTGCCCTTGACTTCGTTGGCTGTGTCCAGGGTGATTTTGGTTGGTGGGCAGCATGGGATTGTGGAGTACAGATAGGAGAAGCCTTTTAATAATAACATTTTGTTACAGTTGTTTATTTGCATGTCTATCTTTTCCTTCTAGCTCTTCTCAACTAGGCCTTCAGTATATTTCTGTAGACCAACATATTTTTAAAAAATACACTTTTTAAAAAAGTAGTTTTATTCACATATAATATAATCTATCCAAAGTGTACAATCAATGGCTCTCAGCACAATCACAGAGTTGTGCTTTCATCACCACAACCAACTTTAGAACACCATCATCGCTGTAAAAAGAAAAAACCCATAACTCTTCTACCCCTTTATTATTGACACTTATCATTGGTGTGGTACCTTTGTTACAATTGATGGAAGAGTATTAAAATATTGCTGTTAACTATAATCCATAGTTTGTATTAGGTGTATTTAAATTAACTTTTCATGTTTATATATATATAAATATATATATATGGATATCTTAATGAAGATAGAAAGGCATGAACAGAGTATATATATATATATATATATATATATATATGCAAAAATGAAAGCATAATAATAGTTACTATCACTGCATATTTAAGTATCCAAGATGGGTATTGTCTTAGTTTGTCAAGGCTGCAATGACAAATACCACACAGTGGTTGGCTTAAACAAGAGAAATTATTGTCTCATAGTTTTGGATGCTAGAAGTCCAACATCAAGGAATGCAAGCCAGACAATTCTTTTTTTGAAGTCTGTAGTGTTCTGGTGATGGCTTGCCAGCAATCCTTCATGTTCTTTGGCTTGTAGATATATCTCTGTCTCTGTTACATGGTGATCTCTCACTTTTCTTTTCTGGCTTTCCCAATTGACCATGTCTGTATTTCCTCTGTTTATAAGAACATCAACAATATTGGATGATTCCATTTGACTTCTTCCAAATAGAATCTTTGTGGGTCCTTTTTACAAATGAATTCACACCCACAGGATTCAGGGTTAGGATGTGAACATGTCTTTGTGGGGAATATGAGTCAATCTATTACAAGTAAACCTTAAAGAAGTCTAATTCCACAAGGGACACCTGATAATTAGTTTCATTGTTTGTAATCATGCCCCATATAAAGCAAGAGTTCTGGATTAGTGCCATGAAACCCATTTACCTTCAAATGCATGAATTATGCAATGCAGGCACTACAGTATTTTTTACCTCTATGTTTTTATAAATGCTTGAGGGCATTTATTTCATGACTAAAATTCATGAGTTGGCTCTTCTCCCATAGTCTCAAGATAAATTTGGATGTTATATCTTCCTTGAGCAATTCTATTTCTTCTTCCAGTTCTGGTCTGTATTTATAAGTTAATTTTGGCATTTGTTAAATTGGAAAGAGAACTTTGGGTTGGTTTCAGCTCAGACTTTCTTTTAAAATATTGTGAAAATTGTTGCCATCTTCTGTACCTGGGCACATTGCCTTATCATACCTCCAGGGTCAGTTTGTCTTAATTACACAAACTGAATACATTCATGGAGACAGGAGGGAAAGAGAGAATTATAAAACTAAGTGGTCCAATAACTTGGCAAAACAAACTTCATTAAGGTGGCAGTGGTTGACTCTGAGGTAGATGATAATTTCAGGAGCTGAAATTTGGATATTGTGATGTTTGCTTTTGCTTGGAGACCTCTAGATGTAGGGCCAGAAGAACAATTTTAGGCACTTAAGAATTTGGAAACCCATTTTCTACTAGCATCAAATAACACATGGAAACTCAATTGAAATGATGAGGTCCAAACTAAATTCAAATGTGAGAAGCCTATAAATCACAAAGCCAGGACTGGGGGCCCAGGAGTTTGTCAGCTATAGCTCCAGACTTCAAGCCAATATCAGGAATGTGGCCTAAAGACAGGAAATAAGACCAGGAAAACAACATGGGTCCAGGCCTTCCTGCAGGAAGCATAGCTGTTGTGAGACAGCCAGGAGAGCCAGGACCAGCATGTAGCCAGGACTCTGGTCTGAGCAGAGGCAGAGATGGGGTCATCACTCTGGAAAACCAGAAGTAGGTCTGCTCCAGTGATCTTTAGGTGCCTTCCCTCCTTTGTGACAGGGCAGACCAATGGGATGGTGAATTGGCTTAGGCAGCCTGAGGAAGCCAGGCTGGGCTGTTCCTGGTCTAGAGGACCAAGAGCAAGTAGACCAGGTCACCGTGAAATATCCAAAATTAGGACTTTCTGAGTCTCTAGCTCTTTGACATAAATTTATCTGGATCGTGGGATATTGGAAATAAACTAGAAAAGCCAAGTCTCATTTTGCTTTTAGCTACTTAGTACTTAAAATAAAAATACTTTCTAATGGTGGGAAAAGGAACAGAGGGGATTTTCACTCAGCAATTAGTAACTGTCTTCTATGAGCCCAGCACTGTCAAGGTGGTGAGGGTATAAAGATGCTCTCAAAAAGCTCACAGTCTAGAAAAATAAAGCAATTATAGGATGTGCAAACTGGAGGTGTGTGCACAAATGTGGCTCAAAAATATGAGAGGGACTCAAGGGTAACAATGTTATCAGAGAGTTGGTGGTGGCTGTAGGAGTTGTGTTTGTGGTGCAAGCATATTATTTCTTAGGCTTATCTGGGGTGATGGGAGAAAAGGGTTTGATAACACACCAGGACTGGACTAGGGTAAAGACAGTAAGGTACTCACTTAAGTGCAAAATTGAAGAGAACACATACACACAAACCAGTAATTATTGCAATATTAAAAAATAAAAAATTAATGCCCAAAATCCATTACGAACAAAATATCAAAATTTTAAACAAAAACAGGGTCAGTATTACTGATTTTCCCTTTTGCTTCAGGCTCTAATATAGTTCTTGCCTTTATTTAAAATATTGGTATTTTGTTCAACATGGGCTTTGCATTAAATTTGATTATTAAAAATATTGCATTAAAATATTATTTATCTTGGTTATGAGTTTTTTTGGGAACCCCGTTAAATTTGCCTCTGAGGTAAGTGCCTCACCCTAGTATCTGCCCTGGGCACCACCACATGATACACAAGGATTAGAGGCAGCACAAAGGCAAAAAACCATCACCCAGGGGGAGGGAGGGAAAACGCAGGGTGTCAGGGGAGACCTGGTCTATGGAGGTGTTATAAGCCTTGAATTAAGGGGAGGCCTTGTCCAGCAGGTAGGGTGAGATGGGAAGATACTCCCAGGAGGAAACCAGCATTTGGAGAGCAGGAAAGCGTGAGAGAGTTTGGACCCCTAAAGGAAAGGAAGGACTGGGGAGGAGCAAGTCAGCTGGTGGTGGGGGGAATGTAGACTGCAGAAATGAGAAGGCAGAGGTGGACTGGGATCCAGTCCTGGAAGATGTGGTGTGAGCCATTAACTTCTATCTGGAGGCAGGGAAGTTTATAAGACAGACACAAATCTTGGTTTCTAGAGTTCTCTGGCACGGTGGGGAGCATAGATGGGAAGGGGGGAGAAGCTGAAGTTTGATGGGGACGTGCAGTGTTCGTACTTGAGATGATGGGGCTGGGCTGGTGCACTCCAAGGTGAGGAAATGCAGGAGGAGCTGAGATAGTCAGATGGGAGAATTGATGTGATTCTGCTTCTGGGGCATAGACCTTACAACTAAGTTTTTTAAAATGGGGGCCGTTGGTTGAGTGACTCTAAGTTTGTATGGAGTAGGAGCTTGGTTTCTGACTGACTGCAGGGGCTGGGCTCAACTAGTGGCGCTGTCACTAGCTGAGTGACCTTAAGAAAGTTTCTTATCTGCTCATTGCTGCAGTTGCAATTTGTTCATTTGTAAAATGGGCAAAGTATTAGGATTATCATGAAGATTCAGTGAGTTACTGTTTGTAAAACATCTGGGACTTGCCTGGTATATGGTAAGTTCTAAATGAGTGTTTGTTAAATAATAGAAATAAATCAATGAAATGATGTTGCAGATCACCTTTCTGAGACATGGTCAAGGAAGAGCAGAATAAAGTTCAGGGGATTTTTAATGTAGACTCACTATTTTAAGTACAGGAAGGATTCTTGGTGTTTGCGAGCCTGGGAGATCCAGTTAAGTAGATGTTGACATTAGAAGGGGAAATTCAGGCACTGGGGAAATGGTGCATCAAGCTAAAAAAGTATGCAAAGAAAAAGCAAAGAGCTCAGTGGATCCACGACTTCTAACTCATGGACTTTAAACTTGGAAGATGGTCCAGCTTGTACAGTCTTCATTTGCTGCACTAGTAGGTTGCTGAGAAGGTTTATTTGCATATATATATAAATATAAATATAAAAAATATATAAATATATATATATAAATAAATATATATATAAATATATTTTTTTGCAGTCAGTTTTTTAGAAATAATGTCATAAAGACATGGATATCCATGGCAGGTTCACATCCATGATTTGAACTTGGCCTTGCTTTTAGGTGTCTTTCACACACTCTGCTCTGCCTGGAATATTAGTTCCATCCTATCATCTTCCCTTTCCCACACTGGGTAACTATTATTCATCCTTTTGGTCTCAATTCTAACATCAGTTCCTCAAGGAAACTGTCTGTGCTACCCTGCACTGTCTATGTCTGTATCTATATCCCATGGCCCTGTGTATCTTTCATTCATGTTGTCAGTTTGTTACACATTCAGTTTGGGATTATTTGTGTGCTGTCTGTTTTCTCCCTTGGACAACAAACTCCCTTAAGGGCAACTGTCATTTTTTGTCCACCACTCTGTCTCTGGTGCCTACGTGGTGCCAGGACAGTGCAAGTGCTTACTAAATGTTTGTTGAGTACTGTGGTATATTGAATTATGTACCCAGGCAAAATATATGCTTCATTCTAATCTGTATTCCTGTGGGTGCACACCCCTTTTAAATAGGACCTCTTGAAGATGTTATTTTTAGTTAAGGTGTGGCCCAAATGAATGAGGGTGGTCCTAAATCCAAATTAGGTGAGATCTTATAAAGAGGACCTGGAAGTTATAGGCCAAGAAGGAGAGGACATCACCATGTGCCAGGAGGTGGAGACACAACTCAAGGAACTCTGAGGAGTGCCAGCACCAGAATGCTACAGTCTTTGGGGAGAAAGCATAGCCTTGATGATGTCTTGATTTTGGACCTCTTCTAGTCTTAAAACCATAAGCCAATAAATTCTTGTTCTTTAAGCCAATCCACTGGGTGGTTTTGTTATAACATCCTGGCAAATTAAGACATTTTTGTTGAATGGGTGAATGAATGCATTGATACCATGTCACATCTCCCAGCCATCCTAAGGGTTTCTTGTTTTTCTGAATCCACAGGGATCCTTTTAGTAGTAAATTGTTGGAGTGGTTGAGTTTAACAGCTACTTGCAGACTAGGATTGGCAATCTGAATATGTCTAGATGGGCATGGGATTTCTTAATGCAGAATCAAGCTTTTAGTCAGTCTACATGGCTGCAAGCCAAATGGCCTGGAATCAGGGTCTTGTCCTCTGAAGTGGGCTGTCCTTGTCCACTGTGACTCCTAAGGGAACATCTTAAAACTTGCCGTTGGTGCTGGTCTATTGTCTGGGAGTTGAGTATTAAATATACTGGAAAGAACTGAACTGCCCCCTCATAATTTTGTCTCACACCATTAGTAATAGGGAACAATGCCATCGAGATGTCATCAATTCTAATGTGGCTGACTATATTAAATGCTAGAAATAATAATGGGAGAAACATGAGATTCTCTTTGCTGCAGTGTGCCTTGCTGAGGAAATGAAGAACTTCACATTCAAAACTTCATTTCCCCTCTTAACTACAAGGGATTTCAGCATCAAAGAACTTGAAACCCCGAGTTCCACCTTGAAGAAGCTCAGCCTGCGAAGTGAACCAGCAGAGGGCGCCGTGACCCTTCATAACAGTCAATTGGTGCTAACCTGAAGACAGAGAGAGACATCTGGATTATGAACCAAAGATGATCACGGCTGATATTTATGACACTCTAGTTACAAACCTGAAAAAAGAAAGGTTTATGATGGTGTAATTTATATGCTGTCTTTAAAAGTCACATGAAGCTCGTTTGCTTAAGCAATCTGTTTGCCACGTAAAATCACTTCATTTTGAGAAAATCACCTTGTGAAAGAAAGGATGACCTGAACTTTGGGAACACTGTTTTAACATGATCCAAATTCACACGTCAGTATATGGTCGTTGAGCTATCAGTCGTAGGAGCTTGAATGTGCTTTCTCAGTGAATGCACAAACAAGTAAGGGAGGCTGAAAGGTGGTTATAATAAATGAATGGCAGGGGGTGGGGCTTTTGAAAACAATTACTCTACCAAAATCTGATTTTAGCTTGAGCAAGGCCTTCAGAGAGAGAATCTAACAGCAGGAGGTCAAAGACTAGCCAGTGGCCTTATTTGAAGGATGTAACTTTTTTTTTTCAAACTCCCTAGTATATAGCCCTGGACTTAAGGGACATGGAGTTTTAGAAATCTGCCCCCACCTCAGGAAAGTTTGATCCTGAAGGCCTCTCCTTCTTCAGCTGGGTCTTGGCTTTCCTCAGTGTTATCCAGTGGAGTGGATGACAACACCAGTAACTCTCGGTGGGCTCTCTCTATGCATCTCAAGACCTCTCTGCTTCTGTTGTTGACATGGAAACTGATGTCATACCAGAACTCAGCCTCTCACAGAGGGTGATGACCCTTCCCCCATCTCCAGGGTGGCCCATCTACTGAGGGCTGGAAAGGGAGTGGTCTCCCCATTCTCTTTAGTGTGAAGAGAATGCATTTGTTGGTGCAACTGATAACCCTCCAGTGTTTCTCAGGCCATTCGATGACCAAGATGGGGGCATATCTACAGAGGCCGGGGGAGGGGCCGCTCTGCTATGGAATGATGTAAGTGGCAGGAAAGCAGGCATTCGCCTCCTGCCCTCTCATGATCCCTCATTCCTGATTCAGGTTTCTGACCACAAACATTTCCTGGGGAACATTCTTACTACCTGTTTCTTTTGTCCTGGGGTTATTTCTAGCACCTCAGATCCTTTTATTTTAATAAAGAGAAAAAATTTTCTCCCTGTGCCATTTCATAACAGCTGAATAGGAATTTTATTAGAAGTTAGTTCTGCAAACTTGGAGGTTTGGTTGGGAGTTTGATTTGGGGTAGCTAAATGATTATCGGGTCATCATTTTTTTTTTAATGAGTGACTATTTCATATCAGGTGTCACATGCAGCTTCCTTAAGAGAAGATCTAAGAATCTTTTTTCCTTGCAGAGACAAAAGATGACACAGCTTCCAAGTGTTTAGGAATCTGCATCCCCTCACTCTACCCTCTCGAATTGGAGGGGCTGCCAATGGTTACATGGGGGATGGTGGGAGGTACTCATCTTCTCACATTTGCACCTGTGCCTTGGCCCCAACAGGGATTAGGACAGGTTTCTGCTGGCTGAGAGGCTAGAGTTGGGCAACACTACACACACAAGCTGCTGGCAGATGTTGGAAGATGTAATGAGTAGAGACAAGGAACTGGGGGTGGGATTGATTAATGGAGGTGGGGCCAATGCAAACTCTACAAGCCAAGTAGACTGCTGGCAGGAGAGCTGGTTTTGAACACTTTTTGTAAGACTTCGTGGAGGTCTTTTGAAAAAGGGTAAGTCCCCATGTGTCTGGGATGGTTTTGTGGGAGGTCTTCCCATAGGCTTGGGTGTGGATTTGATGAACCCTCAAAGTCTTTTCAACTCTGATTGTGTGGTCAAGAAGAGACAGACACATGTGGCTGCAAATGGAATAAAATAGGGTCTAATAGAAAGTTTTATGTTCTGTATCTTTAGTTCCTGCCTATTTCCAAATGGGAGATAATCTATTGTATGTTGCAAGATTGATCCTGTCCTGTCTTTATATTAAAAGCTGAATAGAGTTGATTTTCTTCATCTCGGGCTCACTCTTCTATTTGAAGGTAGAAACATTTATTCTAAATCTCTCTTAAAAAGCCAAAGCACAGAGGCTAAGAAAATGTACCAGTCCATAATATTATACAGGTATGTATTTTATTTCATTAATTTAAGCTCAACCCCCAGTACCACCAAGTATTTGAATACATAATTTGATTTTACTGTTAACATTTAAAATTCCCCCCTTCCAAAGGAAATAACAACCATCCAAAACAAATTTTAAAAAATCCAACAAGTGTCTTACAGAAACTGTTTTTCTCTTTGTAGGTGCTTCTTCCTTGAAACAAGAGGATTTTGTGGCTTGACAAAGTATGTTTTGAGTACCCAAGGAAGGCCTCCTTTTGAAGGTTTATACACTGTAGCCTCTCTTGAGACTTGAGTTTGCTTAGAGAAGAAAGGTGAACTGCATTTGTTCCAAGTAAAATATACATCTATATTATTCACCATCGCACCCCTGTTCCATTACAAACAAATACTGACCTTATTCTTCTGATATGAAGCCAGAGGGGGTGTGAAATATAGCAAGGAGAACAGTCTGATGCCGAAATATGAACATTCCAAGCAGCAGAAACACAATATTTAAAAGGAGTAGAAGAGTCCCAGGTTGGTCTTTCTAGCTCCTACTCTGCTGCTGACCTTTGGGAAAGTAACTCAATAGTTGCCAGTTACCATCAGTCGCTTTGGGAAAATTGCCTACATTATTTTGGATTGCTGGTTGGACGTTTTTTTTCCTCCCCAGAATCTCTTTCCTGAAAGTCCCTGTTTCTTTCTTTTGGCCCTAAGAACTTCTCTTGAGGACTTTTTGGGTGAACTTTTGACCTAAGCACCAGAAACAAGTTTCCATTTGGATGTTGAGCAAGTTCCCTTCTTTCAAATGGGGCTGGGGAGCTATTTCCCTATTTGTGATTCTCCCAGCTTGACTTCCTAGGAAAAGGCTTTGGAATGGTGGGAAAACTTGCGTAATACTGTATTAGAGGAAAGATGGGGAGCACAGGTTGGGAGAAGAGGCTCAAGATGTTGGATTTTGATGTCAAAGGAAAACCACCAAGTATTCTTTTTTGAAAAATTGGGATAAAATGAGGATTAAATGAGATAATACAGCTGTCTCTCCTACAATGAAATATATGCATTCCTAAAAAAATCAAAGGATTATAGAATTTCATGCCATAAAAGTGACAAGACTTATGGGAAAAATAGAACTGGGTGGAAACTCAAAACTTGTATAGGCTAGTAAGGAGCAATACTCGTCTAAAAAACTAATAAAGGTTTTAAACATCTTAAATCCCTAATAAATTTTTAAAAACCCATATAATAGCACATAGAGCACTTTGTCATAAAGAAAGCATTAGGTTTGCTTGGTGGAGTCTGACAGTAAGATGTGGGGGCTTTGAATTATGGAGAAAAGGTGGAAGGAAGGAAATAGTAGGACAAAATGTTATGGCACCAAACATGCTGTGGCTTGTTTTTCATCCTGTTTTCCTTCTTTTATATTAATTTAAAATGAAAATCCAGCATTTGTTGTTTTGTCATTTCCTTCTTTCTTAAAGAAGCTATATATATGGCTTCAAGTGAGATTAGAGGCCATGAGGTACTAGATGCTCTGCTTGGCATTGCCATCTTTGCCTTCAGTCCACACCGGTGCCCATCAGCCTGGCTTCAGCAGATGATGACTGCTGTGTGTTTACTCTGCTGAGCAGCCACTGGCCTTCATCATTGTGTTAGGGTTCTCCAGAAGCAACAGTATATATTTGTCATCTCTCTATCTTGGTATTTATTTTAGGATTTGGCTTACATGACCGTGGGTACTGTATCCAATTCTGCAGGGCAGGCGGCAAGTTGGAAACTCAATGAAGGTGACATTGAGTTCACCAGAGGAAGCCACAGGTTGGGAACTCTGATGAAGACGATGATGAATTCCCTAGGAGAAGCTAACTAGCAGAAGTGGAGTTATAAATTCTTTTTGACTGTTGAAATCATCCATTCTTCCTTTTAGACCTCCAACTGATTGCATGAGAAGATACTTCTCATTGCTGAGGGCAATTTCCTTTGTCAACTGTAGATTCAATCAGTCATTGATGCAATCAACTGACTAATGTTTTAAATCCATCTAAAAAATACCCTCCCATTATAACCTGGCCAGTGCTTGCTTGACCAAACAGCTAAACACTATAACCTAGCAAAGCTGATACATGAACTTAATCATCACAATCATCATGGTCTACAGCATCATCGTCATCTCTTGCATTCTCCCCAGGCTCCTCCTGAGAGACTTTGCAGCCCTTACAGTTCTTCCTGCTAAACAGGTTTATTTGATTTTGTGGCGTTGTCATTTATGGTACCCAATATGCATTCCCTTAGGCGTGTTGCTCTTGAGAAATCTCAAGGTCCCTTGTTGGTTTCTAAATGTTTTTTTTTTTGTTTTAAATGCCTCAAGATTTCTCTTTTCATTTGCTATTTGGATTCATCTATTCAGGTTGCTTATTCATGTTTGGGATATTGCAGTAAATATTGTTAGCAAGAATATTACCCAAATTTGGGAGGGTAGACTACATACACTCATAGGGCAAAGCATGGGGGGTCAAGTGGGGTAAGTGAGAGATGAGGGGTGTATATATATTTCCTCTCTCTGACATATTTATTTAACTGTGGTAAATGCAGACTCATGTCAGAAATAACAGTTTTGGGACATCTGTGTGTCAAAAATAAATATTGTGGGTCAGGATTGCTGCAAAGTCAGAAGTCGATCATGTGCTGGTTACACTTGGATCCTGGCCTTAGGCACATCACTGGGCTACGTTTGAAAGGGAATTCTGGTGGGTATGGGAGCTATATCTGGCTCAGCAAATTTTCAGCAACCAAGATTTTTAGGCCTTGAATGTTCTCACTTTCTTCTGCCCTGCAAAGCTAATAATACTTTTTTTTAATATAGCAAGTCTTACCAGATTAAGGGAAATTTTAGATCATTTGCCTTCTATTGTTCAAGCAAGAGTTGAAAAGGAAGTTTTATGCATGAAATTTGTACCTCAAATCTTTTTGTTTCTGGAATCTACTGACCTTGGATTTGAATTACTTTATTTTTCAAACCCTAATCCTCTTTTTTTCACTCTTACTCTGTTCTGCCTTTTAAGCTTTCATGTATCAACTGTGATATTTTGCTGAATATTATTATCCATATTATTCACTATGCCTTTTAGTTTGCTTTGTCTAGGTTATGTATGTAAACAGTTTGTGACTGGTAAAAAACCCAAGTTAACTAATTATGGAGCAATTCCAGGGCTGGAAATTAGGGTTGACTGTCTCACGGCACTATGCTGTCATTAAGGACCTGGTTTCTTTCTCTATATTCTGCCAACCATGTTCTGAGGCTGGTTGACCTCATGGTCATTAAATGGCTGCCTGCTTCAACAGTAGTTCCATACCTTCTTATGCAGATACAGTGGAAGAGAGAGCACTATCCCACCCTGTCGCATTCTACCTCCCCTCACCACCACAGGTTTATAAATAAGAATTTTGAAATTCACTTTAATTTGGTTGGCATAAATCATATGGCTTCTACTGAATCAATTACTGTGGCCAGGGTAATGAAAATCCATAAGTGCTTGTTCTTGGAGCTGGAGTAGAGTTAGCATTTCCTGGTTACATAAGGGAAGGAAGAAATACTCAAAATATTGTCTGAGAACAGGTAAGAAGATGAAGCAAGGGATAACACTAGATAGGTTCAGGGTTTTAAAATATGGCCATAAATTCTTAGACAATTCTCCTATATAGAGGTGGGGGTCTATGACCCTTTTGCTAAATCTGGGCTCATTGTGTCTGATTCAACCAATAAAATAAGGTGAAAGTGATGCTAAGATGGTCTTAAAGTGCAGTACAGTTTCCACATTGTCAGGTGGAACACTCACACTGGAGTGAGCAAGAAATGCAACTATCCTGAGGCTACCATGCTGTGAGGAAGTCCAAGCCACATAGAGAGGCCATGTGAAGTTTTCTGATGAACAGTCCCAGCTAAGATCTACATTGGAGTCATCCCAGACGAGGTGGAGATATATGAATGAAGAAGTTTCCAGATGATTCTGGCCCCCAACTGATGAGTCATCTCCAGCCTTTTAGTCTTCCCATTTGAATTTCTGACCCATGAAATCTGTGAGTATAACCATAACTCAATAGTTGTTTTGTATCCCTAAGTTTTGGTGTGGTTTGTTATATAGCAGTATTAACCAGAACAGTAGGCAACCACAAAGGTCCACCTTTGAAAAGGACTGCCCCATGTTCTGAGCACATTCACCTCATACATACAATAGACAGATTTAAAGTCATATATAAATTAAAATACATATATACATTTCTAATTTGTATATAATTTTAAAAAATGTCAGTTAACTCATGTTTTAAATGACTAGTGCATTTCTTTTTAAATCTATGTGCAAACCAAAATCTGAGGTAGCTCTTTAAAAATAAATGTTCCAGAGCTGCATCCCAGATCATGCTCAACTAGTCTTTCCAGGTGTGGGATTCAGCATGTCAATGTTTAAAAACTCTCCAGGCTACTAAGATGTACACCCCTGGCCACGAAACAATGACTTAGAAATTCTAGATAAGCCATTAATATCAACATGTGGTTAGTGTTAGGCTAATCAACTATTGATGAAAATGCAAAGTGTGAAAACGTGTGAATCTTAAAAGTTCATTACAAGTTGAAGTTGGTTTTAAACTCAGGTCTTGCAAAGCATCTTACAAATATGTTAACAGTCTACCAATTCTGCATGATTATCTGAGGTGGGAAAGCCAAAGTGTGGCATAATTTGGATATGTTTATTTTTCCAATGTACTAATTTTTCTAATGAAATAATTAGTTTAGATTATTTTGCATTGAAGGATAATGGACCCACAATCACCATTATGAATGAATTAGGACCCCCCCACCCCCCTGCAAAAAAAAAAAAAAAGAAATATTTTGGAATTGTATTGAACACAAAACATCAAGGTATCATTTGGAATATTTCTGAGGCCCTTGGCATGCTCAAATACAGTGTTACAACTTGAGGTCACCTCTACGATTCCTAATAGCTCCATCTTAAGCATTTCCTCTCCATTTGGCAAGCTTGACTGGTCACATGGAGGCCATTCACAACCACACATGGTCCTCATTAGCACTTCATTGCTACACATTACAAAGTCTAATACTCAGTTGATTAATTGGATGCTATCAGCAGCCTTAGAGTAGACTTACTAAGAAGGTGAGACCACTAAATGAAGGCTGAATGTGCCATGGGTGCAGCTAAAGGTTCTGTTTAGGATACTTCTGTTTTATGTTGACTGGAGTTGAATGTGTAGACTTTTCTCCAGAGTGGTAGGTGCCTGTTTAATGATTCCCTCTGCTTAATATAATTGGAAAACACCTTCCCCATTTAAAATATCACATTTTGAGAATTTTTAGAGCCCTTGGTATATAAAAAAATGAAACAAAACAGGGTTGACTTTATTTTCTTTGAGTGGTGAGTAGGAAGCTGAAAAAACCAATGTGAACTCCCATTTTTTCCCACCATCACCAGTGATTTGACAGTTGGTATATATTATGAAAAATAAAGAGTTTGGAAATTGGGATTTTTAAGAACTTTATATGAAAAAACACTTCAAAGAGACCATGTTGTTTAAACACATGTCTGGTAAAAAGGGAAATTTGAATTTCCAATTCACGGAGGGAAACATGATCATATTCCAATGTTCTGGAGAGGCTCAGAACATATTTAACTAAATTGATAAATAGTGGATTACATGTGAGGAGGCAAATGTGATTTATCAGCCAAAAAAAAAAAGTTGATATCTTTTGAAAATATGTGAATGACAGTAAACATCCTGTTTGGGGATGTAGTAATCCTAAACCACGATGTTTGGGAATACCTGTGTATACCATCTTGGCTGTGTGCGTGGAGGCATGTGTCAGACCCTTGAGGGTATATATGCTGCTGGTTCCAATGCAGGATGAGCTGGGCCTCAGAGGGGCTGAAAGCATGTGGGGTAAAGTCCTGGGATGCACTTGCTGTGATAAGAAAAGGAATCTAAATCGTGCATTCTTGATGGGGACAATATCCCCACCAGTGGAGAAGATAATGGGAGGGGTGGGTGGTGAAAGGATCTGACTCTTTTTTATTATGAAATGTGTGTGTGTTTGTATAAAATACATAAACAGATATGCAGCACATCTAGGCATGAAAATTCCATTTGAGGATTATTAGGGAAAAATCAAGATGGCCCCTTAACAAGGCAATGTTTTAGTTTGCTGAAGGCTTCTGGGAGCAATATACCAGAAAAGAGTTGGTTTTTGTCATGGGAATTTGTTAGGTTAAAAGCTTACAGTTCTGAGCCTGTGAAAATGTCCAAATCAAGTCATCATCAGGGACACAGTCTCACCAAAGGTCAGCTATGTGAACCTTTCCCCTCTCCTCCAGGCCTCTCTCTCAGCCTCTAGGGCTTTCTCTGTCTTTGCTGCTTTTTCTGTCTTTCTCAGTTTTCAGTCCTCCATTTATAAAGGACTCAAGCAAAAGGATCAAGACCCTCCATGGGTCATGCCTCACTGAAGCAATCCAATCCAAGTTCCCCAACTAAATCTAACCCAATCAAAGGGTCCCATACCCAAAGGATTGGATTAGTTTCAAGAAAATAATTTTTCTGGGATCCGTAAAAAGCTTCAGGAAGTAATGAAAAAAAGCTGACACACTAGACTATGTAGAGGGGAAAAATTATCTCTTGACCCTGCCATCAGAAAAAGTAAACAATTTTCATTGTTTAGAACATTCTTTCCAAGTTCACACCCAGAAAGGCAGAGGCCTGTGGGAAGAAGCATCAGAATCTCGTGAACAACTCTGCTAGTTTTTCTTCTGACACTCCCAGTGATGTTCTGTGCATATTTGATCCAATGGCTTACTTAGAATAGGATCTTAATGTAGGACCCTTTCTGTAAGAAATATGTGTGTGCTAGACCTTTCCACTTCTCTACTTCCCAGGAGGCTGTTAGAAATAGTGACAGTACATTTGCCCTTGGAGTGACTAAAACTGATAGATGCCACCATCTATCACCAGTTTGTAAGTGTATGGGGGTCACAGGATCAGCCTAAACCTCCGTCTGTGAGTTTTTACTTTCACCTGCTACTGAGGGACCACAGCTCCACCCTTAAATTCTCCCCAGTAACATCTGGAAAGTCCTAGACGAGTTTCTCTCTCTGCTTCTAGGACCCAGGCTTTACATTCTTTTGCTCTCAATTTTCTGTTGGAGCTCACAGGACAATTGAGGGAGGGATCCCGTCCCTACACGTTTCTGGTGCTGTCCTGCCAAAGGGTCACTGGTCTTCCTCACTCCTCACTGCATGCCTGAGCCACCTGTCCTATGTGTTGAAAAAGGAGTTCATCTTCCTCTCTGCAGGGATCTGATGGGGCCTCTTGGGGTGGGGCTGGAGCAGGTGCTACATCCCACCCTCCATTGGCCTTATCTTCTCTATCCCTTTTCCAAATTCCTAACACAAGATAACTTTCTTCACACAGGACCCTTTTCTCTCCACGTAAGTGAGCTCATGCAGTTAGACACTAGGCAAGGGAGCAGCCTTGGCTCCACATCTGGCCCTATGCGGGTTCAGGCTCCAGCAGGGACCACGCAGCTACAGTAATTAGCAGCTGTATGTTAATGATCAATTGATGGGTAATAGGAAACTTAGCAGAAGTTCTTTTCAAGTATGGATGCCTTTTGCTGCAAGGGAACTCATTCGTTTATCAAATATTCAGCTTCAAATTCCTAGAATTTTCATGGGTTGCTCTTTATTAGGAAAGTATTGATAAATCCCCTGGCTCATTTAGAAACTGTAAACACCCAGATGAAAGGAATAGGGAAATGAATTTCTGGAACTTTTAGTAGAGCGTGGGAGACTTATTTAAAGAGTGACAGGGTGGCAGAGGATACACCCCGGAGTTGGGAAAGGGCCAGCAAGGGAAAACAAGCCCTTAGGTGACCTGACCTGGCAACATCAGCAGAGTCTACACTGCAAAGGCCCAACAGGGTCCAGCATGCTCTAGGCCATCGGCAGAAGTCTAACTTTCCTTTGCATCATTTGTTTTCAGCTCCATGACAAAGCCTATTCAATTTTTCTTTGAGGGCAAAAGCCTTCCAATTTCATAATGAAAGTCAAAGAAAAGGTTGGTTTATTATTACGATATTCTTCTCTCATGCCAGCTTTGCTAGAGTATTTCTCTGGGGAAATATAGAGCTATTTACACATTGACTTCTTATTTTCTTTGTGAAATTAACCCATTTGCCCAGGAGTTAGAGAAAATTGTGATGGACCTAAAGAGAACAAGAAGTAAGTACTGCAAAGAAAATGATTGTAGTTTTCCTGTTATATATATCATAGAATGCAGGCATTAACGAGTCAGAATAGAAGTCCTCTGTAGGTACCAATTATTATCCTTTTATTTACTTTATTGTGGGATGGAGGGGAAAGGAGAGGGGCACTCAGGTGACTGGTATAGAAACAATTAAATCTTCTAACAACTGGTACAGTTGTCTTGGAAAATCTAGCTTCATATCAGCCCTGACTTTTTTTTTCTTTATTTTCTTTTGAATGTTACATTAAAAAAATATGAGGTCCCCATATATCCCCCACATCCCCTACCTCACTCATCCCACATCAATAACCTCTTCCATCATTGTGGCACATTCACTGCTCCTGGTGAATACATTTTGGAGCACTGCTGCACCACATGGACAGTGATCTACATTATAGTCTACACTCTCCCCTAGTCCACCCAGTGGGCCATGGCAGGACACACAATGTCCAGCATCTGTCCTTGCGGCACCACCCAGGACAATTCCAAATCCTGAAAATGTCCTCACATCATATCTCTTCTTCCCTCTACAATCGGCAGCTACCGTGGCCATGTTCTCCACATCATTACTACAATTTCTTCTAATCACAATAATCCCCCAGCAGAATATCAGTAAGTCTACTCTAATCCATACTTTATTCCTCCATCCTGTGGACCCTGGGATGGTTATGCCCAGTCCCCCTCTGCATCAGGAGGGGGCTTGGATTCCACATGGATGATGGATGCAATTCTCTTGCTTGCAGTTGAAGGCACTCTTGGCTTCCTGGTGAGGTGTTTGACCTTCTTCACTTCCCTGTTAGCCATGGTAAGTCCAATAAACCAGAGGGTAGGAGTTGCAAGTCTGCTGAGGCTCAGGGCCTGGCTGTCACATGGACTGTCCAGAGATTCAGGTCTCCTGAGTATACACCAACCCAAACGCCAACCACAGGTTCAGTAAAAGTAACAGAAGAGGCATGTGTAGAAAGGTCATATCTGAGTCCAACTCCATCACACTCAGGAACACAACCTCCAAAGTAGGGCCAATTGACATGGCACTGAACTCCAGAGCCATCTGCCATGACCGTAGAACCTGTGGATCTCTATAGCCCTCAGGAGAACCAGTACCTGGGTTTCTATCTACTTTGGCTGTCTCTGGTACCCTGCTGATGTGTGCATAGGCATTACCTCTCTGATGACCACCCGACGTTTTTTGGAGACTCATAGCCATATGAACTCTTTTGACCTTTCCATTTCCCCCTTTTATCCAAAGTCAAAAAGCAGTTTTTAACACCTGATATTACATGTAGTCAGCCCTGACTTTTCCTTTTGGTTTCTTTATTGAGATTTTGTAAGAGGTGGCAGCAGGAGATATGAGGAGATATTATCTTAGAGATATAGGCAAGGATGGAAACTAGTGAGACCCTGGATTGGATGATTTGGTTAGGGTCAGGGAAACCTTTGCAAGCCAAAGGGTTTGCCATTGAAGGCCTCTTGATTTTTGAAAGCTGTTTGTAAGAGTGATTTATTTGCAAAGAGGTACAGCAGAGAAGGTTTTTTTTTTCTATTAGATCTTAAGTTGATTTTATTTTTATTTTTTTGTTTATTTTTTTTTCAAGTGACCTCTTTATTTGTTTATTTATTTTTAATTATTTGTTTATTTTTAAAAATTATCTCTGCTCATGAAGGCCACCCAGTTCAACAGTGTAAAAGTTCCTAGGAGCAGGTATGATTCCAGACTCACTATTCAGTTATTCAGAGATGCATTGGTCTTCTTAACAAGGTGAATGGAATTGATAAAAAAGTAACAAATGGGTGAGGTCGTTTTATACTCTGTTTAATTGAAACTGTCCAAAAAGACCCATAAAAGTTCTCAATTTCATGTCTTTTTACAGTGGAAAATTTTGGGCATCCTGGACACATAATGTTTAGCATTTTGTTGTTTTCATATGGCTCCTTATGTTGGGGCAACACCATCATTTCTCCAGAGTCATAACAGTATAGCTATTTTTTCACTTCTAAATTTTAATTAAATCTGAAAGACTGAAAAGCATAATTCTACTTCTTTTCTCAGAATTGTACTGCTTTTGGAAATTTCAATTCTTTATCTTAGAATTGTTGGGCTCATTTATTGTTTGAGGTAGAGCAGAAATATTACTCAGGCTTCCATTAAGGTAAGAAAGTCTATGCCCTTTTCTTACTGAAAGGAATGTAGTATACAGCTGGATCTAGTCTGTGAGTACATGGAAAGAGTGGTTCTACTAATGAAATTTCCTTCTGTAGGATACCCACCCCTCCCTCTGGCATCAGCTGCAATTCATATTCATGACTTCTTTGGTTGTTGTTTAAAAAACAATCACTTCTGTCAAAACTCAGCACTCCCCATTTAAATCCACCTTAATGAGTGCCCCCACACTTGGAGTCCCTTGAGTAAGTCATTTTTACCATAGTATATAGTGATTATATGTTGCTTGGTCATAAGACTTTGTCCTTCTGAAATGAACTCTCCTCTAGCACATAATGCATTCATCTATTCAACAAATATATCTTGAGTATCTGTAGCATGCACCATGTCTCTTATAGTGCAGCTGAATAATTATTTGGTGAATGAAGGAAAGAATGAATAAAGACCAGTGAGCTTATTGGTGATAAGGATCAAGCAATGAACAAAAGAGACAAACTTTCTGACCTCAGGGCGTTTACAATTTTGTGGGGAAAGAAGATATATGTTAAACATTTCAGAGAATTATGTAATATTTTATACTAATATGCATATTTTATAATTATATAAAAATATTTAGTTAACATTACATAAGAGTTCCTAAGGAATAGCACACGGGGCACTGAAAATGTTCAAAAGGGCACCTAACCTAGTCTGGAGGATGAGGACAATTCTCCCCAGGGAAGGGGCATTTTATTTTATTTTATTTATTTATTTATTTTTAAAGATTTATTTATTTATTTAATTTCCCCCCCTCCCCTGGTTGTCTGTTCTTGGTGTCTATTTGTTGCGTCTTGTTTCTTTGTCTGCTTTTTGTTTCTTTGTCCGCTTCTGTTGTCATCAGCGGCACAGGAAGTGTGGGCGGCGCCATTCCTGGGCAGGCTGCACTTTCTTTTCACGCTGGGCGGCTTTCCTCACAGGCGCACTCCTTGCGCGTGGGGCTCCCCCACGTGGGGGACACCCTTGCGTGGCACGGCACTCCTTGCGCGCATCAGCACTGAGCATGGCCAGCTCCACACGGGTCAAGGAGGCCCGGGGTTTGAACCGCGGACCTCCCATATGGTAGACGGACGCCCTAACCGCTGGGCCAAAGTCCGTTTCCCGGGGGCATTTTAAATTGAGGCCTGAAGACCCAGGACAATTAACAAAATGATGATGAAGGACAGAACCCATCTCCCCAAACAGAAAATATCTACAGTTGCAAGCAGGACAGTTCCGTCCATCTGCCCCATGGGATCTAAGCCCCCTCTCAATCGGAAGCAGAGTGGGCATCACCATTTCCAAATCCTCAAGACTGAGGAATGAACGAACATAAGAGGGGAATGTAACTATGGACCAAAGTAGACTTATTACTCTAGTAATGGAAGGACTTGTAACACTGGTATAAATGCAGTGGTCACCTGAGGTTCTGAGGGGAGGGGTGGGGAGAATAAGTGTAACATGGGACATTTCTAGTCCTCCTAGTCTGGAGGATGAGGACAATTCTCCCCAGGGAAAGTGGTGTGTTAAATTGAGGTCTGAAGACCCAGGACAATTAACAAAATGATGAAGAAAGACAGTGAAGACACAGGAGAAGAACACAGAGGAATAGAAACAGCTCCTTAGACACAGCAGAAGCCCTGGGCAGAGAGACAGAGCCATTTGCCTGATAGTCTACAGCTGGCCTTGTGGAGCGAGCACAGCAGCTGAGTCCCGAGAGGAACCCAAGAAGCCTGAACCCTTGTAGACGTCAGCAGCCATCTTACTCCAACATGTGGCAATAGATTTTGTGAAGGATGTAACTTGTGCTTTATGGCCTGGTAACTGTAAGCTTCTGCCCAAATAAAGACCCTTTATAAGAGCCAGCAGATTTCTGGTATTTTGCATCAGCAACCCTTTGAGTGACTAATACAGTGCCCTAATCCATAGTTCCAGCCCAGGGCTCATTCCTGGGTTCCAAAATGGTATATCTACTGGCTTCTGGATATCCACAGCTGCATTTTGTAAATTTCAAATTAATTATGTCCCAAATTGAACTCATTATTTTACCCACAAGCCAAACCTGTTCCTCCTATTGTATTCCCTGTCTTGATAAATAACATTGCCAAATACTCTTATATCCCAATTGGGAAGTGGTAATCATCTTTAACTCTGCTCTTCTCTTTTCCCTAGTACCTAATTGATGAACAAGTTGTGTGCATTTTCAGACTCTTCTGAAAATGGCAGTCATCTCTTCTTACCTGCGTTATTGTGACAGTATTCTCATTGGTAATCCTCTATCCAGTCTTGAAGTTCTCAAGTTCACCTGCCATTCTGCTGTTAGATTTTCAAAGCACAAACCTGATCTTGTCTCTTACTTTGAACTCTTTAGGATTCTCCATTGCCTAAGGATAAACTCCTAAATCTTTGAATGGCTTTCAAGGTCTTATGAATCTGGATCTTGCTACTTCTCAGTTTACTTTTTTCTATGCCCTGTAGTTGCTCATGCTATTTCACATCTCCGTGCTCTGCACTTGTGCTTTCCCCTATTTGCAGTGCTGTTTTCTCCTTTGATTGCCATCTTAAAATTTAGTGTAAGGACCGAGACCTTCTCCAGGTGTAAGTGTGTATTCCTGTCTAGATCAGTGTGAGAGATATATTCACTCGTATTACCTGGACATAGGCTACCTAACAAATAATTCACGGGTGGGAGAGGGGAATGGACATATTATAAGATCTTTTGGTTCTTTTGGTGTGTGAATATCCTCTTTCTCCATCAATGAGAGCAACATAAAAATGCTAACACAGTGGTTAGGAATTTTTCTTTCACATAGTAGTTTCTCAGTCAAAACTAATGGTTGACTGATTATCTAACATCATATGCAGCAAGTCAAAAGATTCATAGCTTAATGGTTCAAGGGGTGAGGGAATACTAGACATAAGGAGAAAAGGATGAACAGTAGACTTTGGGCCTATTGTTGGTTTCCTCATTAAACGTCTTGGAATATTGGTAAATTGACATCTAGTCATCAGGTGGCAAATACCTTTGCTGCCAAGGCAGCAACTAGAACTTGGATCTTACTGGCTATTCCTTAAAAATTTTTTAATAATATCCCCCCAGGATGGCTTCCTCATCTATTTGCTCATTCTTTTTCTTTTTGAAAGATTTATTTTTATTTGTTTCTCTCCCCTTCCTCCCTGTTTACTGCTCTGTGTCCATTTGCTGTGTGTTCTTCTGCGTCCACTTGCATTGTCAGGCAGCACTGGGAAACTGCATCTCTTTTAGTTGCATCATCTTGTTGCGTAAGTTCTCCATGTGTGCAGCACACGGAGTGTGCTTTTTTTTCACGTGGGGCAGCTCTCCTTGTGGGACGCACTCCTTGCCTGTGGGGCACTCCTTCGCGGGGGCACCCCTGCATGGCGTGGCACTCCTTTTGCGCAGCAGCACTGCGCATGGACCAGCTTACCACACGGGTCAGGAGGCCCTGGGTATTGAACCCTGGACCTTCCATATGGTAGGTGGATGCTCTATCAGTTGAGCCACGTCCACTTCTCTGCTCGTTCTTTTTAGTTATTGTTTGCTCATTGTTTTTTCTTGTTGTCTGCTTGTTGTTTGTTTGTCTTCTTTAGGAGGCACTAGAAACCAAACTTTTGGGACCTCCAATGTGGGAGGCAGGAGCTCAACTGCTTGAACTATATCCACTCCCCTTACTGTCTATTCTGTGTCGGTTCTTGTTTAGCAAAGTGTGTGCACAGGCCAAGGGGCAAGTTTATTATTTTAAAGCTATCTTATAGCTGCATCTCTATTTATCATAGTGAAGCTGAATGGAAAATGTGGCATAAGAAGAAAACAGATATATCTCCAAGTCTGAGGATACACAGGCTCCTGAGAACAAGTCTGTTTACTGACTTTGAAAATGGGTGCTGACTCCTAAAAAGCCCTAGAAGTACACCTTTCTAGATGGTGGAATAAAAGGCAATTGGGGCAGAGGAAAAAACCAGTGGTAATAAATAGAATAGAAGGCTTAACTCTAAATGTGCTGTGCAATTTGCTAATAAAACCACTTATTTATTTTAGCAAAGCCATAGGTTTAGGCAGGCTTTGGCTTCATAGGTTTAACATAATTTCACCATCATTTATTGTAATCTAGTTCTTAAAGTTTTTGACCTTAAAAATCTTGAGAAAGAATAAAGTAAGAAATATATTGGACATATAAAAGGTGGAGATGAAATTTTATATGGAAATTTAAGAGTAAAGACTAAGTTGGAAGCAGATTTCAACTTTGTTCTCAAATTAATTTTAGGCCGAGAGTGTTTTTAAAGTAATAATCTTATTTGTTTGGCTATGTAAAATGTCAAACTCTAGGCAAGCAGTCAAATTCCCTAATCCTGCTGGATTTCCTCCCTTAAATCTATTTGCTTTCTAAAATAAAACCAAAAAATAAAACCACAGGACTTGGTAGGACTGCTCTGGAGAAAAATTTTAAATTAATGTGACTTTGATGTGGAGCTCCCATTTCTCCTACTAAATCTTACTAGAGGAGAATAGCCATCACTAATTGCTGAGGTTTAGAGTGTTATGCAACCCAAATGTCATTCACTGAAACAACTTTGGAAAATATGATTTTACTATCAGGGCTGCTTCCTGTCACACAATACATGGGTTGTTCACATCATAGGTCCTAATCGCCCTTTCGCAGGGGGTTTCTTTTAGTCCATCCAGATGGAGAATTTGAATATCTATGGAATCTCTGGGGTCATTTGGTCCATCCAGACTCTTAGGAATCTATTTTTTAGGTCTAGAAAAACCAACCAATTACTTCCTAATCTCTGAGCTAAAATAATAGATGCAGCAATTTGATATTATTTATGAATTCCAAAAAGAGACATAGATAATGTTTGAAAACTGGTTGGTTCCTCTGGTGTGATAAATCTTTGATTGTATCAGATTCAGCTGAGATGTCTGATTAAATTATGTTAAGATTAGGGCTCTGATCCAGCTACGTTATTAGAGTGTGACTCAGCATTGAGTCCCAGCCCTCTTGGGCTGATAAAACAGACTCTTTTCATAGAAGCAGACACACAGAAGCAGATACGCAGGAAGAGAGAGTGCTCCGTAGACATGGCCCGGGAAGAGAGATGAGCCTGATAGTCTACAGGTGACCTTGTGGAGAGACCAGAGCAGCTAAGCCTGGAACGAAATGAGGCCCAGGGAGCATGATGGTACTTTGCATCAGAACCCCTTTGGCTGACTTATACAATAGGGTTTTCCAACATCTCTATAGATGTGATACCACGTTAATTTGATTGTATGACTTTTCATTTTCCCCAGCCATCCAGTGTGACTTGTGTTCAGTTTGAGAGCTTATAAAGTAAGCTGGCAGTGCCTTGGCTTGTGCTCAGCCATTCATGCCTGAGACCGTTTTGCCACTGGGCTTAGAGGAGACTTATAGGCGTACTGTGAGGCTGACTGGTTTGTTTTTATTGAGAAATGTCACTGGCAGAGGCTGCAAACTTGAAAATGGGCAAGTACTTTCATTCCCTGAAGGTTGCTTGGTAGGTTCAGAAACATATCTATGAGATACAGAATCATGCAGAAGATTTTTTTTAGGCCATGGGATGATCTGCCCTACAATGGGGGTCCTTCTTTAATGTTTATATTTATTTCTTTTTATAATTCAGTTCTCTTCTCCCTTGACAGAGCTGAATAAACCTGGACACATCTGACTCTGTTTCAATTTGCTAGGCTGCTGAAAGCAGCCATACCATGGGTTGGTTTTTAAGACTGAGCCAGGGCTGAGGAGGAAGAGATGCCTACTAGGTAAGAGGTGAGAGTATTGACACTGGAAGACCTATTGGTGAGGAGGCCTTTGTGACCACCCTCAGAGTCTTCTCCTCAGCCACAATTCACACATACACACGGACACACTCCAGAGCCTTTGAACATAGGAGATGAAAAGCTTTCATAAGGAGACAAAAGTTGTATCTTGTATATTTCAGAGGGAGAAAAGCAAGGACCAAGGGCATGATACAAGTTTTGGTTTTGCCCCATGAAGCAATGCCAGTGTCAGAAGTTTCCTGTGGGTGCTGAGCCAGTCTTAGGCTGAAATTGAGTGGTCAGAAAATTATTTTTATACCTTTCCAGTCTTCTCATCTTTTCCTAGTTTCTGCGATATAGCTTTAAGTTCCTTCTCTTGTCTCATTTCTTCACTATGAGATCAAGAACCCCCTTGTGACATTGTGCCTCTAAGTGATTAAGTATAGCTTGGGGGTGGGGACAAAGTACAAGGTGAGGGAGGCCATTCTTGCTTTTGGTCTTTAAAGGGAGGCTGGAGGCAGGGAGGATCCAGCCTCTCCTCCTCAGCAGGTGTGCTGAACCCATACCCCTGACTTTCCTGTGTCCTTCTGCTAATGGTACCACCTCCAAATCGCCCAGACGTGAAAATCTGAAGTCATCTTTGCCTTTGCTTTCTCTTTCTCCTCTCACTCCTAAACATCCACTTGGCGGTCAAGTTCTATGGACTCCCTTTTTCCAACCAATTTCCTACTCCTATCTCCTCCTTTCTACTTCCAGAGCAACTACCCTAACTCAGGCCATTTCCCCTCACTTTTTTTTTCAAGCTCTTTTTTATTTATTTTTATTTATTTGTTTATTTTACACTTTTTAAATTAAAGTTAATAGATCACAAAGAACGTTACATTAAAAAACATAAAAAACATAAGAGGTTCCCATATACCCTGCTCCCCACCCGCCACCCCATCATTTTTGTAAATTGTATTTTTTTGAAGATATATACATCACACAAAAAAATGTTACATTAAAAAATATAAGAGGTTCCCATATACCCCCACCCCCCACCCCACTCCTCCCACACCAACGACCTCCTGCATTATTGTGGCACACTCATTGTACTTGGTGAACACATTCTGGAGCACTGCTGTACCACATAGATAATAGTTTACCCTGTAGTTCACTCTCTTGCCCAGTACATTCAGTAGGTTGAGGGAGGATGGACAAGGAAGGATAGTCTAATAATCCCCTCACTTTTGAACAATTGCCCAGCCCCCTATTAACACCATCGTTTTGACTCCTCCAAACCCATTCCTATGACCAGATTAATGTCCCTAAGAAGTGATTGGCAATATCTTGCCCTCCTGCTGGAAAATTCTGTGGATCCCCATTGCCGGTAGAATAAAGTCTAAATTCTTTGGCTTGTCAGGAAAATCCTACCACTGTTAGGATTTGTCCTGTTCTTCTACCTTTTCCTCACCCTAGCCTTTCCCATGCCCCGGGAATGGAATGCCCAGCCTTTCTCACCTTCACCTTTGAAAATTGAAATGATCCTTCAGGGGAGTGGATGTGGCTCAGTGGTTGAGTGCTGGCTTCCCAAATATGAGGTCCCAAATGCCGATCCTCATACCTCAAAAAAAAAAAAAAAAAAAAAAAAATCCTTCAAAGCAAATCTCCATGAATCTTTCACTTATCCCTCAATCACAACCTTTCAATGTTGTATATTTTATTGTGGGGTTAATATCTTATCTCTTCTATTGGATTACTGTTCCTAAAGTGCAAAGGTTGGGCTTTGTTGGTGATGTACTGCCCACAGCCCCAAGAAATTCTGAGTTTATGTTTTCTAGCTTGGCTCTGTGATCACTGGTATTTACCCTGGCAGATCTAGTTGATACAGCCTGAAGGTGTGGTCAGTCACCCGGGAAGGCTCAAAGTCTCCCTTACCTCTTGGATCCCCAGGTTAGAGTCCTAAGAATTATGAGAACCTCCAAAAATGGCCTGTCTAGGGTAGTCCTGGGAGGGGAAAGCCAAGACTCTGAGATGCCTTCAGCAGGAGGAGAGCCGTGGTATCTCCAGGCCACAATTAGCCAGTGACAGCAGAGCAGAAGTGACTAGTAGGCCACCAAGGGTGTGGGCACAGCATCTGACCTGCCTGACACAGTTCTCTGAAGAGAGCATTTTGATTCCTCATTTTCATAGGGAAAGGTGACTGCGGGGATGGGGCAGAAAACCTCAGTGAATGGCCTCACATCTTCCAAATCAAACTCATTTGAAATGAAAGCAATGGAAGAACATCTTCAAGTTCTGCAGAGACTCTGGGCTCTGCCTTGGAAACCCCTCCCTAAATACCCCTTCCATATACACTCCTTCTGCCTCCGACCTCCTCAACAGGAGGCCTAAAGACATGGAAAATGCTTCTCCTCCTGACTCAAAGGGGCATTTCTTGAACTCTACTTACTCAAAATATGTCCTCTCCCCAGTGGGAAGCCCCCACAGACATGCTAATTATACTAGGGTTGATTCAATGTAATTAAGTTAGCTAAGTGTAAGGATTCTCCATTAGTAGACAGGAAAACAAGGCATGATGGGCCTCACATTAAGGCAGGCTGCTAGGAAGAAATAAAATCTCGAGCTTCTGCCCTCTTGCTATCAGCTTTTCAACCTCAGTAAGCAGAGAAAAGCAAGAGCAAGAACATGGGGGTGTGAGTTGGAAATGAGCTCAGAGGCACAACTTGCTTGGGTCAGAGGGTTTGTGTAGCAGCCACTACCACCACTGTAATAGCTAACACTTATGAGCCAGGCCCTTGCTATAGACACTCTAAACCTGTACTGTCTGATACAGTAGCCACTGGCCACATGTGGCTATCAGACGTTTGAAATGTAGCTGGTCTGATTTGACATGTGTAATAAGTGTAACATACTTGGAAGACTTACTATGAAAAATGAATGTAAAATATTAATTTAAAAATATTGATAAAAAAATAAAAAAAATATTGATTGCATGTTAATTGGAAATGGATGTTTTTAATATATTAAGTAAATCATTATTAAAATAAAACAATGGGAATTTATTAGCTTATAGTTTTGAGACTGAGAAAAATGTCCAAATCAATGCATCATCAAGGGAATGCTTTCTCCCTAAAGATTGACTGCCAGTAAACCTTGGCTCCTGTAGCAGTTTGATATTGTTTATGAATTACAAAAATAGATACTGAATTGTGTTTGTGGACTGATCTGTTCCTCTGGGCATATTAGATTCTATTACCTTCAGAGGTTTCACTTTTGCTTGATTTAATTTATGATTAGGGATTTGATTGGACCAGGTCAGTAGGCCCTTGGTGGGTGGGGACTCAGAAGAGAAAATGACAGGGTAGAGGAGTTGGAGTTTTTTGTTGTTTTTTTTTTAAAGATTTATTTATTTTATTTAATTTCCCCCCCCCCTCCCCTGGTTGTCTGTTCTTGGTGTCAATTTGCTGCGTCTTGTTTCTTTGTCCGCTTCTGTTGTCGTCAGCGGCACGGGAAGTGTGGGCGGCGCCATTCCTGGGCAGGCTGCTCTTTCTTTTCACGCTGGGCGGCTCTCCTCATGGGCGCACTCCTTGCGCGTGGGGCTCCCCCACGCGGGGGACACCCTTGCGTGGCACGGCACTCCTTGCGCGCATCAGCACTGCGCATGGGGAGTTGGAGTTTTTGATGCTGGGCTCCCCAGGAAGTAAACACACAGGAGAATCAGAGGAATAGAGACAGCTCCACAGACATGGCAGAGGCCTTGCAAAGAGAGAGAGCCTGAGAGTCTACAGCTGACCTTGTAGAGAGAACAGTGCAGCTGAACCCTGAAAGAAATGAGCCCCTTGAGAGAAACAAGCCCTGGGAGAGACATGACTTATCCCAGCCTACAGATATTGGAAGAGGCTGGAACCCCAGAACCTTAAGAGGGAAGAAGAAGGCTGAACCCTTGCAGAGACTGACAGCCATCTTGCTCCAAATGTGGCAACAGACTTTGGTGAGGGAAGTAACTTATGCTTTAATGCCTTGTAACTGTAAGCTTCTACCCCGAATAAATACCCTTTATAAATGCCAACAGATTTCTGGTATTTTGCATCTGCACCCTTTGTCTAGCTAATACAGCTCCTTTGCCACATGGCAAGGCTCATGGTGGCATCTGCTGTTCTCTTCCTTCTCTCCCAGTTTCAGCTTCTTGCTTCTGTGGCTTTCTCTCATTCTCTGAATTTATTTCATTTGTAAAGGATTCCAGTAAGAGGATTAAGAACCATCCAAGATAAGGTGGGTCACACCTTAACTGAAGTGACATCATCAAAAATCCTACTTACAATGGATTCACTCCCACAGGAACGGATTAACTTTAAGAACATACTTTTCTGGGGCACATACAGTTTCAAACCACCACACTCTTTAAGAGCTCATTTGTTTATACCTGGTTCAGCATGCTAACATCATTGATAAGACTACAGATTTTGTTTCTGTTTCATCAGCATGAAATTATTTTTTCCTAGCTCTCCTCCTTCTGTTTTTGATGTGGAGATTCAAGCCTTTTGACATTTGCAGACACTGGATTTTATTTGCCACATGTTGCTCTTAACCAGTTGAGACCTTGAGATTCTGGGGTTCCAAATTATTTCCCCATGTACAGCATGCATTTACAATTATAAATTAAAGTGAAAATTAAAAGTATATTTTGTTTTGAGAATTTCACATTATTGGCAATGATAAAATATTAAAAACAGGTTAGAAAATGTCTGCCATAGAATAATTGCAAAAGAGTTGAAAAGCTTTCCATTTGGGAACTCAAAATGGTTATTGAAACCTGTTGGAAGATATGATGGAAGAGAATACCCTATTTATTATAGCAAAATAAACAAATAGAAAGTGTCAAAACATAGATAAGAAAAACTATAAAACATCCTGAAAGACATAAAAGACAAAAGTAGACTTGATCAAATGGAAATACATACCAAATTCTTGGGTAGACTCAACATATAGAGATGTCAAACATTCCTAAGTTAACTTATAAATATAATACAATTCCAATAAAAATGTCATAATGTTCTATGAAGAAGAACAAAGAAGCAGGACTAACCAGGAAAACCCTGAAAAAGGGCAATGAGGGGATGAATTTTATCAATATTAAAACATATACAGTGAATATAGTTAAAATAGTGTGGTATTGATTCAGAGATCTGGAAAAGAATAAACCTAATATAAAAGGACAATTTCAAACTTAACAGAAATGTTGCAAGAATAGCACAAAGAACTCACATATAATCTTCCCAAAGATTTGCCAATTTTTAACATTTTGTCACCTTTACCATTCTTTCTTTAATATACATTCCATATTCTAGTTTTTCAATTGACCTAATAATGTCCTTTATTTATTTATTTTTATTCTCTTTTATTATTATTATTATTTCAAAAAAAGCTTTAGGTTACATAAATGTTATCATAAAAATATAGGGGATTCTCATATATCTCACCCCTCCCCTGTATACTTTTCCCCATTAACATCTTTCATTAGTGTAGTATATTTGTTACAATTGATGAGCACATATTGAAGCACTGCTGCTAACCATGATCTATAGTTTACATTATGGTTTACACTTTGTACCACACAATTTTATAGGTTTTGACAAAATGTATATTGGCCTGTATCCATCATTATAATGTCATGCTGAACAATTCCAATGTACCCAAAATGTCCCATGTTACACCTAATCCTCCCTCTCCCTCCTCTAAGAAACTTGGGTGACCACTGCCTTTATATCAGTATTACAAGTAATTTACTGTTAGAATAATAAATAAGTCTATTTTAGACCATAGTTGCATTCTTCCCTTATGTTTGTTTATTCCTAAATCTTGAGGGTCTTGGGATGGTGATGCCAACTCTGCTTCTGGTTGAGAGGGGACTTAGAATCATGCAGCTATCATGCTGGCAAAAATTCAAAAGTTTTACGCCAGACACTGTTGGTTTTTCTTGGAGATACATGCCTTCTTATTAAATACTAGGGGAATGAAAACTGTTATAGGATTTTGACAATATCTAGCAAAATTACAAACGCATTCACCCCTTGATCACACAATCCCAACTCTAGGAATCTATCCCAAAGACATGTTCTATACCAAAGATAAAAAAAATATGCCTTCAAATCATGCAAAGATAATTTATTTCAGCAGTATTAGCAATCGCAAAAAGTTGGAAACTCCCTGTATTAGTCAGGGTTTGCAAGGGAATGGAATGAACAGGAGATATCTGTAAATAGTATGAGATTTTATAAGATTCTCTCACATGACCATGGGGATGCACAAGTCCAGGTTCCACAGGCAGACTGCAAATCAGTGGCTCTGATGGAAGTCCAATGAAGGTCCTTGATGAGTTTCTGGGAGATGTTAACTCTCCAAAGATGAGCTGGGAAATTCTCTCTGAATGCTGAAATCACTTCCCCTTTTAAGGCTTTCAACTGATTGGATAAAATGTCACTCATTGCTGATGGCAATCTCCTTGGTTGATCGTGTATGTAATCAGCCATCTATGCAGTAAACTCATTGATGACTAAAGCCCATAAATGTCCTTGTATTTCAGTTGGCCCAGTGCTTTCTTGACCAAACAACTGGCACAATTTCCTGGCTGAGCTGACACATTAGCTTATGCATTATACTGCCTAAGTGTCCATCAACAGAGGAATGACTGAATAAATTATAGTATAGCTACCAATGTAGAACTATGTACCTGCAAAAAGAAATAAGGACAATGTAACTACAAAGACAAACTAAAATAAACGTATATATCTATATCCCCAGGATATATTGTTCAGTGAAAAAAGCAGGATGCAGAAAAGTGATCAAAGGAAGGGGATTCATATATGTATTATGTATAAATATATATTTCTAATATGTAAAAAGAAAGATAACTAAAAACTAAAAAACCCCAAAACTTACCTAAAATGTGCTTTGATTTAACTTAATAAACACATATTTTACATAGTTGTGTAAGAAAATAAAATAAAATAAAATATAAACAAGATGGTGTTGTGGTGTTTTAACTAATCCACTTAATAACCCTTCCTCTCCAATTCATCAGTGGTTGTGAAGATGGTGACCTGCATTCCTGGCACAGCTTACTGATGCCAAAGAGAGTAATTTTGACATTGTTTTAAAAAAATGTGGTCGTGTGTTTTGACATTTCTGATAACTACTGAAGGTATTGGTTAAGGGGCTTGCCTTTATTTTGTCTGTCTCAGGACTTTTTCATGGCTGAAGCAATCTCTTGGAAAGTGTTGGTTAAAAGTATTCAAAGGCCAACATACTAGCTGCAGCCTTCTGGGGCAAAAGAATAAGAGTTGGGGCAAGAAATAGACAGACTGAAAGACTGTGAAGGAAGAGGCTAGAGAAGAAGATATGTGGAGGAATAAGGGCTTTGAAAAGCTCCCATGTATAGTGGGAAAATTTAGAAGGCTACATGCAGGTTCATGGCTGGATGCATGATTCTCAGAAAAGACTTCAGAAGACCCTAAGCTTTTACTTCTGATTAACCTTTAGGCTCCATGCAAGTATAAAGAGATGACTAAGAATTTTAAATGGTCTTCTAACAATTTTCTGTATTGAGTTTTTGAAGTAATGACCCAACATAGAAACAATTTGCAAATACCAGGAAAGTATTTTAATTCTTTTTTTTTTTTTAACTCCAGGTATTTAGGGATATCGCCATCAAATCACTAGTTGACTACTAAGACTCTACAGAAGCCTCAGTGGCCACACATGAAAAGAACACTGACTCTCCAAAAATAGTTTACAAAGGTCACTAACCATACAAGTACAAACCACAAAATCATCAAAAATAAGCCCTTGGAGGGGGAAATATCTGATCATCAGTGTTATCACATTGTAATATTCAAAATGTCTAGTTTTAAACAACAAGAAAAAATAAAATATGAGGCATGCAAAGAATAAGAAAGTACAGCCCATTCAAAGGGAAAGGGAAATGAATAGAAATTTCCCCCAAGGAAGTCCAGGCATTGGACTTAGTAGATAAAGAGTTTAAATATGCTCAAAGAACTGTCTTAAATATGCTCAAAGAACTAAAGGAAACCATGGAAAAAAGAACTAAAGGAAACAAAGGGAATGATGTCTTTTCAAATAGAGAATATTAATAAAGTGATAGAATTATAAACAGGAGCCAAATAGAAATTCTGAAACTGAAAAGTTCAAAACCTGAAATGAAAAAATTCACTAGAAGCATTCAACAATAGGCAGAAGAAAGAATTAGTGAACTTGAAGATAGGTCAATTAAGATATCCAGGCCAAAGAACAGCAGCAAAAACAAAAACAAATACAAAAACAAACAAACAAAAAACCAACAAAAAACAGAATGAAGAAAAAATTAACAGAGCCTAAGAGACCTGTAGGATGTCATTTCATAAGTCAACATATGCTTAATGGGAGTCCTAGAAGGAGAGGGAAGAGAGAAAGGGACTGAAAATTTTTGATGAAAGACTTGTATTGATACATCCAAGAAGCTCAATTAACTCCAAGTAGGATAAACTAAAAGAGATCCACACTGAGACACTTCATAATAAAACTGTCAAAGGAAAAGTTGGATAAAAGATATTGAAAGTAGCAAGAGAGAAGTTACTTATGCTATATAAGGGATCCTCAATAAGATGAGAGAACATTTCTCAACAGAAACTATTGAGGAAAGAAGGCCCTGGGATGACATATTTGAAATATTTTAAGAAAAAAACCTGTCAATCAAGAATTTCATATCTGGTAAAACTATCTTTAGAAAATGAAGGAGAAATTAAGATATTCCTAGTTCTGTAAAAGCTGAGGGGTTTGTTGCAATTAGACTACCATACAGGAAATGCTAAAGAGAGGCCTTAGAGCTAAAAGAATGGACTGCAGAGAGCAACTCAAAGTCATACAAAGACAAAAATAATGCCAGTAATGGTAAATACATAGATAAATACAGATGTCAGTATTAATTTTTTGGTTGTAATTCCTCTTTTCTCCCATATGATTTAATACATAAATGCATAAAATAATAATTACAAATGAATATTAATGGGCACACAATGAATAAATATTTAATTGCAACAACAATAGCATAAAAGGAGTGGTGGAGGCATATAGGTTTTGTATACTATTGAAGCTATAATATTAGTTTATTTTTTTATTTAATTTTTTTAAAAGATTTATTTATTTATTTATTTATTTCTCTCCCCTTCTTCCCCGACCCCGGTTATCTGTTCTCTGTATCTATCTGCTGCATCTTTTTCTTTGTCCGCTTCTGTTGTTGTCAGCAGCACGGGAATCTGTGTTTCTTTTTGCTTTCATCTTGTTGTGTCATTTCTCCGTGTGTGTGGCACCATTCCTGGGCAGGCTGCACTTTCTTTTGCACTTGGCGGCTCTCCTTATGGGGCTCATTCCTTGCTCGTGGGCTCCCCTACATGGGGAACACCCCTGCGTAGCAGGGCATGCCTCGCGCGCATCAGCACTGTGCATGGGCCAGCTCCACACAGGTCAAGGAGGCCCAGAGTTTGAACCGCGGACCTCCCATGTTTTAGATGGACACCCTAACCACTGGGCCAAGTCCGCTGCCTAATATTAGTTTAAATTCAAACAAGAATTTTATGCCTTTAAAATGTTCATTTTAATACCAAGTGTATCCACTAAAAATAACTGAAAAATATACAGGAAATGAAATGTGAATGAAGCCAAAATGGTATATTACAAAAAAACCAACTAAATACAAAGAAGACAGTAATGGAGATACTGAGGAACAAACAAATAGCAAAATGGCAGAAGTAAATTTTTCTTTACCTGTAATTTCTTTAAATGTAAATGGAATAAATTGTACAATTACAAGGGAGAGATGGTCAGAATGGAAACAAAACATGGTCTAACTATAGAGGTCTACACTTTAGATCCAGAGACACACATAGGTTGAAAGTCAAAGAATGGGAAACATATTCCATATAAATAGTAACCACAAGAGAGCTGGAGTAGCTATATTAATATCTGACAAAATATATTTTAAGTAAAAAATTGTTGCAAAAGACAAAGAAGGACATTTTATACTGATGAAAATGTCAATCCATCAAAAAGAGATAGAATTTTAAATGTGTACACACATAACCAGAGAACCCCAAAATATATGAAGCAAACATTGACATAATTGATGAGACAATAGTTCTATAGTAATAAGTGGAGACTTTAATACCCTTCTTTCAATAATAGCTAGAACAACCAGAGAAAAGATCAATAAGTAAACAGAGGATGTGAAAAACACTGTAAACCAACTACACCTAACAGGTATGCATAGGACACTCTACCCAACAACAGCAGAATACACATTATTCTCAGGTACATATGTAATGTTATCAAGGATAAAGCAGGAGTTTATCACAAAAAACTCCCAATAAAAAAAAAATATATATATATATCATAGAATATACCTTTTTGGCCACAATGGAATGAAGCCAGAAGTCAATAACAGAAGGAAAACTGGAAAATTCACAAATATGTGGATATTAAACCACACACTTCTAAAGAACCAATGGGTCAAAAAGAAACCACAAAATCATTGAAGAAAAAAGATCTTGAATAAAAGGGGGAAATGGTAAAGACAAATGAGTTTATATGGCTAAGAGACTTCAAAATGGGGTGGGAGGTCATCAGAGGGGTAACGCTTATGCATGTCTCAGCAGGATCCCAGAGACAGCCAAAGTAGATACAAACCCAGGTACTGGTGCTCCTGAGGGCTACAGAGACACAGAGGTTCTATAGTAATGACAGATGGCTCTGGAGTTCAGTACGTTGTCAATGGGTCCTACTTTGGAATTTGTGCTCCTGAGTGTGATGGAGTTGGACTCAGATGTGACTTCTCTACACATGCCTTTTCTGTCACTTTTGGTGAACCTATGGTTGGCGCTGGGGTTGGTGTATACTCAGGAAACTTGAATCTCCAGACTGGCCATATGCCAGCTGGGGCCTGAGCCTCAGCAGAGTTGCAACACCTACTCACTGGTTTGTTGGACTTACCCAGGTCAGCCAAGAGGGAGGTGAAGAAGGTCAACCACCACACTGGAGACCCGAGAATGCCTACAACTGCAAGTAGGAGAATCACATACATCAGCCATGTGAGATCTAAGCCCCCTTTCGATTTACAGGTGGAATGCACAGGGTGGAGGAATAAAATATGGGTTAGAGTGGACTTACTGGTATTCTACTATAGAACTATTGTGACTCTAGCAGTGGAAGAAATTGTGTATTTGATGTGGAGACAGTGGCCATGGTAGCTGCTGAGGCCAGGGTAAGGAAAGAAGAGATGTGATGTAGCGGCATTTTTGGGACTTGGAGTTGTCCTGAATTATATTGCAAGGACAGATGTTGGAAATTATATATTCTGGAATAACACACTGAATAGACTGGGGGAGAATGTAAACTACAATGTAAACTGTAATCCATGCGGTGCAGCAGTGCTCCAAAATGTATTCACTAAATGCAATGAATGTGCCACAATGATGAAAGAGGTTGTTGATGTGGGAGGAGTGGGAGGGGTGTGGTGTGGGGTATATGGGAACCTCATATTTTTTTAATGCAACATTTTTTGTGATCTATGTATCTTAAAAAAAAAACCAGACAATTAAAAAAAGAAGAAAAATACTTTGAAATAAATGAAAGCAAAAAGACAACATGTCCATAGCTGACTAAGAAAAAAGGGAGAACTCAAATTACTAAAATCAGAAATAAAAGTGGAATCATTAGAACTGGTCTCATAGGAGTAAAATGGGTAATAAGAGAATACTATCACATGCCAATTAATTAGATAACTTAGATGAAATGGGCAAATCCTAGAAACACACAAACAGTACTGACCCAAGAAGAAATACAAAATATTAACAGTCCTATAACAAATAAAGAGATTTAATTAACAGTCAAAATTCTCCTAACAAAGAAAAGCCCAGGATCAGATGGCTTCTCAGATGAATTCTAGCATAAATTTAAGGACAAATTATTTATACCAATTCTTATCAAATTCTTCCAAAAAAAATAGAAAAAGAGGGAACACTTCCTAGTTCATTACATGAGGCCAGAATTACCCTGATACCACAGACAGGCAAAAACACTTTAAGAAAAGGAAACAATAGACTGACATCTCTTATGAACATAGATGCAAAAATCTTCAAGAATTTTTTTCTCGAAGTAAATCAAATCCAGCACCATATTAAAAGATTTTACATCCTGATTGTATTAGTCAGGGTTCTTTAGGGAAACAGAACTAACAGGAGATATCTGTAAATAGTATGAGATTTTATAAAATTCTCTCATGTGACCATGGGAATGTATGAGTCCAATTTCTGCAGGCAGGCTACAAACCAGGGGCTCTGATGAAGGTACCTTGATGAGTTTCCAGGAGACCCTGGCTGTCCTAAGTAGAGCTGGAAATTCTCTCTGAATGTTGAAATCACTTCCATTTTTGAGGCCTTCAACTGAATGGATAAGACATCACTCATTGCTCCTTGATTGATTGTAGAATATTCAGCCATCTATGCAATCAACTCACTGATGACTAAAGTCCATAAAATGTTCTTGTATACAATTAGCCCAGTGTTTGCCTGACCAAACAACTGGGTACCATTACTTGGCCAAGTTGACACATAAGCCTAACAATCACAATGATCAAGTAGGCCTTATCCCTGGGATATGAGTGGTTCAAAATACCCAAGTCAATCAATGGAATATACCACATTAATAGAAAAAAAGGAAAAAAAACACGCAAACAAACCACAAGATCATCTCAATGTAAGAAGAGTGTTTTAAACAATACAATAACCTTTCATAATTAAAAACTCTCAGCAAGCTAGGAAAGAAGGGAACTTCTTCAACCTGATAAAAGGCAGTTTGAGGTTATTTATGAATCTCCAAAAGAGAAAGACTATGTTTGTAAACAAATCTATTCCTCTGGGTGTGATACCCTTTGATTGTATTAAATTCAAAGGTTTTAATTTTATTTGATAAAATTAAAATAGGTTTTTGATTCAACCCAGTCAGTGGGGCATGAATAAAGTTGAGTCTCCACCCTCTTGGTTGGCTGATATAAATGGGCACTCACTCAAGAAGACACAGGAGAGAGAGAGAACTCTGTCGTGTTTAATCATGGGGCCCTGGGGAGAGATGAGCCATTTGCCTAATAGTTAGCAGCTGAAGAGAACAGAGCAGCTGAACAGCTGAGAAGGCCCGGAAAGAAGTGAGCCCTATGCCACAGACTGATATGGGAAACTCTGAGAGTCCAGGAAGAGATCGCCTACCATCCTGCTTCAACATGTGGCAACTGACATTGGTGAGAAAGTACCTCTAATGGTACCTTAAGTTGGACTTTCCATGGCCTTGGAACTATAAGCTTTTACCCCAAATAAATAACTATTTATAAAAGCCATCAGAGGGAAGTGGATGTGGCTCAAGCAATTGGGTTCCCACTTACCATATGGGAAGTCATGTTTTGGTTCCCAGTGCCTCCTAAAGAAGACAGGAAGCTGGTGTGATGGGCAATAGTGGCAAGCTGACACAACAAGATAGTGTAACAAGAGATGCAAGAGGGAAAACAATGAGAAACACAATAAAGCAGGGAGCAGAAGTTCCTGGTGCCTAAGGAGGACGAGCAAGACAGTGAGCTGATGTGACAGGCAGGCAAGGAGAGCTGACGCAACTAGATGGCACAACAAGAGAAACAAGAAGAAAAGCATAATGAGAAATAGAACAGAGCAGGAATGGAACAGCTCAGGGGATTAGGTGCCTCCCTCCCACATTGGTGGTCCCGGGTTCAGTTCCCAGTGCCCCTAAAGAAACAAGGAAGATGAATGGACACAGTGGGTCCAAACAATGAAGGGGTGGGGAGAAAGAAATAAATTAAAAAAAAAAAAGCCAACAGATTTCTTATTCTTTGCATCAGCACCCCTTTGGCAGACTAATACAAGCATTTACGAAAAACCCACAAATAACTTCATCCTCAATAGTGAAAGAATGAAAATTTCCACCTAATATCAGGAATAAGACAAGGATGCCATACTAGAAGTTCTAGCCAGAACAATTAGGCAAGAAAAAAAATACATCTAAATTGAAAAGGAAGAAGTACAACTATCGAAATTTGCAGATGTCATGACATTGTATATGGAAAATTCGAAAGAATCCACAAATAACTATTGGACATAATAAATGGACTCAGCAAAATTGTAGAATACAAGTTCAACACATAAAATTGGTTTTATTTCTAGCATTCACAATGAACAAACTGAAAAGGAAATTAAGAAAATAAATGCACTTACAATAACATAAAAAAGAGTAAGACATTTAGGAATAAATTTCACTAAAGAGGTACAAGGTTATACATTGAAAACTATAAAGCATTGCTGAAAGAAATTAAAGAAGATGTAAATAAAAGGAAAGACAGCTTGTTCATGTATTGGATACCCTAATATTCTTAAAGTGGCTATGCTTCTCAAAGAGTTATACAGATAGAATGCAATCTCTATAAAATTCCGATGGTGTATTTTTACAGAAATGGAAAGACCCACCCCAAAATTTTAGGCAATTTCAAAGACTCAGAATAGATAATACAAACTTGAATAAGAAGACCAAGTTCAAGGTCTTATACTACCAATTTGCAAAACTTACTACAAATCTACAGTATCCAAGACAGAAAGCATGGATTGGCATATGAATAGACATATAGACCAATGGAACAGAATTGAAAGTCCAGAAATAAACCCTTACATCTCTGATCAACTGATTTTTGACAAGGTTACCACAACAATTCAATAAATGTTGCTGGGAAAACTGAATATCCACATGTGAAAGAAAAAAGCTGAAATCTTAGCTTATATCATATATAAGAATTAAGTCAAAATGGATTAAGACCTAAATTTAAGAGTTTAAACTATAAAACTCTTAGAAGAAAACATAGGAACAAATCTAAATGACTTTAGGTTTGGCAATGATTTCTTAAATATAGCACCACTAGCAGAGCAACAAAAGAAAAAAAATAGATAAATTGGGCTTCATTAAAATTAAAAACTTTTGTGTATCAAAGGACACTATCAAGAGAGTGAAAAGATAATCAACAGAGTGAGAGAAAATATTTGGAAATCATATATATGATAAGCATTTGATATCCAGAATGTAAAAGAACTCTTACAATCCAACAAGAGACAATTGAGGCAATCAAAAAGAGGCAAAAGGCTTGAATAGACATTTCTCCAAAAAAGATACACAAATGGCCAACAGGCACATGAAAAAGTGCTCAACAACTCTAGTCATTAGGGAAATGCAAATTAAAACCACAATGAAATACTACTCCACACCTACTAGAATGTTATAATAATAATTTTAAAAAGGAAAATAATGAGCACTGGCAAGGATGTGGAAAAATTGAAATCCTTGCTTGAGGGAATGTAAAATGGCACAAATGCTGTGAAAAACAGTTTTGTGGTTCCTCAGAACGTTAAGCATAGAATTACCATGTGATCCAGCAATTCCACTCCTAGGTATACACCCCAAAGAATTGAAAACAGGTGCTCAAACAAAAACTTGTACACAAATGTTCATAGCAACATTTTTCACAATAGGCAAAAGGCGGAAACAACCAAATGTCCATCAACTGATAAAAGGATAAACAAAATGTTGTATAGCTAGATATTGTTCAGCCCTCAGACCACTTGGTTATGATATACTATTCTTTTAATATGCTGCTGGATTTTGTTTACTTCAAGAAAAAATTCTTTAAGATTTTTGCATCTGTGTTCAGAAGGGATGTCTGTATGTAGTTTCCTTTTCTTGTAGTGTTTTTGCCTGGGTTTGGTATCAGAGTAATTCTGGTCTCATATAATGAACTAGGAAGTGTTCTCTCTTCTCTTTCTTGGAAGAATTTGACAAGAATTAGTGTAAATAATTAAAAAAAAAACAAAATGCTTAAGAAGATGCTAGAAAACCAATTCATTTTGAAACTTGGTAAATAAAGGGAAAGAATCATGCATTTAACCTTCTTTACTGTACAAGCTATAACTCAGAGTGATCAAATACCTGATGGAATATTTCTCTTTAAGTAAGTATTCTATGATAAAATATAAAAAAAGAAAGAGTAGAGCTAGAATACCACCAGCTTACAACCATTAATGAAATAACTACTTCAGGCAATTTTTGGCCATGTCTACTAACATCACAAAAAGACATCCAGACACAGTGCATCTCCTAATAGCAGTATTTAACTACCCATGAGAGAGTGTTTGGTAATAAAATAAAACCTGAATGCCATGAAGATTCCAGACCTAACTAATAGTTTATAACAACAACAACAATAACAACAACAACAAAAATCAGGGGAAGAGGGACATATTGAATGACCCCATTCTGCTAAAATCAGGAAAATTCGGACTGTGGAAAATGGTTCAGGAAAAATACCCTGGTTTCTTCAAAAACAAATAGGAAAAGAGAGAATGGTTGAGACATGTAAAGAGAGAAAGGGAGGGAGGGACATATTAATCAATTTCAAAATTTGGATGTTTATTTGAATAAACAATAAAAATATTATGAGACAATCAAGGAAATTTGAACACTGACTGGACATTTGATGGTATCAAGAAATTGTTTAAACATTTTTGCATATGCTAATGGTTATCTTTAAAAAGAGACCTTATCTTTCAGATATATAGTAATATTTACAGTTGAGACAATATGATATCTTGGATTTGTCTAAAATAATCCAGTGTTGGTGGAAGGGAGTGGCAAGGTTATAGACTGACTGTAAATTGGTAATTGTTGAAGCTAGGTGAGAGAGAAAGGAGGTTCATTATACTAGTCTCTCTACTTTTTAAATATATATTAATATGTGGACATTTTCCATTAAAAAAAATGAGAAGAGGGATATTAAGATATAGGACTTTCTCTCATTGTTAGGTATGGCAGAGCCATGAAAAAAACTGTCCTTTTCTTCATGAATTGGGAAGGTTAACTGCCATTTTGGAATTTTCAGAGCACAGTGCAAAAGGCAGATGTACGCCCTAGAAATTCTGCCATGGATCTCCTTGGTGGTGCATGCATATTTCATAACTTCTAGTTTACTTTTGCTAAATTGTGTCCCCTGTAGGATGCTGAGGGTTTACATATTATTTCAGCTCCAAGGTTACCTCTTGCAACTTGCTCCCAGAAGGCTGCACTGGCAGAGTATTTTGAGCTGTGCCTTGTCTGTGAACTCAGAGTATGAAGAATGTGTAGCTCCCTCCACTTCTGTTCTAGAAGTATTTTTGACTCCCTTCTGTATAATATGTCCGTGGCTGAGCAGGTGTTGAATGGAGGTCAGGTGGACCCCTTACTGGGAGCCAGGCTAAGAATTCCATCTCATTTTGCTGAGTGAGGCTGTCAAATGGAATTGGTTTCCTGAAGGGAAAAGTATATTTCCTGTTACCATAGCCAGAGTCAGTCTGTTGTCACCAATGGTATTTTAATTGCATACCAAGCAGCTGTATGCATATCTTGTTGGCCAAGATGTCTAAATTTGTCCCAAAATGATTCCAGTGTGTTTTCTCCTTCAGCAATAGAACAGAGTGTTTTAAAGAATGATATATTGCATGGATATATATCAGGGTGAGGTCCCTAACTGTTTAGAACTGTTACAAAGACTCTAATTAAATTTCTTGGGGAGTGGATGTAGTTCAAGTAGTTAAGTGTCTGCTTCCCATATATGAGGTCCTGGGTTCGATTCCAGGTACCTCCTTAAAAAAAATTAAATTTCTTGAAATGGTATAATCCCTTTTTTCACACATTTGGGGGCAATATTAAGATTATAAAATATATAAATCATTGCTATGGTACAGTTGAGAAAATTTATCAAATTTAGACTATTTTCTTGTGTGATTATGGAGCCTAGAACTATAACTGTGAATGTTTATCTCATCCCATTTTATTACCTGCTCACATGGGTAGCTGGGGGCATATTCCCACAGATACTGGTTCTCAGAATGCCCTCTGGGCCTAACTTGACCCAAGAAAGAAGACTTAAAACTATTGGATTGTTATGGGATTGGGAGAAAGGGCTAGTTCAGAACCAGAATCCAGATCCTTTCTGCACCTGTTCTGGTTGAATCTGTTGAGATGATGGCCTGTACCTGACACTAGTTATGTCACATATTCACCAGAAAATGTGTCCAGAAGGCATCAATGTCTAAGGGAGATCAGTGACCTCACCCCAATGTGTATGGCAAGTTATCAAGAACTTGCCTTGATTTGGACTCTGAGCTGAGTCTATTGAAGTGTCTGAATTTCCAATCTAAGTCTGTGTTACTTCTGAATTTTGTTTCTTAGATGCATCATTTCAACTTGAAGAAGGAATAATTAAAAAGAAATCTTTACTTTTAAACATTGTGTTTTCGTGATGGGGCCAGATCACAGAAATGATTTGAAAATCTCATTTTAAAAAATACAGAGATTCATGGCCCAAAGGAATTAAACTGATAGAAGTTTAAAAGCATTCAGTTATTCGTGAATATAGCTCAGTGGGTAAGTGTCTGCTTCCCGTGTACAAGGTCCTGGGTTCAATGCCTGATACTTAAAAAACAACAACAACAACAGAAAACATTCGCATAGTTCACAAACATTGTAGAGGTTCTAACACTCTCCAGCCCTGGCCAAGTGTGGGGAAATGATGAGGAAGGCACAGTTTCTCTCCTCAAAGAGTTCTCAGTATCAGAAATCTGACAGTGATAAATCTCTGGGTCCTTAACTTTCAAGGATTTAACATTTGAGATTTGATACTTGTCAAGTTATTCCCAAAGCCTGACACATAGCCATTAGAATTTTTGAAAAAGGTTTTATTTTATTTATTTCTTCCCCCCTCCCCATTCCCCACCTCATTGTTTGTGCTTGCTGTCTGCTCTCTGTGTGGCCTCTGTTTCTTCTTGTCTTCTTTTTAGGAGGCACTGGGAACTGAACCAGGACCTCCTATGTGGGAGGAAGGAGCCCTGTCACTTGAGCCATCTCCACTCCCTGCTTGTTGTGTCTCTCATTGTGTTCCTAGTGTGTCTCCTTGTTGCTTCATCTTGCTGTGTCATTTTGTTGTGTCAGCTCACTGCACCAGCTCACCACATGAGCTCACCGCACCAGTTCGCTGTCTTGGTCATCTTCTTTTAGAAGCACTGGGAACCAAACCCAAGGCCTTCCACATGGTATTTGGGCACCCAACCGTTTGAGCCACATCTGCTTCCCCACTTAGAATTTTGCAGAGGGAAAAATCATAGTAGAGGAAGGAATCAGGTAACTAGTAATTGAGTCTAGACTCCCTACCGTGTCCCCTTCCAAACAATTCCTTCAGAATTCAGTTTTTTTGTTATCTATTCCAGTACCAATTTTGCAGTGGAAACTGTAGGCTTTGTGATAGTGAGGGATTTTCTGACATATGAAGAGTTTAGGAATCCTAAACTAGTGGTGGGGCAGACAAGGGCACTGTGGGAGCTGAGTGAATGAGCACTGAACCAGCCTAGGTGACTCAGAGGACTCCTCATAGAAGGCAAAATGCCTGCACTGAGTCCTGGAGGATGTAGCAGGCAGTAGCTGAATATCTGGAAGGAATTTTACATTCTAGGCAGAAGAAACAGCACATTCAAGGAGCAAGAGGGTGGACAGCCTGGCATATTTTCAGGGATAGTAAGTAAGTAGGTCAGCCATTCAACATTTGACAAATATGTATTGAGCATCTACTACATTCTAGGCTTTGTTGTAGGGATTGGGGATATAGTAGTGAAAAGCTAGATAAGTTCATGTTTTTACAGAGCTTGGGCAGACACAGTAATGAAACAATCAGTAGACAGGAGAATATACTGGAATGATTATGTATCAGGGTAATAACTTAATGTACTGCTCTCCTGGGGCTTTTACATGAGAAAGAAGGATTATTTATTCAAAGGATTGAATTTCTCATGATATTTTAGAGGAAGTTTTATGTTACGGTGGAGGATCCTTTCAACTGTCTGTCAAATCACCAACTACAAACATCTTACCAATGGGGACAAGTAGCGACCTACTCAGGTGATAAGGGAAAAGAAAGGCGAAAATATAGTTGTTAGGGAAAGAAAGAGGAGGGAGAGAGTGGTAGAAAGAACGAACAAAAAGGTCGGGGACATGTTGTAGATTGAACTATTAATAAAAATTGCTGACATTTTTGAGCTCTTATTGTGGAACAGGCTCTATGCTAAATAATTTAGAGATATTAACTCATTTAATCCTCACCACAACCCTGTGAAGTAGTTACCATTACCAGCCTCATTTTATTGATAAGGAAACTGAGGCAAAGAGAAGTTCTATGACTTGTACAGGGGCATAAAGCCAGAACTGAGACTCAACCAGTTATCCTCTCTTCATGGTCCAAACTCTTCACCTGAGTTCTATGCTGTCACCAATGGCCTTGGGGGGTCCTCAGTGACTTCCCTGCCCTGCATTCATTTCCTGTGCACCCTGGACTAGGAGACTCATCTTTTGAGTTTCTGAGCCATCTCATGCTTATGATTTTACAAAAATAATTTAGCCTTTCATGCCTCATAGCTTTGAGCTCAATTCTGTTTTCCTCCAGGGATGTCATCCAACTGGGTTTTGAGGTCTTGAAAAGAAAGATGGAACGCAATGCGGGATATTATCAGATTCTGTTCTACTGCTCTAGAGATAAAGCTCTCACTGGAATGCACGTGGTCCTTCTGACTTTTTCCTCATCCCACATCTGGACCATTGGGATGTGCTGTGAAAACCTGGGTGGTCTGGAGTCATAGACCGGAAACCTGGAAAGGAAACACCAGGAGTTACTCCTGTGCTGTTGCGCTGATGAGAATTTGGAGCAAATTTTAGCGACCTTCAGGAAAAGTGATTTCAAACTGCAATCTTGGGTCATTCATACCCATGTTGAGCAACCCTTGGGAGGAGCTCATTTCTTTTTCCCTTCCTTAATCTTACATTTATTGTGTCTTCACTGCAGAGAAAAATACCTGTCACCTAGCTTGATATACTTGATCTCTTTTCAGAATTTTCGGTTATTTCACTTACATATTCACCTTCTTTTTGAAATAAAACTTTTTTCCAGATTCTCTATGGGACTTTTAAATTGTCATCTCAAACCTAAGCAGAGTGCTTGGATTCACAGAAAATTAATGTGTTAGGCATAAATTATCTTTGACTGTCTTGCTCAATTCACAAAATATTCTGGAATTGTAATTTGATGTTTATATAAAAATTAGTATAAAATTGCTGCTTTTCATGGAAATGAGCATTGATTTGGACAAGGGAAGACAACTAAAACCATAATGATAATATTGAGGTGATGATATATTGGGAAGAGTGCCAGATAAGGAAGCAGAGGCCCAACTCCTTACCTGCCACATATGAACTAAAACATTCTAGAAACAGTTTTCCCAGCTGTAAATGGGAGGTTTGGATAATATGGTGTATTAGTAAGCCAAAGAGGTGTTGATGCAAAATACCAGAAGCCTGTTGGCTTTTATGAAGGATATTTATTTGGGGTAGGAGCTTACGGATATCAGGCCATAAATCATAGGTTACTTTCCTCACCATAGTCTATTTCCACAAGTTGGAGCAAGATGGCTGCCAACATCTGTGAGGGTTCAGGCTTCCTAGGTTCCTCTCTTCTCAGTTCTTGTTCTTCTCTGGGCCCAGCGTTCTTCTCTTCCTGGGGCTTGCTTCTCTTTCCTCTGTGTGCTTACCTCCTGGGGCTCCAGCTTAAGACTTCAGAATCAAATTCCAACATCAAACCTCCAACATTAAACAACCCCCAACTCTTTCCTTTGCTATGTCTTTTATCTGTGAGTCTCCACCTACCAAGGGGTGGGGACACAATGCTCTACTGGCACAAAAGTTTACTTGATTAAGTAATTCAATATAATTTAATATGCCCAGAGGAACACACCAGTTTATAATCATAATCCAAATTTTTTTTTGGAATTCATCAATAGTATCAAACTGCCTCATATGGTTTTTAAGTTCTTTCCAGTTTTGAAAGTTAGAGACTCTAGAGGTCTTTTTTTGTTTTACGTGTCAGTGAGCATGCTCCTTAAAAAAAGAATGCACTGGGAGGGAGGGGCAAGATGGCATCAGATTAAGTGCACCCACATCATCTCTCTTACAAAAAAACAGCTGAGTGGGGGCACTTGAGTAAATTGTTTGGGGGACCTACAAAGCAGGAGGCTTCAGGGCATTGATCTGGAGAGAGCACAACAAAAAGATTGATTACTCAAGGTAAAACTGTGAGTTTCTGGTGCTTGAGACTGGAGCTGTGGGACAGCTATGCCCACCCTGAGAGCAGGAAGCTGCAGGGATCCCTAACCATGGCTGGTCATCCAGCTGGAGGAGGCATACTCTGAGAGTAGGAGGGTTCTGGTGAAGGGTTGAGAGGGGCCTCCCCTATGTGGGTTCAATTCTCTGAACCCCTTTTTTGAGCTTTGAGGAGCATACCAGCTGACTTGAGGAGAAACCAGGAAGAGGGGAGAGATGAATCTGCTGAGGCAGCTTAATTTACCTAACTGCTCTGGGATAGGGAAAATTGGCCTGGGAGAAAGTAGAGTCAGGCAATTAACTAGTCTTAAGGGAGGGGAACAGTAGGAAGTGGTTAATAAGCTTCCAAGAGCATATTTTGGGTTCCCTGTCAGGAGTGGGTGCTCTCAAAGAGGATGAGGCTCCTTTTTTCCTGTGGTCAGTTAAGTCACCAGGGTCTCATTTGAATTTCAAAAGGGAACTCTCACACAGGCTGTTGCATCCTGCTGTCCTGGGAGAGAAAGCAGTTGGAATAAAAAGGGGAAGGACAGATTCCTCATCAGCAGTTTATCCAATTGCAGAGTCAATCCGACCTGAGGGAAAGGGATGATAGATTTCTGAAGAGGTAATCAACCCAACAAGGAAGTTTAGCTCAGTGGAGGAGATTTTGCCTTGAATATACAAGCTCTCTAGTTCAATTCCTGGCTCTGCTTAGAGTAGTGATCTACCAGGATATTAAATATCTAGCTGATATTTTAGGACAGGGAAAACATAGACATTATTCTTATATTAGCTTCCCTCAGGTCTCTTATTTTTCCTTAAAAAAAAAAACCACATTACTTTTGATTTATAACTTAACTTAGTTTACTTTCTAAAACCTACTTCAAAATATAGAGTGAGAAAGCTGCAGGGTAATTGATTGATAAACATTGGCAACCTGAGAAGCTCCACAGGGGCTTAAGAGGGAAGGCTGTTTTTCTTTAGTGTTTTTTCTTTCCTTGTCTTTTTTTCCTCCTTATACCCACCTTTTTGTCTTCTTCTTTTTTTTAAAGATTAGGTGCTGCTGCCTTGTTTCCATTTTGCTGTGTTTCCTCTTACTCGAGTTCCTCTTTTCAGTGTGTACCGATTTTGGCTACCCATAATATCTGTTTTCCTTCCTACATCTTGCTATCTTCCACTTTCTGTTGTTGTTCTTACATTCCATGTTTCTTTGTTTAGCCCCCAGTTTTTCTGGCTTTTTATTTCTAGCTCTTCTATTCTCATTTCTATCTTTTATTAACTCTTTCTCTTTTTGTCCTGTCTTTTCTCTTTCCCTTTCTCCTCATCACTCTGGCCTATTAATTCATACTATATTCTTTTCCATATTCAGTTTGCCGTTATATTGCAGGTACTTTTATTACTATAATTCTATATGGCTTACATGAGTTAAATATTCATTTTCCTAGGACTTACACAGTTCTTCTGCTAACTTATACTATCAATCTTACTACTATGGGGTAGTGGATGTGGCTCAACTGATGGAGCATCTGCCTACCATATAGGAGGTCCAGGGTTCAAGCCCAGGGCCCCTCCTGGCCTGTGTGGTGAGCTGGCCCATGCACAGTGCTGCCATGCGCAAGGAGTGCCATGCCATGCAGGGGTGTCCCCCATGTAGAGGAGCCCCACACACAAGGAGTGTGCCCTGCAAGGAGAGCTGCCCAATGCAAAAAGTGCAGCCTGCCCAGGAGTGGCACTGCACACACGGAGAGCTGATGCAGGAAGACAATGCAATAAAAAAGAGACATAGAATCCCGGTGCCACCAAGAATGCAAGTGGACACAGAAGAACACATAGTGAATGTACGTACACAAGGGAGGAGACAATTGGGGGGAAGGGCAAATAAATAAAATAAAAATAAGTCTTTTAAAAAAACTTACTATTATGCTTTTGTTTCTTACCTCTTTTGCTTTCCCTGCCCCTAATCTTTCCCTTCAAGGGAGCTTAGACAACAAGAAGGGAATAGAATAAGAAGAATAAATTGTCAAAGAGAAAAAAATTAGCACATACACAAAAAACAGCAACTAAATAAAACCCTAGACTAGAGGGAGAAGCTAATCAACTGAACAAACCCATCAAGATAAAAAGATGACTAGACAGCAACAAAAAATTACAAACCACACCAAGAAATAGGAAGACATAGCTCAATCCAATGAACAAACTAAAAACCAGGAAGAGAAGCAGAACATCAAGCAACTATTCAGAGCTGTTCAAACAAATGTACAGATGTCATGGACCAACTTAATGAAGTGAAGGAAGAGATTACGGATATTAAGAAAACACTGGGAGATCATACTGAAGAAATTGTAAACATACATAAAGAGATAACAGATATGATGGGTGATGAATGGTGTAGTCCAAGAAATCAAAAATACTCTCTCAGCAAATAACAGCAGATTTGAACAGGCAGAGGAAAGAATTAGTGATGTGGAAGACAGTGCATCTGAAGTCAAACAGATAGTAGAATTGATAGATAAAAAGATAGAAAAAATCCAGGAGGGACTTAGGGATTTGGATGACAACACAAAACACACACATATGCATTATAGGCATCCCAGAAAGAGAAGAGAAGGGAAAGGGGACAGAAGGGGTGTTGGAGGAAGTAATGGCTGAAAATTTCCAAACCCTATTGAGGGAGATAGATGTACATGTCCAGGAAGCACCATCACCCCAAACAGTACTGAAAGAAAAAATGTCTAGTCAAGAATTCTCTATCCAGAAAAGCTGGCCTTCAAAAATGATGGAGAGTTCAAAATATTTACAGATAAACAGAAACTAAGAGAGTAAGCCAATAAGAAACCTGCCCTTCAAGAAATATTAAAGGGAGTTCTGCAGGTTGAAAGGAAAAAAAGGAAAGAGAGAGATGGAGGAGAGTGTAAGAACAACTAGAAAGACAAAAGAGAAATAAAAACAACATATGACATACATAAACCCAAAGAAAATATGGCTAATTAAGGTAATTCCTTGAGAGTAATAATACTGAATGTTAATGGACTAAACTCGCCAGTCAAGAGGCACAGATTGGCAGAATGGATAAGGAAATATGACCCATCTATATGCTGTCTACAGGAAACTCACTTTAGACCCAGGGATTCAAGAAGGTTGAAAGTGAATGGCTGGAAAACAATCTTACAAGCAAACAATAACCAAAAAAGGGCAGGAGTAGCTATACTAATATCAGACAAATTAGAATTTAAATGCAAAACTATTGTGAGAGACCAAGATGGACACTATATATTAGTAAAAGGGGTAATCTTTCAAGAAGAAAGAACAATCATAGCCATCTTTGCACCTAACTAGGGCACCTCAAAATACATGAGGCAAACTCTGGAAAAACTAAGTGGAGAAATAGATGCCTCTACAGTTAAAGTTGGGGACTTTAATATACCATTATCACCATTACAGAGAACATCTCAACAGAGAATCAATAAAGAAACAAAGACTTTGAATAATATATAAGAGGATCTGGATCTAATAGTCATATTCAGAACCCAACACACAAATACAACAGGATATACATTCTTCTCAAGTGCACAAGGATCATTCTCCAAGATAGACCACATGCTAGGCCACAGAGAAAGTCTCAATGAATTCAGAAAGATTGAAATCATACAAAGTAATTTGTCTGGCCACAATGGAATGAAGATGGAAATCTTCAAGGGCCAGAGAACCAGATTAGGCACAAAGATATGTAAGTTAAGCAAAACACTCTTAGACAAACAGTGGGCCAAGGAGGAAATCTTAAAAGAAATCAGTAACTACCTTGAAACTATTGAAAATGACAACACAACATATCAAAACATATGGAATGCATCAAAAGCTGTACTGAGAGGGAAATTCATAGCCATAAATTCATATATCAAAAAAGAAGAAATAGCTAAAATTGAAGACCTAACTGCACTCTTGGAGGAATTAGTAAAAAACAACAAACTACCACAAAGGAAGTGGAAAGAAAGAAATAACAAAGATCAGAGCAGAACTAAATGAAGCAGAAAATAAGAAGGCACTAGAAAAATTAAAAGCAAGAGCTGGTTCTTCGAGAAGATCAATAAAATTGACAAACCTTAGCTAGACTAACAAAGGAAAAAAGAGGGAAGATGCAAATACACAAAATAAAAAATGAGGAAGGGGATATTACTACTGACATCACAGAAATAAAAAGTATCATAAGAGGATACTTTGAAAAAGCATATGCCAACAAGAAGGAGAATTTATTTTTATTTTTATTTTTTTAAAGATTTATTTATTTATTCCCCCCATCCCCATTGTCTGTTCTCTGTGTCTATTTTGTTGCATCTTGTTTCTTTGTCCGCTTCTGTTGTTGTCAGCGGCACGGGAATCTGTATCTCTTTTCTTGTGTTGTCTTGTTGTGTCAGCTCTCCATGTGGGTGGTGCCATTCTTAGGCAGGCTGCACTTTCTTTCACAATGGGTGGCTCTCCTTACAGGGTGCACTCCTTGTGTGTGGGGCTCCCCTACTCAGGGGACACCCCTGCATGGCATGGCACTCCTTATGTGCACCAGCACTGCACATGGGCCAGCTCCACACGGGTCAAGGAGGCCTGGGGTTTGAACCGTGGACCTCCCATGTGGTAGGCGGATGCCCTAAGTCTGCCACCAAGAAGGAGAATTTAGAAATGGACAAATTCCCAGGAACACATAGCAGCCTACATTGATGAAAGAAGAAATCGATGATGTCAACAAACCAATCATAAGTAAAGAGATAGAATCAGCCATTAAATACCTCACAACTAAGAAGAGTCCAGGTTTCACAGGTGAATTTTACAAAACATTCCAGAAAGAACTAACACCAATCTTGCTTTAACTCTTCTAAAAAACTGAAGTAGAAGGAACATTGCCTAACTCATTCTATGATGCCAACATTACCCTAATACCAAAGGCAAACAAAGATGCCACAAGAAAGGACAATTGCAGACCAATCTCTCTAATGAACCTAGATGCTAAAATCACCAACAAAACACTTGCTAATCATACTCACCATCACATCAAATGAATTCTGCACCATAACCAAGTGGGTTTCATCCCTGGTATGCAGGGATGTTTCAACATAAGAAAATCAATCAATGTAATACACCACATAAAGAGATTGAAAGAAAAAAAATCACATGATCATATCTATAGATGCAGAAGAAGCATTTGACAAAATAAAGCACCTTTTCTTGATGAAAACACTGTAAAAGAGAGGAATAGAAGGAAACTTTCTGAACATGATAAAGGGTATATATGAAAAACCCACAGCTAACATCATACACAATGGTGAAATCCTAAAATCTTGCCCTTTAATATCAGGAAGAAGACAAGGATGCCCACTATTATCCCTCCTATTTAACGCTGCATTAGAAGTACCTGCTTGAGCACTGAGGCAAGAAAAAGATATAAAAGGCATCCAAATGGAAAGGAAGAAGTCAAAACTTCACTATTTGCAGATCTGCAAATCTACAACAAAGCTTCTAGAACTTATAAATGAGTTCAGTAAAGTCACAGGTTATAAAATCTATGCACAAAAATCAGTAGCATTTCTGTTCACTAATAAGGAGCAATCTGAGGAGGAAATCAAGAAAAAACGCCATTTGAAATAGTAAATAAAAAATCAAACACCTAGGAATAAATTTAACTAAAGATGTGAATGACTTATATGCAGAAAGCTATACAACACTGTTAAAGGAAATCAAAGAAGACTTAAATAAATGGAAAAATATTCCCTGTTCATGAATAGGAAGACTAAATGTCTTTAAGATGTCTATCCTATCAAAACTAATCTACAGATTTAATGCAATCCCAATAAAAATCAACACAGTATTTTTACTGAACTAGGAAAACTAACTATGAAATGTATTTGGAAAGGAAAGAGACCCTGGGCAACCAAAGACATATTGAAAGAAGAAAAATGAAATCAGAGGAATCACACTACCTGACTTTAAAACATACTACAAACTACAGTGGTCAATACTGCATGGTACTGGCACAAGGATAGACATACTGATCAATGGAATTGATAGTTCTGATATAGATCCTCACATATATAGTCATCTCATATTCAACAAGGCCACCAAGCCCACTCAACTGGGAGAGAATGGCCTCTTTAACAAATGGTGCTTGGAGAACAGGATATCCATGTATAAAGAATGAGAGAGGAACACCATCTTACACCTTATACAAAAATCAACTCAGGATGGACCAAAGATCTAAATATAAGAGCCAGGACCATAAATACCTTGGAAGAAACTGTAGGGAAGCATCTACATAATCTTTTAATAAGAAATGACTTCATGAGCTTCACACCAAAGCATGAACAGCAATATATATATATATATAATACATACACACACATATTTAGACAAATGGGACCTCCTCAAAATTAAAACCTTTTACACCTCAAAGGAGTTTGTCAAAAAAAAGAAATGGGAGAAAATATTTGGCAACCATATATCTGATAGGAGCCTAATATCTAGCATATATAAAGAAATCCTATATCTCAAAAATAAAAAGGCAAACAACCTGTTTAAAAAATTGGACAAGGTATTTAAACAGACATTTCTCCAGAGAAGAAATACAAATGACTAAAAAGCACATTAAAAGATGCTCAACATCACTAGCTACCGGGAAATGCAAATCAAAACTACAGTGACATACCATCTTACACCCATTAGACTGGTGGCTATTAAAAAAACAAAGGAGTACAAGTGTTGGAGAGGATGTGGAGGAATGGGAAACTTCATTCACTGCTGGTGGGAATCTAGAAGGATCCAATCATTGTGGAAGACAGTTTGACAGTTCTTCAAAACACTAGCTATAGATTTGCCATATGAACCAGCAGCTCCACTGCTGAGTATATACCCAGAAGAACTGAAAACAAGACACGAACTGATATATACACACCAACGTTCATAGTGGCATTACTCAACATTGCCAAAAGTTGGAATCAACCCAAATGCCCATCAACAGATGAATGAATCAACAAAATGTGGTTATACATACAATGGAATACAACTTAGCTGTAAGAAGGAATACAGTACTCACACATGGGATAACATAGATTAATCATGAGGACATTATGTTGAGTGAAGCAAGCTGGCATTGAAGGACAGATACCACATGACTGCTCTGATATGAATTAAGCAAACCAAGCCATCTCAGAGAGCTAGAACCTGGAAGGCTTACAGGATGTGCGGGGGGAGGGGGGGTAGAAAAAGTTTGTCAGCCAATGCCCACATGGGCAAAATCTATAAGGTGGAGGTAAGTAGTTGTGCAGTGAAGGGATGTGTTGGAGGTATAGGGATATTATTGGGTTGGGCTGTGCAGGCTTGACTGGGGCTAGGGTTGGGAGGATGGGTCAAATGGTCCATGGATCTGGGGGGAGGGTTGGGGGAGAGCAGGTAAACACAGGGGGTTGGCATATATGTGGTTGAAACTATAATGTTGAGAAAACTCTTTAGATAATATAATAAGGAAGGGTTATATTTAAGGTGTTGGATGGGGAGCTTTTGGCACAGGGTGCACCTGGGGCAGGCTTCTCAGAAGTGTGTGAATGGCTCATCTTGTCATAGTATGTTCTATCAGTGGGTGGAGATCCATATAATGAGCGGTAAGGTGTTGTACCTCCATACTGGGGAGGTCTGATGCTTTCAAACAGAGAGGAGAGTGTCTCAAGAGAACATGGGTGGCTCCTAATGACAGAGGATAGACTAGTGTGTCAAGTCCTCAGCATTGTTGCAAGTATCTATGAATCTTGTCCTTCAAACAGTGAAGCTTGGTTGTCAATGTGGACCCTGAGGGGAGACGGAGAGGGGAATAGAATAGATAGAAGAGGGGGTAATTGGGGGGCAATGGAAGTGTTCTGCATGATCATGTAATAATGGATACAGGCCATGTTAAATTTCACCAAAAATTTATAAAAGTGTACAGTCTAAAATGTAAACTATAATGTAAACTACTGACATGGTTAGTAGCTGTGTTTCAATATTTTTTACATCAGTTGTAGCAAATGTAACATCCACATGTAAAAAGATCATTGTTGGGGATGGGGGGAAAAGGGGAGGATGTTAGGTATGGCAGTCCCCTATATTCTGCATGTGACTTTACTGTGACCTAAAACCTCTTTGAAGACAAAATGAAAAAAAAAAAGAGGTAAGACACTGACGAAGAAAAGGAAGAGATTGCCTTATCACTGTACATATAGGACAATACCAATTACAGTGATAAAAGGCAAAGTGTCAAAAAAATTTTTAAATAATATTTTTCATTCTGTAATACCTCAATTTTTTAAACTTTATTTTAGATTTTCTAAATTATTATGTATTTTATATCTAATGTTTAAACCTATCATTACTATTTCATTTTCCTATTAATTGAATTTGGCAATATATTAGGCTTCATTTTTGAAGAAGTTTTGTGTCACAAGAGGAGTTCAACTATGACGGGGGGGAGCATTGGTGTGGAGTGTCATTGATGGGGGATGCATGGGAGGGAGTTCACCTGGACGTGCATATAGGGTATATATATGTTCAAATGTTCATTGGGTATTGACACAGTGGGTAGAGATTCACACAACAAGTGAGGGAGTGCTTGGTTCCCATCCTGGGGAGTTCTGCTGCATTCCTCAATGAAACAGCAACAATCCCCCATGTGGAGAGACAATGACCAATGAAGAAGAATGGTCCAGTGGTGGGCCCTTGATACTGATGACTATGCTTATGAGCCTGGTGCACCTGAAATTTCAACTAGGCCTAGCATTGCAGGATGCCTAAGAGTTAGCTCCTGAGAGCCTCCCTGTTGCTCAAATATGGCCACTCTCTAAGCCAAACGCAGCATGTAAATGCATTACCTACCCCCAGTGTGGGGCATGACTCCCAGAGATGAACCTCCCTGGCACTGAGGATTACTACCAAGCACCAGCTGGTGATTCAAATAGAAAAAGTCCTTGAATGAAAGGGGGAAATGGTAAAGACAAATGAGTTTATATGGCTAAGAGACTTCAAAATGAGTTGGGAGGTCATCAGAGGGGTGGTGCTTCTGAACATCTCAGCAGGATCTCAGAGACAGCCAAAGTAGATACAAACCCAGATAGTGGTGCTCTTGAGGGCTACAGAGACACCCAGGTCCTACAGTCATGGCAGATGGCTCTGGAGTTTAGTGTCTTGCCAGTGGGGCCTACTTTGGAATTTGTGCTCCTGAGTGTGATGGAGTTGGACTCAGATGTGACTTCTCTACACATGCCTCTTCTATCCCTTTATTGAACCTGTGGTTGGCACCAGGGTTGGTGTATGCTCAGGAGACTTGAATCTCTGGACTGTCCATGTGCCAGCTGGGACCTGATCCTCAGCAGAGTTGCCACACTTACTCTCTGTTTTGTTGTACTTACCCAGGTCAGCTAGAAAGGAGGTAAGGATGGTCAACCACCTCACCAGGGAACTGAGAAAGTCTATAACTGTGAGCAGGAGAATCCCATCCATCAGCCATGTGGGATCTAAACCCCCTCTCAATTTAGAGGTAGATTGAACATCATGATCCCAGGGTCCTCAGGATGGAAGAAAAAAATGTGGATTTGAGTGGACTTACTGGTATTCTACTATAGAATTATTGTGGCTCTAGGAATGGAAGAAATTATATCATTGACATGGAGACAGTGGCCACGGAAGTTGCTAAAGGCAGGGAGAAGGAAAAGAAGGTGTGATATGGGAGGCATTTCTGGGACTTGGAATTGTCCTGAATGATATTGCAGGGACAGATTCAGGGCTTTACATATCCTGCCATGACCCACTGAATGGCCTGGGAGAGAGTGGAAACTACAATGTAAACTATAATCCATGCTGTGTAGTAGTGTTCCAAAATGTGTTCAACAATTGCAATGAATGTACCACACTAATGAAAGAAGTTGTTGATGTGGAAAGTGGGGAGGTGTGGGGAGTGGGGCATATGGGAACCTCCTATATATATATATATATATATATATTTTTTTTTTTTTAAAGATTTATTTATTTATTTCTCTCCCCTCCCCCCCCCCACTCCGGTTGTCTGTTCTCTGTGTCTATTTGCTGCATCTTCTTCTTTGTCCGCTTCTGCTGTCAGCAGCATGGGAATCTGTGTTTCTTTTTGTTGCATCATCTTGTTGTGTCAGCTCTCCATATGGGTGGCGCCATTCTTAGGCAAGCTGCACTTTCTTTCGCGCTGGGTGGCTCTCCTTACGGGGTGCACTCCTTGCACGTGGGGCTCCCCTATGCGGGGGACACCCCTGCGTGGCACAGTACTCCTTGCTCACAACAGCACTGTGTGTGGGCCAGCTCCACATGGGTCAAGGAGGCCCAGGGTTTGAGCCGCAGACCTCCCATGTAGTAGGCGGACGCCCTATCCATTGGGCCAAGTCCACTTCCCCCTGTATATATATATATTTTTTTGTCTTTATTCATTTTTTTAATATTACATTAAAAAAATATGAGGTCCCCATATACCCTCCACCCCCCTCAACCCCACTACTCCCCCCTATATATTTTTAATGTAACATTTTGTGTGATCTATGTATCTTTTAAAAATAAATGAAAAATATATTTTTAAAAAGTACTAGCAAATTGAAGCCAACAGCACATTAAAAGAATTATACACCATGAAAAAAGAAGAATGCACTGAGAGACCTACCTCAATTCCCTGGCATTCTAACACATCTAACTGAGTCTCTACTCCAAAACTCGCATGCACATACTCTCTCTCTCTCTCTCTCACACACACACACTTTTTCTGAGGAGTCTCTCTTAAGATGCATTTTAGAATTATTCCATTTGATGTTTTTTATATATATTTTTTTAATTTTAGTTTTTTTTTGTGGTACCTCATATGTGGGAAGCTCAACCACTGGGCCACATCAGCTCCCCTGATTTGGCTTTTTTCATTTGTTTTGCTGGTTTGTTTTTGTTGTTGTTTAGGAGGCACGGGAACCGAACTTGGAACCTCCCATGTGGGAAGCAGGAGTTCTACTGTTTGAGCCACATCCACTCGCCTTGAGTGTATTTTAATGACCATGCAGTTGTCATAATGTTCCTACAGTGAAGATGGCTTAGCTGGATTTATTTATCTTCAAGAACTTTTCCTTCATGATGGGCCTGGAAAGATTTAGAGTTTATCTCCAACATGGGAAATATTATCCAGCAATAGTCTTCCTCAAAGCTTGTCCTCAAAGGCAGAGAGTTGGCAAGGGCTCACATTTTGTTTCTGAGCGAGGAGAACTGAAGTGATTGCTGCTTCTGTTCACAGCATGTGCTTGAAGGAGGTCTTCACGTAGCTTTTTCAACACTTTGTTGGATCTCCTGTGTTGACATGGTGACTTGGAGGAGAGCTGAGCTGCTCTGAACATCAGAGCATAAAGATCTAGCAGAGAGTGGGAGGCACTTCGAGGTGGGTCAAACAGAATGCTATGAGGAGGAACAGATGTCTGCTTCCTTCCCAGCACCCCCTCACCATGTCCCTTTCCCTAAAGTGCCTTCACTTATTTGGTGCCAGTACTATTTCTCCAGGCTGCATGTTGATACCAATTACATTAGTGCTGATGAAGCCCCAGAAAGTTTTAGAAAGGAAAATCTGAATATTCTTCCAGCCAACATTTAAAAAATCAAAACTGCTACCTGCCCAAAAAAAAAAAAAAAAAAAAAAGAGATTCTATTAAGTGAAGAATGCTATGTAAAGAAAAGTTCTCAAACTTTGTTGTTTGGCTGCTCTTCCTGTTGGGATATTGCTCTCCCCTTCTTATCGCAGATAGTCTGTGGAAAGCTATACGTTTACTTGGGGCACAGATTTACTCCACGTGTTTTCCCTGTGGTGGACTACTGCTTTCTGATCCCTTCAGGTCAGAAGAGGGCAGTGCTTGGTGGACATGTGGCTTTGTGTTGGTGGGGGTGGGTGGGATGGGCTCTCCAGCTGAAATCAATAACATCCACCTCAGAAGAATTCTTTACAAAAGTCAAATCAGGGCTTGGCAGTCCCCAAATGCTCACATAATTCTTGCAGCTGTGGAGTCCTTTTAAAAAGACAAATTTTATGGGGGAGAAAAAGACAATCGTTCTGAACCCCCTGGCCCTCCCTCTCCAACCCCCATGTCTGCTTCTAGGCAATGGATCAGAAGAGCTCATTTCTTAGTGATTCAATTCATTAATCATTACAGATACTTATGTTCCGTCATCTCTGAAGTTGGCCACAACATTTCTCTTTTTTTCTTGGTAGAAGTGTGGTCAGTTTTATCCGCACTGATTTTATCTGGTTGGGGAATGTACTCCCCGTTGAGTGTGTTCAGGTGCCATTATCAGCCCCTGGTGATTTCCAATTTGACAGGTGCCTCATAAAACATTCAAGGTTTTTATTACTGGGTTTGGGCTCTCTTTCACGTTAGTACTATTGCACACTGTGAAACTTGGAAAAGAATGGGTGCTGAGTTGCTACCTTAAAATGCCTTCCCCCCTTTTTCTGTGAATTACAAGAAATGGTATTCTCACCTTTCAGGAAAGAGCAGCAAGGTGTTGACATGTCTGTGTCGTCAGGCTCAGCAGTGCTCCATTTATTTCATTAGTAGAGATGTCGTAATTTTAGTCAGGTGTTTGCCCTTCCATCTGTGCCAGCCCAGGGAGCCTCATTCTTCATGTCCCATCCAAATGATCTGTTTCAGGTCCTTGGACTGGGCACAGTTGCCATTTACCTAATCTGCTTATATTCTCCCCCAAGGGATTTATATGTTAATAGTATTTCCTGATTTGCTTCAGCTTTTAGTGACAAATGCACTATTTTAAGAGTTTTGCACACCTATGTTCAGGGCTAACCCTGATGGCAAGTAAGAGAACACCAGAAAATTAGTGAAATCTCTGGAACTGGAAGCTTAAGAAGTCTTGTGGGTCAGAGTGTAACTTGTTCAGGTTTTTTTTCTCCAAATGGGACACCTCCTTTATTTTTGTTCTTTTATTTGATTTCCTTGATCAGTTTTCTCTGTGCAATGTTTTAATAAAAGAAAGACTTTTCCTCCTGGTTTATTTTCTAATGGAACCTCAAACTAATGGAAGATGCTAAAATGAACCTATTTGTAAGAGTAGAACCCTCCCTAAAAGTCCTGGCTGCCACTTGGCAATAGTGATTCATATTCCAGAGTGGGAACCTTCACTAGGAGAAAACATGACTGGGGGGAGACTTCAGAGGAGGGTGGAGAGAATGAGCAGCAGACAGGAGGAGGAGTCAATGGGGTCCATTAGAATCATCAGAAAAAAAGGAATGACATTGGCTTTTAGAGTACTGGGGGTATTGCATCCATTGTGGGGCAAGACTTATGATCATCCTCCTTTCCCCAATTTTTGATGCCACTGGAATCTGGGTAGAATTGTAACTCAGTTTGGTGGCCTGACATTTCTGTTATGGCTCTTATTCACAGGACAAAAGAAGAGCGGTTTCCCTACTTAAACCAAGAACAACTGACTCCACAAATAGGGTCGGCATTGAATCACTTGGGGGCCAGTTTGACCACCCATGCTCAAGATGAGAAACTATGAGAACTTGTCTTGGTTTCAAATTCCATGTCTTGAGGATGAAAGCTGATCACCTGGCTCTGTGATGACTTTTTAAGAGCTCTCTGGACTTTGGATAACTGACTCAATAATTTAGTCTAAAAAGTTAATTAGAAATGTACAATGGATTTATCTGGAAAATCACTGGGTTTTAAAATGATAGAGATTAGTTAACACAAAAGGTTGAGGAAGATTCAGCAAAATGCTTCATGGCTTGACAGTTTAGATAGAGCAATTCTTTAGGTAAGAGTTCAGATTATTCAGAAGATTCTGAATCCAGGATGGATGGATTATCCTTTGTTTACAGATACTTCAATGTGACATTCCAAAAAGTGGTCCTTTCATAAGAGTTTAAAATGAAGCCAAGAGGAGCAGATCTTAAGAGGAAATGTTTTGGAACAAAATTATTCTTTTGTGAAGTGTGTTATTGTTAAGTTCTCATATTAACTTGACTAGGTAATGGCATCTAGTTGTTTGGTCAAATAAGCACTGGCCTGATTGTTACTGTGAGGATATTTCATGGATTTAAGTCATTAGTCAGTAGATTGCCTCTATGGCTGCTTATATCTACAATCAACTGAGAAGAATGCTTTCAGCAATGAGAGAAGTCTCATCCAATCAATTGAGGCCTTAGAAGGAGAATGGATGATTTCAGTAATCAGAAGGAAGAATTTCCATCTCTACTTCAGTCAGCCAACTTATCCTGGGGAACTCATGGAGAACCTTCATTGGAGTTCCCAGCTTATGGCTTGCCCTACAGACTTGTCCATGAACCAATTCTTGTGATAAGCCTCATAAGCATATATATATATCCTGTCGGTTCTGTTTCCATGGAGAACCCTGACTAATACAAAGTAAAATATAAATTAACAGTAACAGAAGATTCATTTGCTCTATTCTTATGTGAAATATTTTGTTCTTCAATTTCTTCCTACCTCAACTTCTTTATAGTTGAAAGGCCATCCACAGTCAGAAAGGAGCATATCCCTAGACACAGCTGATTTGGACCAAATATGGGCATCTGACCCAAGCTGAACAAATGAGATTTTATCTCCAGGTAAAATATGGAATTGGGGCATTGAGATGCAGTTTATTCTGAATATCTGAGGAGTCATGCTGATTTGGGTGCATGAGCTTGCCATTGGTAAGTGAATGATTACACTGAGAAGTTGGTTTGAGGAGAGAGGAAAATTAAATATATGTGCAGAAAGAGCAGAGACTTGGTCCCAAGGAGAAGGAGGGGGAGGGAAGGCAAAGGTGCCCGGTGACTTTCTAGTTTCCCTAAGGCTCATCTCTGGATCCTCTATTTGGTCTCCTTGAGACTCCCTTGTATTCTCACAATTCATTTTTTGTCATTCACACTAGCTTGAGTGGGTTTCAGATCCTTACAACCCTGAAATGATCCCCAAATAATTTAATCCTCTGTTCACTGCCCAGTGCCAATCCCTCCAGGGTAAATGGTGATTTCCTCCATTTTAAAAGCTTTTCAGGGATGGGAATTCCACAACTCTCATAAAAGCCCATTCCAGTGTTTAGAAACCTTTAATTAGAGTCTTTCTTATTCCACACCAAGCTTTTATAAACACGAGAGGCCATTTTTTCCCCTTTTTTGGCCAGGGAGAGAGGTAACTATTTCATTCCTGACTTAAAGTTGACTTCAGATCCTTCATTAGTATTTCCCAAACTTGCTTTATCATAAGAATCAGCCAGAAGAGGTTTGCTAAGAATTCATATTCCTAGTCTCCTTCTCTGGGTCTGATTTATGAAGTTTGGTGTGGGGCTAGGAATCTGTATTTTAACAAACAGCCCTAGTGGTTCCTATAGTAAGGGAAGTAAAGAAACATTGTACTTGAAGATAGTTAATAAATTACCTCTGTGATTTACTGTCTCCAAAAAATTACCTCTAATTGCTTCCCCACCTATGTCTACAAGTTCAAACTCTTCATTCTCTGTAAGGCTCAGAACAAATGCCAATGTCTTCATGATCCTACAGCTAGAGAAAATCTCTTCTTCCTTTTTTAGTATAAGAAAACAGTTACTGAGCAGTGCTTGGTACAGTACAATCTATCCTTGGCCTTTATCTGTATCCCCTTACGGAATTTGTTCTTTCTTAACATTATGGTTATTCAGTTACTTATCTAATATCCCTTGTATATCCATTCACCTTGAAATTCTTTGTAGCACCCAGAAGCACAGAGCTCTTTAGAAAGTAGATCCAATGAGGGGATGTGTATAGAGACTGATGGAGATCTTCTATCAGGAAGTCATCCAGCAATTGCTCAGTGGTTTCAAGGGAGCCTGCTCCATTAGGAATAGTTACTAATTACTCTAAGGCCATGTACAAAGAGGGCTCATGCTACTAGACCAAGAGAAGCTCAACAGTTTTGAGGCTTTTTTAATGAAACGATAAGAGGGTAAATGGTGCAAAGAGCTGACTTATAGGGAGAATGCAGTTTGCTGAGTGGCAATGGTATCCTCTTTTCTTTGCCTAAGGGAAGAGGGGGCATTTGAAAGTAGAAAGTAGAAGTACTTTCTACAAGATTAGAATAGATCTCTCCATAAAGTTAGGAATGGGTGATAATATCTTCTCTGAAAGTTGCTGTGCCTCTAAACTCAAAACCATCAGAATGTGTGACATTGCTTGTGAGGGGAAAAAGCGGGAAAGAGATGGCAGAAGGGAAAGCAAGTATACCTGACAGTATGGGGAGCAGTCTGCATTCTTTTTGTTTGACTTGACAAGGAGCTATGGAGTTTTCCTGTAATCCAATGGAGAACTCAGATAGGGGTTGGGCTTAAGGTATCTTGCCAGAAGCCCCCAAAGAGTTATGTCCATTCACAACCACAGTGGGGCACCCATTTTAGTGGATGAGGGTGGGGAGGAAGAGGCTGAGCCTCAGAGCCTTAGTAGATTTCTTATGGGAGGGGAAGTGTTATGCAGGGAGAGGCGCCTTGAGTGCACTCCAAAGAACAAATGCACAATCATAAGAAAGACAGCATTTGGGTGCCTGCCCAAGGGAGAGATGCATCAAAAAAGAAACAGAGAAAAGGACAGTAGACTTGTCACCCATGATTTATGGTCACTGAGGCAAGCAAATGCTAGACCTCACCAAAAGCCTACCACTGGAACTTTTGTGGTGAGCATATAGTAGAGGAGTGAAGAAGGAGGAAGAAGGGGGGGGGAGGGGATGAGAGAGAAGAGGGAAAGTGTAGACCATTCCCCATCTCTCAAATACAATCAACTTCAACCAATAATTCAGGAAGAGCTGAAGGAAGAGGAAAGCTTAGCATAGGACATGAGATATTATATCACTAAACATGACTGAAAAGCCCAGAAATGAGATTTTGTTAAGGGAGGTGACCACCCAGTGGAAAGGGGATTTTGAAAGGATGCAATTAGTAGCAGTTACTTAGGAAAATAAATTGATTCTGTGTTTATACTTCTTTGTCAAGTCAATTACATATGCCATGAATAGATTCTTTATTCAATTTCATTATATCATCTTTCAAATATGAACCCCAGATTAACCTCTGTCCTTAAATAAGGATTTGAACAGGATTGTTGTTACAGAAAATTACTTGCCAACTCTTGCAAACTTGAGGTACAAGCATACTTCAGAAATATTGCAGGTTCAGTTCCAGATCACTGCAATAAAGTGAGTCACACAAAGTTTTTGGTTTCCCAGTGCATATAAAAATCATGTTTACACTATACTGTAGTCTATTAAGTGTTCAATATCATTATATCTCACAAAACAATGTACATCCCTTAATTAAAAAATACTTTATTGATAAAAATTTTAACCATCACCTTGCTGGTAGAAGGTCTTGCTTTGATGTTGATGGCTGCTGACTGATCAGGGTCATAGTTACTGAACATTGGCGTGGCTTTGGAAATTTCTTAAAATAAGACAAAAATGAAGTTTGCTGCATCAATTGACTCCTCTTTTCACAAAATTTTCTCTGTAGCATGCAATGCTGTTTGATAGTATTTTATCCACAGTAGGACTTCTTTCAGAATTTGAGTCAATCCTCTCAAACTCAGCTGCTACTTTATCAACTAAATTGATGTAATATTCTAAACACTTTGTTGTCTTTTCAACAATACTCACAACATCTTACCATTAGATTCTATCTCAAGAAACCACTTTCTTTGTTCATCCATAAGAAGCAACTCCTTCTCTGTGAAAGTTTTATCATGGGATTGCAGCAATTCAATCATATCTCCAGTTCTCTTGTTATTTCTATCACTGCTGCAGTTACTTCCTTTGCTGAAGTCTTGAACCCCTCAAAGTCATACATGGGGGGTTGGAATCAACTTCTTCCAAACTCCTGTTAATGTTGATATTTTGACCTCCTCCTATGAATAACACAAGTTCTTTGACACCTAGAATGGTGAATCCTTCCCAGAAGTTTTTCAATTTACTTTGCCCAGATTCATCAGAGGAATCACTATCTATTCAACCATAACCTTACAAAAGGTGTTTCTCAAATAATAAGACTTGAACATCAAAATGACTCCTTGATCCATGGTCTGCAGAATGAATAATGTGTTAGTAGGCATGAGAACAACATTCATCTCATACATCTCTATCAGAACTTTTGGGTGACCAGATACATTGTCAATGAGCAGTAATATTTTTGAAAGGAATATATTTTTTGTAAGGAGTAGGACTCAACAGTTGGCTTAAAATATTTAGTAAACTGTGTTGTAAACATACATGCCCAGGAAGAGTAGATTTAGCATAATTCTTAAGGGGCCCAGGACTTTGAGAATGGTAAGGGAGCATAGGTTCCAACTTAAAGTCACCAGCTGCATTAGCCCCTAACAAAAGAACAGCCTGTTCTTTGAAGCACTGAAGACAGGCATTGACTTCTCTTTAGCTATGAAAGTCACAGATGGTACTGTCTTGCAGTAGAAGGCTGTTTTGTCTACATTTAATATCTGTTTTTTAATGTAGCCACCTTCATCAATTATCTTAGCTAGGTCTTCTGGATAACTTGCTGCAGCTTTTACATCAGCACTTGCTGCTTCACCTTGTACTTTTATGTTATAGAGATGGCTTCTTTCCTTAAACCCTGAACCAATCTCTGCTAGCTTCCAACTCTCTTCTGCAGCTTCATCACCTCTTCAATTCTATGAGAGTTCATAGAATACATGGAACTGAAGAGAGTTAGGGCCTTGCTCTGGATTGGGCTTTCACTTAAGGGAATGTTGTGGCTGGTTTGATCTTCTATTCATACCAGTAAAACTTTCTCTATATCAGCAATTAGTTTGCTTTACTTTCTTATTATTTGTATCATCACTGGAGTAGCACTTTTAATTTCCTTCAAGGAATTTTCCTTTACATTCACAACTTGGTGCAAGAGGCCTAGCTTTTGACCTATCTTAGCTTTCCACATGCCTTCCTCACTAAACTTAATAATATCTAGCTTTTGATTTCAAGTGAAAGATGTGTAACTCTGCCTTTCACTGGAACACTTAGGAGCCATTGAATGGTTATTAATGACCTAATTTCAATATTGTTTTGTCTCAGGGACTAGAAAGACCTGAAAAGAGTGAGAGAGATAGTGGGACATCCAATTGGTGGAGCAGTCAGAACACACACAACTCTTGTCGATGAAATTCACTGTCTTATATGGTCTGGGTTCATGGTACCCACATATAATTACAATAGTAACATCAATAAGCACTGATCACAGATCACCATAACAGATATAATAATAATGAAAAACTTCAAAATATTGTGAGATTATCTAAATGTGATGCAGAGACATGAAGTGAGTACATGCTGTTGGACAAATGGCATTGATAAACTTGCTTGACACAGGGTTGCTACAGACCTTCAATTTGTAAAACATGCAATATGTGCAAAGCACATTAAGGTGTAGAGCAAAAAAAACAAGGTATGCCCTGAACCACATTGCCTTTCTGAGAATAATATTTCGATGATTTATAGATCCACAGAGTTGTCCACTTTTATATCAGTTCTCTTCCTTCCTCAATAGTACTTTTCTCCTTAACATTTTTTCAATGTTTTTACAGCTTTATTGAGGTGTAATTGACATACAATAAATTATACCTATTTAATGTATAATTTTATAAATTTCTGCATATGTATGCAAAGATGAAACCATCAACACAATCAAGATAATGACCATATCAATTACTCCTAAAATTGTCCTTGTGCCCTTTTATAATCTCTCCCTCCCATCACTCCCCACCCTCCTCATGTCTTCCCATCATCACCCTGTATCTCCAGGTAACTACTGATCTGTTCCCGGTCATTTTTGGATTAGTTTGAATTTTCTAGAATCATATATAAAATAAATTACTCAATATGTAGTCCATTTTTTTTACTTCTTTCACTCAACACAATTATGTTGAAATTCATCCATATTGTAGTGTGTATCAATAGTTCATTCATTTTTATTGCTGAGTAGTGTTCCACAGTGTTGGATTTACCATAATTTATCAACTCATCTATTAATGGGCATTTGGGTTGTTCCTAGTTGTTGGCTATTACAAATAGAGCTAATATAAGCATTTGTATACATATCTTTGTATGCACATGGGCTTTCATTTCTTTTTTTTAGATTTATTTATTTATTTTTTTATTTCTCTCCCCTTCCCCCCAAGTTGTCTGCTCTCTGTGTCCATTCACTGTACGTTCTTCTGTGACCGCTTCTATCCTTGTCAGTGGCACCAGGAATCTGTGTTTCTTTTTGTTGCGTCATCTTGTTGTGTCACCTCTCTGTGTGTGTGGCGCCATTCTTGGGCAGACTGCACTTTCTTTCATGCTGGCAGCTCTCCTTATGGGGCACACTCCTTGTGCACGGGGCTCCCCTACGTGGGGGACACCCCTGTGTGGCGGACACACCTGTGTGGCAGGACACTCCTTGTGCGCATCAGCACTGCGCATGGGCCAGCTCCACATGTGTCAAGGAGGCCCTGGGTTTGAACCGTGGACCTCCCATATGGTAGGTGGACGCCCTATCCTTTGGGCCAAGTCGGCTTCCCGGCTTTCATTTCTTTTGCGTAAATACCTAAAGAGGGGAATGGCTGGATCATGTGGTAGATGTATGTTTAAGTTTCTAAGAAATGGCCAAACTGCTTTCAAAGTAAACACAGCATTTTACTTTCCCCTGTAGTGTATGGGAGTTCTAGTTTGTTCACATCCTTGTCAATACCTGATATGGTTAGTCTTTAATTTTAGCCATTCTGATAGGTGGCATCTCATTGTGGTTTTAATTTGCATTTCCTTAATGACTGATAAGTTAACATCATTTCATGTGCTTATTTGCTATCTGTATGTCTTCTTTGGTGAAGTGTCTATTCATGTGTTTTGCTCAATTAAAAAATAGGGTTACTTTCTTATTGTTAAGCTTTGAAAGTTCTTTATATATTACAGATACATGTGTTTTATCTGATATATGATTTGCAAATATTTTCTCCCAATTTATTGTTTATCTTTGCAGTCTCTTAAAAATTACTGCCCTTGACAGGATTTTGTGAAGTCTAATGGATGGAGTATAATTTATTTTTATTTTATTTTTAGAAAATTGTGCTTCTCATGCTATATATAAGAAATCTTTGATTAACTCAATCATTTTGTTTAGTTTTGATTCCGAAGCACCCCTAAATTACATCGTCTTGATTTTTGTCTGATTTACTGAGATAACCAAATTCTGTTCCTATTTTTTATAGTGTTTCCATTCCACCCAATTTGTGGCTTAGCATTTCAGTGATGTTCGGCTGCAGCCTGTAAGCTATTTTCTTGATAAAGTCATTAATGAATGGCAACCATCTCACTCAGTGATATTCCTTAGATCGATTCTCCAATTTTTTTTTCATTTATTGATAAGTATGCCAGACTTGGGGGATTCAAATTCCCTGGAATTATTGTTTGTTTGTTTTCAACATGATCCATCTATTGAAGAATACTAAAATGACCTGGCATAGTATAATCCTTCCTCTGGGCTCCCCTAGCATTTTATATTCTTCTATTAACTATCTATCTTGGGGCTCCTCTTTCCTAGAGACTGGCTTACACTAAGCACTAACAATAAGTGGCATAAATGAACACATTTTCAAAAATATAGTGATTATTAAATATGCTTTAAGCTTTTTCTAGGTATCATTTCAATTGATTTTAATTTTTTGGTAGCATTTTTATCCATTTTTTGTAAATTGAAAGAAGCATATCACTAATTTTTTTCACTTTACCTATCTTCAGGATCTTCTGCTGAATCTGGAGCTTTTCTGTCTGTTCACCTGGCTTCCTCTCAACAAGTTTACAGAGAGATCACATTCCAACATATGGAAGTCACCTCCCGACTAGCTTTTTATAGCTCAAGTTGTCATAAATCCCTTACTTATGGCTCATAATCGTTCTTCCTGGGTGTCTTGCTTCTACTCCACACATGTGTTAAAACAGGGTTGACTCATAGTATTTTCAACCACAGTTCAACATGCTTCCCTTTGTATTTCCTGCCTGGCTGTTTTTCATCAGATTTCCAATTCTTATCTCTCTCTTCCTTGACATAATAGCTCTGTTAGAAAGACTCAGCCTTATTGACTTTTGTAGAACAATCAGAGTCATGATTTTTCTATGCATCTGTCCACCATCTTGCGACACAGATGCTAATTATCTTGACATGTCAATTTGTCAGCATGAAATTGTAAAATATTTTATGAGTCCTCTCTGTGGCCCCTTTGTGGAAAATTTAGTAATTTGAAAGTATCTCTTTGCATTCAACTTCAATCTGATCTTGAGTATTTTGGGAAATTATAAAAAGATAATTAAAATATATGTCTTTAGCTGAGTCGTGAACATTCACTGACTTTATTCAGTAATGGATATATTTATTCAATGATGAATAAATTATTCCATGAAGGATGGACAACTATCGAGTCAGCATGCTTTGGACTCCATCTTTCTCTACCTGCTTTCCCTGCGTCAATGTTATCCTAGCTTTGGAGAGAGGGTTTTGTTATTGGTTTGAAGTAACATGCGAAAATGTGGTTGAGGTTCCTTACAGACTCCAGTGGAAATTTGCCCACATCAGAGAACTTTTGCACGAGGTGGCATGATTGGTTTTATGTGTTCCAGGGAGGCCTACTATTTGACAAGCTGGGAATGTTTTGGATTAAAATGGAAGCATGTTGGCAGAATGATGTGGGCAAGCTTGCATAATGTATAATGCCTGTCAGCACCCTGCCTTGATTGAGCCAGTGCTTATGAGTCTCTCAATTTAATGAGTCCAATATACACCTATGGGTTTTTATAAGCTAACACCAAAGCAAGTTAGAAAGAGTTGAAACACATATGTTTTTTGATCAACTGTGATATTTTCAGGTACTCACCCATGAGACTTTCAAATGCTTATAAAATTTTCTATTTGGAGCAGTTTCTGGAGGCAATAGTGTGCTTGGGGGCTAAATTACACAGCTCTGTGAAGGTATATCACCACTGATTTGAAGAACTGCTTTGTAGCAATTCCTTCTTCCCCATTCTTCTGTAGTCTTGCATACATGTATTTTGGCCACAAACTAAAATCTCTTGTTTAATCAAATGTCCCTTGAGCCATATAGTTATTCAAATTTTTAAAATCTTGGAATCACCAAAATGATTAGCTAATGGAATAGTACAAAGAGGATAGGGTGGTATATGTAATAGAATTATCCTATTAACTAAGGCTTGATAATAAATCCAGTTTTGTTTCCAACCTATTAATGAAAATATATTTGGAACATTTCCCTACCCTTAGTGTGTTCAGTATAGTAAGCTAATATAACTTTCTCTAATGATTGAGAATGAAACTATGCCTGAGGGACACATTTCTGAACACTGAAAATTGAATGAGGGGACATTTTCGAGCATAATTTAGGGGCTCAGTAAATATTTGCTCAATAAGTGAGTGAATTGCACAGACCCTGCCATTACAGAATCTGTGAGAGATGAGCATATGCCTGCTCTGACTCCAAGACATGCATGGCTATTTTCCTCTAAGAGGTAGTTTTCTAATCTTTATTCTACCCTAAAAATAGAATGCAAAAAGCATACCCAATTAACTAACTGTTAATTTTAGGTAGATTCTGTTTAACTGAGCCTTAACAAATGATAGCTTTCTACTTTTGTCTTGTGAACAAAAACCAAAAACATTGACGGTATTAACAAGAAACTGGTTTGCGCAGATGTAGCTTTAGACATTGTAAAGCTGTCTTGAACATTCAAGAATGTAGTGGGCTTTGTGTGTGCCAAAACCTCTTAGCTTATACCATCCCAACTCCAAGATCAGACAGTTCAATGATCCAAAGAATCAAAAGGAGAAGGGCTCAAGCCAGAAAGGGTGACAGGATGCACAGTATATATTGTATATTGCCCTCTTTTAAGAGGTGCTTTTTCAAAGACATGAAATGAGAATTCCCTAGCCATACTCTCTACTCTCATCATTACAGCATAATTGGCACAACAATTTCCCTGACATCTGTACCAAAGATGTTGCTGATTGCTGAACACATGATATTGGCAGTGGTTGTCAGCTGTTCTGGGTTAGTGCAGCTGATGTAATCACCAAAGTTTCATTCATAACAAGCGCTCATCTTATATGGCCCCTTAACCACTCGAATATGGATTTGTGCTGTGCGGGTCAAAGTCCAAACAAGTACACAGCACAAAGCAGCCCAGAATGTTCTGGTAGGGATTTTATTTGCCAACAATGTTTCTTTCAGTTCTGTCCAATAAAAATAGTTAGAGTGGATGGATGGTGTGGAGAGACAAGGCTTTCATACCTATAGGTCTTGCTGATCTTTCATCTTTCCCCCTGAGGTTCCTACTACACTTTTCATCAAAAGCACCAGAGACATGCTTCTTCGGGATTGATTCTCATGCTCGTTTCATAGCAATTGATGATGTGTGCTTTCCTTGTGTAGCCATGTGGACGGTGTAAGCGATCTTCCTTATTTAGCAGTTAATAAGAACTTTTCTTTGGCTAGCAGGCTCCCATTGCTCCTTTAAGAACTTGGCATCCTCTCTGCAAGGATCATTTCTTGATACCCTTATACCCTTGTCTCTCTCACTGTCTCTCTCTCTTTCCCTTTTCCTCTCTTCCACTTTCCCCCCTCTACCACTCCCCCCCCACCCCCCCGCACACACACACAGTTTCTGCTCTCATAACATCATGTGTTTATTTCTGTCAAAGCACTGGCAACATTGTATTGAAATTTTGTGGTATATATCTGCCCTTCTCTCTAGAGTGTAAGCTTCCCTAGGGTAATAACTGGGTCTTATTAATCTTTATATATCCTGTCCTCCAGTGTAAGATAACAGGGAAATAGCTTTCTTAAATTGTAGGGTTTGTAGACAACCTCAGCTGGCATAGGAGTTGGTTTTAGGTATTACATGGATCCAGCACTCAGTAACATTCAAGAATATAAGAGAAAGTGATTCCTCTTTAAGATTCTTTTCCACTCCTTCTGACAATGACAAGAAGAAATTCTTAATTGGTGCTGTCATGTCATTTACATGTCACTAACTCTTGCTAACACTATATTTTAATTAAGAAGATTGACCCTAAGGTTCAGAGCCTTTAGCAAACAACATTATGCAGCTAGAATTTAATAATATTGTTTGGTTTTCATGGTGTTATTTTTTGTCATCTCCTTTTTATGGTAAGTGACATTGGTTCTGTTTATTGTTGTAATAGGCAATTTCCTTTTAAAACATATATTTAAATAAAAATAGAGTCAAAATGTCAAGAAGAAAATGTCAGATGATATGTGAAAATTGGTCCAAAGTTAGAGCACCATGTGCTACACAATCTTGAGAAAGTTAGTAAATCTCTGTACACCTCAGTATTCTTCAGCACTGAAGTAGAAATACACAAGTGCCTGTCTGATGGGGTTATGTGGAGAGTGAGATCATATGAAGGTCTTAGCACAAGGCATAACACCAGCACTATACAAACCTGCTATTTTTATTGCCTAGCATCTTGTGGTGTCCAGTAGGTGCTTACTGTGGGCTGCCCCTCTGAGCACAGACTTGGGCTTCTTCCCTAATCCCTGAGTCTTGCTTTACTCTCTTGATACCATCTCCCCCAAAGAGGTGTTGGGAGGATTACTGAGGCCAACTTAAGCCTCTGCCTTTCTACCTGGAGGGTACCTGAAATCCTGAAGATAACATGTTAAACCTTCCCAGAAGGTTGGTATTAATAAGGTTTGCATTTACTTACACGCTAAAACACAGATATAACATGGAGATTAAGTGACACAGTCATTTGAATATTTAAGATCAATTGTAAGATTGGAATAATTTCTCTTCTAGAACCTTCTTCCACTTCCTTAGGTGAGAGTATTTACTTTCCTCTGCCATTCCTCAGCCCTTGGATGGAAAACACTGGGAAGGACCAGTAGAAATGAAAGTACTTTGCCAAAAAGCAAAGGACTATAATGACTGAATAATTATAAAATTACATAGAACTACATTCTAAGAGATTTACAAACATTATCTCTCATCCTTACTTCAAAGCAATCCTTAACAGAGACTAGGGGCCTCACTTCCCCAACAAGCAACAACACATCAGTGGCCGCATGGGATTTCAGCCCCTATTTTTCTGATTCCAAAACCCCCACGAACTTCTTGCACTTTGCCACACACTGGGTTACAAAGTCAAGCTATGGGGTTTGAGCTCTAGAAATCTGTAAGAGCAGTGCATTTAAACATGCACGCAGTGTGTACATGTTTGAACATAATCAAATTCTCATTTTAAGGAGAAATTGGCCACTATCTGCAGGCGTTAGCAAACTGTATACTAGAGGTCAAAATTATTTGAGTTGATCAAGCAGTTTCTCACTTCATCTCACTATGCACTTCATCTCACTTTCAATGTTTGAAAGGTCATAGTGGGAGCATGGTCTTTGTGTAGTGACAGATGGGCTAGAAAAGTTTAGGGTCTGTGCTTCATTTCCCTTTGTTTTTCATGGATTTGTAAGAAGGTGGGAATCTTAAGTGGTCTTTTTTTTTTTTAAGATTCATTTTATTTATTTATTTCTCTCCCCTTCCCCCTCGCCCCGGTCGTCTGTTCTCTGTGTCCATTTGCTGCTTGTTCTTCTTTGTCCGCTTCTGTTGTCAGCGGCATGGGAACCTGTGTTTCTTTTTGTTGTGTCATCTTGTTGTGTCAGCTCTCTGTGTGTGTGGCACCATTCCTGGGCAGGTGGCACTTTCTTTTGCGCTGGGCATCTCTCCTTATGGGGCGCACTCCTTGTGTGTGGGGCTCCCCTACATGGGGGACACCCCTGCATGGCATGGCACTCCTTGCACGCATCAGAACTGTGCATGGGCCAGCTCCACACGGGTCAAGGAGGCCTGGGGTTTGAACCGCGGGCCTCCCATGTGGTAGACGGATGCCCTAACCACTGGGCCAAGTCCACTTCCCTTAAGTGGTCTTAAAAGCAAATATTTACAGTTAGTTCAGAAGAGTGGCAGTTATCCTATGATACTTAGGAACAGAGGAGGGTTTCCCCTCTTTCCTGCTATAACTGTGAGGCAGGTAAGGCTACTGAGTGGTCTCACAGTGTGCCCTCCAATGCTTAATTCCTGTCCTGAGCAGAGGAGAGTTATGGAATCCCAGGTTCTGAAGGCACTTCAAAGATTAATTCTTTCATGAAAAGAGAGAGAGTAGATAGCTCTACCTTTAAAAATTCACTGTGTTCAAGAGTTGGATAACAAATCAACCATTAGCTTCATTCCCAGAAAAAGGCTTTGCATTAGCAAAAGGTAGAGATATTTACATTGATTTGCTCTTTCAGCCTGATCCAGGGCACGTACCAATTGATAAAATACTCCCTAGTGGTTTGTATATCTCTAGAGTAAAGTTAAAAAAAATTTTTTTTACAACAGTATAGATGTTATAAGTAAGAATGTCTTTAGCCATATTCTTAGGTACACAAAATGTAACTTTCTGTGTTTTTCTATCGCTCAAATTTATCTCCATTTCCCTATCCACCTGACTTTAGAAAATGAAATCTTAGAGATTTCCAGGCAAATATGGTCATTTCAGGTTGCCACTAAGTCCTTTCAAGATTTTCCTCCTGCCTGTCTTTTGTCTTTGCCCCAGGCCAACATATCTCCTCCCTGGGTTCCACACAGAAACTCTACAACCCCCTCTGTTGGAACTGGGGGTGGGATGGAGGGTAGGAGTGGACACAAGCTCCAGAATCCCATCTCAGAAAGCTGTCACCAGCATCTAATTCTTGCTGGCCCTGTAATTCTTACCCAGTCTCCTTGTCCCATGGCATCTTTATTGAGTTTGAACCACAAACTCATTATAACATACATAACCAACAATCAATGCATTCTGGAGCTGGCTGCTGGTGATCTTTGGTCTTCTGGCTTTTCTCTTCTTTTCTGGGTTCTGTTGACTTCCAGCTTCTGGCTGCTCCCTGTGGCTTTCTCCCTCCAGGACATTTTGTAATAGGATTAAGACCCACCCTGATCCGGCTGGTCTACACCTTAACTGAAGTAACACCATCAAAAGGTCCTATTTACAATGGGTTCACACCCACAAGAATGGATTAAGTTTAAGAACATGTTTTTCTGTTTATAGCTTCATTCCACCACAGGAAAAGACCTAATAGTTATCAGGGAATGGGCAGAAAGGTAGGTGAGCAAAGGGAAGTTTTAACAGGGGGAGCAAGGGCTGTGACTGGTGAACCAGAGTGACCACAGGCAACAGGAGGGAAGAAAAAGACACCTGGGAACTTAGGAAGGAGGATTCTCCAAGTCTGGGAGAATGGGCAAAGGATGATGCTGTTGTCAGAAAGTTGTCTAGAGTTGGGACTGTTTCCTGGGATGTGTGCTTCTAGGTTGACCATCACATGGAAATTATAAAATAAAACAGGCTATCAGGTGTTAGCATTTAAAATAATGTATGTACTATTAAAAAGTGTTAGAATATTTTTAATGGGCACTCACTTTTTATTTAAATGTATTGAGTCTTGTGCCTTAAACTGACAGATCAAGGTAACACCAGTTTGCATTTCTTGTTTGGGGCAGGCAGCATAGCATAAGGTTTAAGCACCCATACTCTACTAGTTTTGGGGATAAATAGAAAACCTTCAAGAGGTCGTTTTGATGACTAAATGATATAAGCATACACATAAGCATAATGAATGCCACGTAATCACTAAAAAATGGTTAGCTTTTATTTTTACTCTTATTTTGGCAGTTACTTTTACATATGACTTTTATGCAAATTGCACTTTATTCAACAGGATTTCAGTAACTTAAATTTTATGATAATTATGTCAACTAATTTTTGTTTCTGAGCCATTAGAAAGAAGAAGATATTCTTAGCAAAATGAAACTTACAGAAATCACTAAAAGTAGATATTTACTTATGAAAGTTGCGTTTTGATGACTTTAGGAACTCTTTTCACATACACATGATCTAATTTCATGTAAATTAATGCTAACAGGCATATGGATACTCGGGATACATTACAAATTATTCAAATCTGTTTGTGAATGCAGAACCTCTCCTAAACCACGTTTAATCCAATGCAGCCAATTGTGTTTGTTTATATATATTCTATAGCAGAAAAAATATATTAAATTCAGAAAGAGCTTCTCTCTAATAAGTGAGAGAGATTTTTTAAATAAGTTTTTATTTGTTTTTGCACTTAAGACCAGGAAGGCTTTCATCTTATGTTCCTTCTCAAACTTGGCATTCTCTGGGACAGTATTCAGCACATTTGTAGTTTTTTAATAAATACTACTAGTATGCATGCAGGAATGTACACATAAAGTAACATTTATTATAATAACTTCTGAAGTTGACTCATGGTTTCATACAGTTATAGGAACATTTAATATTTATTTTAGTCATCTAGGGTCCGGAGGGGAAGATAGGGTACTTCAATTAATGTTGTAGTTTTCTTCCAGAATAGGTATCTATAGATTATTTTCCTTTCTTTCCCAGAAATAGACCTAATTCATTATGATTAGAGGTCCTTGGAAATTTGATTCTCAGGATCAGGCTGCAGTTATTATATCCATGAGAAACACAAGTCAGTTTCTCTTTTCATGGAGGATTTAGGTTTCATATCAAGGTGTGTTCATTCATCAATTCCATTTCCTCCACAAGTTCTGTGAGATATGGTATCTTTAAGCTCAATTTGAAACACTCTGAGATTTATAACAATCCAGAAATAAAATTTATTCTTAAAAAGTTTTTTTTTCAATTAACTGTTAATTTCCCCTACTACAACTGTGGTGTTGGTTTTCATTATAGAATGAAGAAAAGAGATTAAGTTTGGGCTTCCTGTGCCAGGGTGCCTAGGAGAAGCTCACTTGTAAATAAGGAAATACCAGATCCTTCACTGACCAGAGTGAAATTAGGGCTGCTTGAGTTTACAGCAAAGGAGATGATCATATAATACTTTTGTTACTTACATTCTAGGTGACTTTGCTCATCAATTCTGATCAAGGTCATTTTTTTTTCTATTTGATTATGTCTGTTTCCTTTCCTGGAGAAGAGGAACAACTTTTAAATTTGAAGTGATTCCAGCATAATCAGTGTGGTCAGTTTGATTGGAGGTAGAGGTTAATGCTTGAGGAAAAATGTCTTTCTTGGGCAAGAGGAGATCTCCAAGAGGCCTCAGTCCCATCCAGATCGTGTTTAGGGCCTTTCTTCTTAGGGAGATTCTCTAAAAGATGAATTTCAGTAGGTTATGCTGCATTTAGTTTGTAAATAGTCTATTTCGCCAAACCCAGTATCTTAATGCACGTCTATAATGTTTTTCGTCTAGCATTTAGTGAAATGGCATAAACCTCAGGGCTGGAATCAGACAAATCCAGGTCTTGTCAATTATTGTTTTAGTTTCTCCATATTAAAATTGCATTGAAACAATGACAAAGCCTACGAAGAACAAAGCAAATAAACAAAAAACCTTTGTTGAACCCAATGCTTGGTGAAATTTGACAAAAGAAAGAAATCCTGTAATAGATCCCATAGTTATAAGGCTAAGGAGCTACTAAAGTTAGTGTTATCAAGAGAAAATCCTTTTTGCTTATATGTATTGTAGATTTCCCAGTCCTTCCTTCTTCCCTATCTATTTCACCTGTTTACTGAGTGTTATGGATTGAATTGTGTCCCCTAAAAAGAAATGCTCAAGCCCTAACCACCGTTAAAGCTAACTTATTTGTAAATAGGACATTTGAAGATATCATCAGTGTAGATGAGTCCAAAGTAGATTAGGGTGAGCCCTGATCCAATACGACTGATAAGAAGAGGAAATTTGGACATAGAGAGACAGAGACAGACAGAAAGATGGCTATGTGACAGAGGCAGAGACTGAGCAATGTCACCACAAACTAAAGAATGCCATGGATTGCCAGCCCCATCAGAAGCCAGGGAAGCGCCTGGAATGGCTTCTCCCTTGGCGAGGAAGCAAGGCCCCACTGACACCTTGGTTTGGACTGCTAGGATCCAGCGCTGTGAGACAATACATTTCTGTTGTTCAAGCCAGATAGTCTGTGGTATTTTGCTATAGCAGCCCTGGCATAAAGTCCCCGAGGTTTCAAATTTGCTTAATATGAAGCAAAAACTTGTATTTCCCAATTACAGGTAAGGTTTCAAATGCAAATAGAGTAGGGGGTCAAGTAATTCAAAACCACATGGAAGTGTCAATGACTAATATCTGAGGCTTTCCACAAAGCACGGACCCTCTGCTCTTCACCAAAAAGGCCTGAAAGTGGTCTAGTCTATGAGCAGGCAAAATGCAAATCAGACTTGTTACCATTTCTCCTCTTTCTGATTATCTCTGCTTATGTCTTGAATCAATAGATTGACTCTTTATATTACCAATAACACGTTCATAACTTCTGCATGGTATCTCTTGGCTTTTGGATAATATGTGGGATTGGAATAATTATAACTCAGGCTGTTTTGGCACAGATCACAAACATCTGATTTGAAACAAATATACATTTAAGGAAAGACAACATTTGGAACTTGTTATCTATGTGAGCATAGTTGTTCTTTTTTTAAAGACGATCATATGGGATTCTAAGTCTCTGACTGACCTAAGAGAGAGCAGTAAGGGGCTTAATGCTTTCCTTTCCTTAAACAGCTTTCCTGGCCAGAGCCTGCAGTCCCAATGATTGGCAAGCCTTGTAACTGAGTTCACTGGAAAACAAATGACCTCATAGATGGAGTGGCTCCATGTTAGGAAGTGCAGCAAGAGTTATGAGACACAGTCACAGAAGGGAAGGAAGTTTGTTTGCATTTGGATGGCTACCTTTTGTTTCTGAGGTGCCACAATATAGGTCAAGTGCCTTTACCAAAGTTCTGGTGGAGAAATGCTGGTCTCTCTTCCCCTTCCCCTCCCATCTCATTCATTCTTTTTGATCTGGGTTTTCCGCAGCACCTGGAGATCATGTGATGTGTTCAAGGCTACCAGGTGAGAATGCCTTTTGGCCTGTATTTGATTCCAGGAAGCAGGGCTTCCAGGCTCCTGGCTTTTTGTGAGAGCATTCATTCCTCAGTGGTTTGCAGCCATTTGTCTACGCTGAAGTGATACATATTGCCTCAAATATTGTTATAGGAATTTGACAAGAGTTTGACTAGCTCACCCTTTATACCTTCATCTCATATTTTCAGGAAGTTGTAGATGAGGGGAGATGTGGAAACGTTGCCTCTGGAGGTGGGTTTGTTCTGAGATGGGTGGGACTCAAGCCAGGAAGGAGAGGTCTCAGCAGCCTCTCTGTCACCAGCACATCTGGCCAGCCCAGACACAGTCATTTCTTTTTTGCATTCTTATCTGGGTGGCCTCCAGCAACCCTGTGTGCTATACTTAATTCTCTTGCTAATTGAAGTTTCAGCTTTTATCTTTCCATTATCTGTTCTTTAAATGCTGTCCTGACCACTTTGGGCTCAGAAGTTTATAACCAGAGAAAACTTTTCTAGTCTCAATCTCCAACCTTATCCTGATTATTTTTAAGTTCTGATTTGTTCAGCTAGACATAACCTTCTTTGTGCCATATAACAGCCTATGAGATGGGCAAACTGCAGAAAGTGAGGCTCAGAGAAGTTGGCTAATTAGTCCAAGATGATATAGGTGGGAAGTGGTAGAGCCATAATTTAAACTCAGATCTGCCAGTCTCCAGAATCCTTGCTCTGAGTAGTTTCCAAGGCAGAATTGTGAAGTGCTGACGGAGCAAGCTTGGAGTCAAATCAGCAGGTGTTAAACCTCAGCTTTGGCCCTTGGGACCTGGCATGTAATTTAAATTCTCTTGCTTCAGTTTCCTCATCTCTAAAATAGGGATCATAAAAACAGGACCTGCGTCATAAGAGTTCTTTCAGGGATTAATGGAGTGGGCCACGTGCAGCGATGTCAACAGTGCTGGCACATAGTAAGATCTTAATGAAGCCACTATTGTTATGTCCTCTCCCTGTTGGCCATAATGCCTTTTGGAGCCTGGCCGTGGCACACTCTGGCAATGCAGGTTAAATATTACAGCAAAGGGCTGTGAACACGAGTCATGTCTGGAAGAAATCCTGCCCATCTGAACAAAGAGACCTTGGGACCGCCTAAGGGTGTGCCCAAGAGATGTGAAGTGATCATTATGAAAATTAACAAAGGAGCAAAACATCTCAAACTACACTGTGATAAAAGCTTTAAAATGCAGATTTACTTACAATGGACAAATCTTGTTTTAAGTTTTTCTAAGGTATGGCAAAAGTTTTCCTGAATGTAAGAAGATTGAGTAGCAGAACTTGGAACCAGGGACACCACAGAAAGGGAAAAGAATTCTGTAGAAGGGAGCCAGAGACACTGAAGACAATCTTTATTACTAAATGTTTTAGAGAAATGTCATTAGCAAACCTCTGGTACTATTTCTACTTATAGACCAATGTTTCTCAACCTTTTTTTTCATTATCATTTTTCTAATTTAATTAAAAATAATGAATCCGTTAATTTTACTTAAATTAAATTAAATTTCTCCCTAATGAGAGAAATTAAATACTAAGAAATAATATTTTGTCAGGTAGGGTTGCGCTGTGGAGGACAAACCATTACAATATCTAACATTTTTTTCAGCCCTACAAAACCAAGTTTGCCCCTTTGGGGGTGATACAACCTCTTCGAAAATGCACAATCTGAATTATGCTGGCCTCACCTCTCACATGAATTACTGTGATAGATTTGTAACTGGGTTTGATGACTTTAAAGCTTTAACTTGATGTACAGACCAAGGAACTTTTTTTTTTTTTAAAGATTTATTTATTTTATTTTATCTCCCCTCTCCCCCCACTTGTCTGTTCTCTGTGTCTATTTGCTGCATGTTCTTCTTTGTCCATTTCTATTGTCAGGGGCATGGGAATCTGTGTCTCTTTTTGTTGCGTCATCTTGCTGCATCAGGTCTCTGTGTGTGTGGCACCACTCCTGGGCAGGCTGAACTTTCTTTCACATGGGGCGGCTTTCCTTACGGGGCTCACTCCTTGTGCATGGGGCTCCGCTATGCGGGGGACACCCCTGCGTGGCACGGCACTCCTTGCACACATCAGCACTGCACATGGGCCAGCTCCACACGGGTCAAGGAGGCCCGGGGTTTGAACTGTGGACCTCCCATGTGGTAGATGGACGCCCTAACCACTGGGCCAAGTCTGCTTTACGGAACTTTTTTTTAAAGACCTTTCTTTCTTCCTTCCTTTCTTTCTCCCTTCCTTCCTTCCTTCCTTTCTCTCTCTCTCTTTCTCTCTCTCTCTCTTTCTTTTTTTCTTTCTTTCTCCCCCCCTCTCCCCTTGTTCTCTGCTCTCTGTGTCCATTTGCTGGGTGTTCTTCTGTGTCTGCTTGTCTTCTCTTTAGGTGACACCAGGAACCCATCCTGGGACCTTCTGGAGTAGGAGAGAGGTGCTCAGTTGCTTGTGCCACCTCAGCTCCCTGTCTCTCCTCTGTCTCTTTTTGTTGTGTCATCTTGCTGCTACAGCTCTCTGCATGGGTCAGCATTCCATGTGGACCAGCACTCCTGCACAGGTCAGCACTCTGGCGTGGGCCATTACTCCATGCGGGCCAGCTCTCTGCTCAGGCCAGCTCACTGCATGGGCCAGCTTGCCTTCACCAGGAGACCCCAGGAGTCAAACCCTGGACCTCCCACATGGTAGATGGGAGCCCAATTGCTTGAGCCACATCCACTTCCCCAGATGAAGGAACTTTTGATGGAGGCTTATTTTTGGTTTAGAACTGGTAGGAGATGAATTTTGCTGTCCTTCTTGGTATTTCCTTGCCTCTTGTTCCTGGTTGAACATTATACTTGCATTGAGTATGATACTGATTTGTTTACCATGAGGTGATACCTAAATTCCAGACTGTGTCATTTAAGGTCTCCTGTCAAGGGGCTCCTCTGTGCCTAGTTCCTCAGACTTCTCAGAAGCCTCTCCATGGTAGCTGATCTTCTCACTTTGCTTTCCTTCTACAATCACATGCACCAGCACTCTTCCCATGCTTACTTATTCAGAAAGTGCTCTGTATATTTTAAGTCAACATAAACATCTTTCTTCATTGAACAATCAGCTCAAGAATCATTTCTTGCTTTACTCAGGCCCACATTAACCTTTCAGTTCTCAACAGATCAATTGCCCTTGTTGGTACTACAAAATCTCATCCTTGTCAATACCCTCCTGTGTATATATATTTTTCTGTCTAGTTTATGTAGATACTACTTGCTGTTCACCTAGACTATAAAATCTCTGTTGGAAGAGATAAGTTTTTTCTCTCTTCAATGGAAATTCTTTGACCTGTACTGAGTACACAGAAGATGTCTGGGAAACACTTCTAGTCTTGGACACTCCTGTATCCATGGGTAAATCACTCATATTGGGAGTCAGGAAGGAAAACTTGCATTCATCTTCTATTGCTATATTTTAAGCTGCAAGTTATGGGAGGCAGATTGGAATAATTTAATGTTTCCTAGACTTTGGAGTCCATGGACCAGTAGAATCTCCAAAACATTTTTTTTTTTTTGGTATGGAATGGGATTTTTTACTTCACCAATTATAGACAATGTTAGCAATTGTTACATACATATGTATCATTTCATGAAAGAAAGGACATTTGAAAACTAAAAGAATAGAAATGACACTCTTAAAATTATAAACAGCACTTTCAGGAATAAATTTAATTTTATGAAAAGTCCCCTGAATTTTCCTTGTTGTTTCTAATTTTTCTACCCATGAAAGAAAACTAGGAAGCACTAGCCATTTCTAAGGGTGAACTGATCAACTCCATCCTTCTCTTATTTGGTCCTCTCTAATAGTCTTCCTTACCTATTCTGGAAGTGGTCTGATGACCCCAAATAAAATGCAAAAATCCATTACAAAGGCAAACAAAAATGATTTTAAAGTTAAGAGTCTGATCATTACCATATCATTATATATGGCTGGGATTCAAGTAGAGAATGTGTTTTCATGCTTTATCAAATTTACTTTGGATCACCTGTATCACAGCTTCATCCAAAACAGATTGAACCTTTTCTTGTTTTACCTAAAGACTTTTGTGAAACAACAATGTAATAGATATCAATAAGTAGTTGACATCTCATTCAAAAGCTCAATTTATAAAACCTGAGTACATACAATTTTATTTAGAAGATTTAGATGGAAAGCAGCTATTTGGCCATAGCCATTTTGGCCACACTTTTATTTAATGGTGGGCTCTTGACTCTGAATGCTTCAGTGTCATTAGCACTGGTGTCCTAGAGCAGCAGGTATCTTGGAGAATCTGGAAGCCAAGGGCAGAATATGGGCTACACTCTTGCCCAGATAACCAAAGATTGCCTCTGATATTCTCAGAGGAAAGATGATGCTTCAGCAGTCATAGCAAAAAGCTTTATTGGATAAATGAACTAAGCCTCACCTATTTGAACATCTCAGTTAAAGAGAATGTTCTGATTTCTAAATCATGTCTTCCACCTTAGGGGTTACTGTAAGTTATAGAAATATTTGAAAAATACTTTTATATACAACCTTTCAATGAATTCTACAGTTATTACTCCCCTGTTTTTGAACACTGTAATGTGAATATTTTTATAGAAAAAATTCTAGTGATTTTCTTGCCAACCTTCTGCAAGATTTGTTTAGTTGTATGTTTATTTTTTTGTTTCAAATAAAGAAAACCTTATTGAATGCTTGAACTCTGTTCTGTTTCACTGTCAAAAGTTTACTACTGAGAAGGCAGTAGGCCATCAGATGTGGGGTAACTACACTACAGCATAAGTAATGGCAGATCTGGGATGCTAATGATGGTTATTATCATAATAACAATAAGTGGGTGTACTATCATGATGTGCATTCACAGGGGAGAATGCATCTATTAGACGTTGGGTGTATGCAAAGGGAGCCACTTGGCATGTGCATGTGGGAAGAAACTGTGACTTTTCCTCCAAGTTTGAGGAAATGGTTACCTGGAAGAGATTAGAGGTACATGATCCCGAAGTTCTTGTAAGCATTTTGAGTGTTTTTGATAAAGGATAAATAGGTTGAGGTAGAAGTGTACTCTGAAGTCAAATTTCCCTCATTTCAGATCCCTTATCTGTCTCTAATTTCCTATGATTTACTTCTCTATCACTCAGTTTTCTCATCTGCAAAATTGGGATAATAATAGCAAACATTTATAGGCTTGTTGTGAGGTTTAAATGAGAAAAGTCATGTAAGACTGCATACAGAGGCTGGCAGTAATTTGCTATAATGCCATCTAAAAACAAGTTCTTTTTTTAATTGTAAAATATTTTTTTTCTCTCTATATGTTAATGTAACAGAGACATCATATGACTCAAAAACAGAAATTTAGGGGAGTGGGTGTAGCGTAAGTGGTTTAGCACCTGCTTCCTATGTATGAGGTCCCTGGTTTGATCCCTGTTGTCTCCTAAAAACACACAAACAAACAAAGGAAAAAAGACAACTCTCTTTGGGGAACGGATGTAGCTCAGTGGTTGAGTAGTTCAATCCTGGTACTTCCTAAAAAAATTTAAAAAAACCGTACAAGTTTATATCTCATACGCATAGTGGTTCAAGGAGTTGTTTTTGGATGATGGGAAGGACAGTGAACATCCGTCAAGGGCGCAGGCTGACAGAGGTTTTGCGGTGATAAGCCCACAGCCCTAAAGTTTTCGGTGGTTGTCTCCATCCCAATTAACTGGAAGGGGAAGGAAACTGGAAGGCCCCAGGAAGGTGTCCTAGTGGAAAAACTTGGAAAGTTTCCTGCGGGAGATCTGGAGGCAGTTCCTACCACTTCTGCTCATAATCAGTCTGCTAGATCTCATCATGTGGCACATCTAACCGCAGAGGCTGAAAAAATGCAGATTAGCTGTGTGGTAAGGAAGAAGACGAAAACCCAGGATTTGGTGAAGGAGCAGTCTCTGTTACCAGGTACAACGGCATCAAAAAGTTTTGTTTTGTTTTGTTTTTATCCCCTTATGGCCTCTTAGCTTATTGTCCTCTGTATCATCAGAAAATATTCATTTATTTATTCCTTTGTTTATTGTGCTACAAATATTTGTTAGGCACCTACTAGGTGCTGTTCAATTGTGGTAACTAAAATGGAGATGCTTTTAGATTTTTTTTGGCAGCAAATGATAAAAATTCCACAATTTCAACACATAATTGTATTACAGTGCATTGTAATTTATAACAGAAAGCAGAAGGCATGTGAAATCCCTATTTCTTTTGTGTCATTTTTATACCCATATCCTTTTTCTGACTTAACACAGTCCTGACTGAACACATAGTAATGTATCTGTTGATTAACAGGATATTTATTTGATAAAGGAACAAGTGTGGCCTGAAATCCATTAATAAATGAGTTACCCTCTTGATTATGTTCCCTAAAAGAATTTGAATATAGGAGAACATGTGTGTATGTGTATTTTTTTTTTAAAATGGGAATTTTGGCTAAATTCATTCACAATTTAGTGTTTTGTAGACAGGGCTTTTAATTCTTGGGGTAATGAATCTTATGGGATCAGTTTCGTTTTATCCAAGAAAAAAATCTTTCCTTCTCTGAATGAGTTCTGATTTTCATTAGATGGGGTTGCTAAATGTTATTTAGTGAAAGTCATGCCCAGAAATTTCCAATTCAACTCAAAGGTAGTTTCTTCTTTTCCACCTGTATCCATGAGGTGGCTGAGTCTGAAAGCATGCTGGAATTCCACTTGGAAAGCTACTCTTAACACAGTTTAGGCTGAAAGCTCAGCTGTCTGCAGAAAATAAATGAAAGGATCCTTGAGCATTACATTCCACAGAAGAATAAATGAAGGATTAATGTTGCATGTTGCATTTAAACTAGAGTTGATCAACGATTATTCTCTGTACCAGGGTTTCTCAAATAACAATCCTTGGGTGAATTATGGAAGTGAAAGGAAGGAAAGAACTGGACCAACTTGGGCGGGGGGGAGGGGGGAAGTTGCCTGGAAAATATACTGGACCACCTAAAGCATATTTTAATTAGCCGCAGTGGAACAAGCACAAAATTAACTGTGGTTTGGGCTCAAGACACCTTGAAGCGGCTAGAGGGATCTGGGGGATAAATAGCTTTAACTTTAACCAAAGAAAACCACTATATATGACACATCTGTTGGTGGTTAACAGATCTTCAACATGTCCAAAAGACTGAAAATATTGTATATTTAAGGGATATAATTTTGGGTTCTCCACTTTTTCATGACTTCAGCGGTAGAAAGGAAAATTAGAAATGGGATTTCTAGGCTTACTTATGGGAAGTTTTAGAACTATTTAAAGAAAAAATTCCATCAATCTTCATAGTGGCTGGTAGAAACCCAGCAGCCGAAGGACAGTTTGAATATCCCTTCAGCTAAGGCACTATGTAAGCAGAAGAGTGTGCTGTTAATTGTGCAGTTAAAGCAGTTACATTCTGATGGCTCATTTCCCTACCATGTATGGTAATTTTCTTCTCATGTAGGGTAATATTGTCCCTAGCAGATCCAACAGGGACCTCCAGCTGGGAAGAAACTTGCATGTGGATTGGAAGTGGGTGGTAATTCAGGATGTCTTCCCTGAAAATGCTGGTTGTAGTAGCAAAGAAAAATCTAGGTGTAGTTTGCATTACTGCCAGGGATGCTGCCTCCAGTTACCCTGTAAACCATGTTGATGTTGTTACCCACTTAGTGGTTTTGGACTTTGGAGGGTCCTCAGAGGAGATGCTGTGGTTCCCAACCCTGACCACACGAAGAATCTTCTGGAGGGCTTTTAAAAATAAAGATACCAAGACCCACACTCAGATATCCTGATTTCATTGACATATGGGGTGGTGCCTGGCCATGTGTATGGTTTACATGCTCCTCAGGTGACTGTTGTGCAGCTGGCTGTGAGAACCCCAGAGAACGGCAGCTGGATACCTATGAAGGCTTCTTATGAATACAAAACATACATTAGATATGTTGCTTTCTTCCATAGTCACTTGGATTTTGTCTTTTTTCAAAGCCCAATTCAATTTTTCTATTTTTGCCACTGACTCTCCTAGTAGACATTTTTGCACTATGTATAGAATTATTCTTTTTAATATTGTGTATTAACCAGGCATGGTACACATCTTTCAGCTAATCTACATTGCTTGTAAAATACCACTTCACCTATCACAGTTAGCTAGAATAAACTACACTCACCACTTATTAGGGCTTGGTTAACTTTTCTCTGAATGGTTTTATGGTGTAGTTAGTTTACTGTCAATCAGTAATATTGAAATAAAATTTGGTATGTATTTTACATAGTGTATAATCATAAAAGCTGACATGTAGAGAGTTCAGCTATTAGACATTTGAAAATAGTCAACTCTAATGCTTTTCTAGCCTGTACCTCCATTTGTTTTAGGCTGAAAGTGCATGCCTTTTATATGATAAAATTTTTACAAACAATATTTCATGAACGAAGTTTGAATGGGTTCCTGTGTGGTGGTAGATTGTTCAGTGATCTCAGCCTGACTTTTTATATTGGACTGTAATCTGGAGAAGGTTACTTAGTTTCCTCTAAAGTAGAGCCACTTGGCTGGATCTGAGGTTAGGGAAATATTCTTTAACTCCGTATGTAAACATCCACAATCAGCAATGAGATAAATTGGGAACCTGTTATTTGTTTTGTTAAAGGGATTATCCCAGACTTTCTTTAGAGATTCAGTTGATTTAGGCATTTAAACTGGGTCACACTCTGGAGACTATGCTAGTTTATTGATTATATTCCATAAGGAGCACTGTGTGGCATTCCTTTAGAAGCCTTAATACATTTTTACATAAAACAACAAAAGATCCATAAGGGTATTTATCATGATTGGTAGGTGGAATACTTGGCCAGGCTATATCCCTATGAAAATAATGACCTAGGTAGTCTGGGGATGGCAGAAAGAAAACTTGGTAGGAGTAGGGAGTATCAGAGACTGGAAATGGGAGAAACACCTGGAGTTATTCTCAGATATTTGATTTTTTTAGTTGCTATTGTAAATGTATTTTTCTCTTGAGTTCTTCTTTAGATTGTTCAGTACTGGTATATAGAAACACTACTGAGTTTTGGGTATTGATCTTACACCCTGCCACTTTACCAAAAAAAAAAGCGCTAGGAGCATTTTTTTGTGTGGATTTTTCAGGGTTTTCTGTATATAGGATCAGTTCATGTGCATTTAGGGAATGTTTAACTTCTTCCTTTCTGATTTGGTAGACTTATATATTTTCTTCTTGCCTAATTCCTCTGGCTAGAACCTCCAGTCCAATGTTGAGTAGCAGTGGTGACAGTGGGCATCCTGTCTTGTTCCTGATGTTAGAAAGCTTTTAGTTTTTCACTGTGAAGTATGATGTTAGCTGTGGGTTTTTCTTAGATGCCCTTTATCATGTTGAAGAAGTTTTCTTCTATTCCTGGTGGTTCTAAGTGTTTTTTATCAAGAAGTGTTGAATTTTGTCAAATGCCTTGTCTGCATCAATTAAGATGACATGTGACTTTTTCCTCTTTGTTCTATTAATTTAGCAATTACATCTGTTGATTTCTTACCTTGAACTACCTTGCATTCCTGGGATAAATACCCCTTGATCATGGTGTATGATTCTTTTAATTTGCTGTTTTAAGGTGCTAGTATTTTATTGAAGATTTTTGTGTCTATGTTCATAATAGATATTGGTTTGTAACTTAGTTTTCTTATGATATCTTTATATAGTTTTAGTACCAGGGTAATGTTGGCCTCATAGAATGAGTTATAGAGTATCCCTCTTCTTCAATTTTTTACAGTGTTTTAGCCAAATTGGTGTTAATTCCTCTTGGAATATTTGGTTGAATTCCCCTGTAAAGCCATCTGGTCCTGGGTTTTTCTTTGTTGGGAGGTTTTTTGATGTCCGATTCAATCTCTTTACTAGATATTGGTACTACCATAAGTATGGCTATTTCCAATAGAAAGGCCTGTCCACTCTGACACTACAAAGGAGAAACATTTCTCTCAGTAAGAAGGTGATTTATTGTGAGTACACAAGCAAGGAACTGGGGAATCTTCCCAAAATCAGTTCAAAATGAGATTGGAAGCTAAGGTTTTTATAGGCAAAGGATAGGGGTAGTGGGGAAGAAAAACAAGTAATGCCAGGGGTCTTGTGAGGAGAGTATATGCAATTTCTCAGTCCTGTGTTGTCTCAAGCACATCAAACTTGTCCTTGGTTTCATTGGCTAATAAACCACAGTTTAGATATTGTTGTGCGGGTATAAGGCCTTCATGGTTCCTTTCTTAGCCAGCTGCTTAAGGATATCAAGCTTTTTGTCTCTGGAAAAAGTTACAGATTTACACCATTCTGCCTGGTTTTGCTTTGAGATGTTATCTTATTACTGCAATCAAAACGGAAAATGTCTGGTTAATATCTTTCATGAAACTAAGTGCAAAGAGTAAACTTCTAAAATTAGAATTATAGAAAATCAGTTCAATTACTGTATTGGAATTTTCAGAGCTACTTAAGTGAAGAAATTTTAATCAGCACATTTTCCAGCTTTCACTGGTTTGTTGAAATCTTTCTATTTCTTCTTGAGTCAGGGAAGGCAGTTTTCTAGGAAGTTTTCCATTTCATCTAGGTTATCTAATTTGTTTCCATATAGTTGGTCATAGTATCTCTTTTTGTCCTTTTAATTTCTGTTGGGTCAGTAATAATAGCAGAAATGTCCCCTTTCCATTTCTGATTTTATTTGTGTCATCTCTCTTTTTCTTTGCCAGTTTATCTAAAGGTTTGTTAATTTTACTGATCATTTCAAAGAAGCAACTTCTGGTTTGTTGATTCTTTCCGTTGTTTTTTAAAAATTTTCTCTATTTCAGTTATCTCTATGTAATCTTTGTTATTTATTTCCTTCCTTTTGCTTTGGGTTTATTTGGCTTTTTTTCTAGATCATCTAGTTTTGAGATTAGTTCTCTTCTTTTTTAATGTAAGCCTATAAATTTCCCTTTCAGCACTGACTTTGGTGCATCCCATAAGTTTTGGCATGTTGTATTTTCATTTTCCTCAAGAATATTTACTAATTTCCCTTGTGATTTCTTCTTTGACCTATTGGTTATTTAAGAGAGTTAAATTTTAAGCCAAATTATGCAGCCAAATAATAAAGGAAAAATTCTTGGAAATGCAATCAAGTTTTGACATAAGTATATACATGATCGGAATAATTCAGTATACCCTTTTCAGAATCTGGCATGTCAAGAAGTGAAAAAATAGGAATATAGAGGAATTTAATACAACCAGCCTCAAATACGAACATATGTACTCATATCTATGTCTGTAATATAGACAAATACAATACAATATTACAACATTATCCTATTGTAATATAGTCAAACATACATATCTTTTCTTCTACTAACATAGAAAATATTCCTTTTTTAGTCCCATGGAACATTCACAAATTTATTCCTGTGATTGTTGATGCATATGAACATTTAAAAAAAATAAATTTTCATATCTTTTATTTTTTTCATTAGAGAAGTTGTAGGTTTACAGAAAAATCAGGCAGAAAGTAAAAATTTACCAAAAGCCTCTTCACACACAGACTTTTGCCTTTTAAGCACTTTCCATTAGTATGGTACCTTGCTACAATTGATTAAATAATATTATTTTAATTATGCTTAACTATAGTCCACAGTTTGCCTGTGTTATATAGTTCTATGATTTTAAACTTTTAAAATTCTGGTCACATAAATACAACTTAAAATTTCCACTTTTAACCATATTCAAAATGTACAATTCAGTGGTGTTAATTACATTCACAATGTTATCAAAACTTTTCCATCACCCCAAACAGAATCTCTGTACCAATTAAGCATTAATTACCCATTCATTACTCACACCCTGGCCCCTGGTAAACTGTATTCTAGTTTCTGACTATATGAACTTGCATACTTTGTATGCAAATTTTAAAAAAAATTTATATTTAAAAATTATTTTTTATTATTTCAAATCTTTCCCAATTTTTTTTGTATTTTATTTGCCATTTTCAAAACTATCATTATTATTTATTTTCTTATTAATTGCATTTGATTATTTTGTTGGCTTCACTTTTGAAGAAGCCTTGGATCACAGAAGGGTTCCAGTTGCGGCCAGGGAGTATCATGGGTGTGGGGTGTCAGAGATGGGGGAGGCATGGGAGGAGGTTCACCTCGGCCACACCCACAAGGCATATGAATGTGTTCAAGTGTTCATGGGCATTGCCATGGTGGGTGGAGATTTACACAATAACTGAAAGAAAACCTTCTAAACATTGTACTAAGTGTTATAAGAGGCTGATTTAGTGGGTTGAGGGAAACACCCTCTGCTCTCCTGACCTAAGGAAACAGTCTCTGTCAAATAAATGCATTTGCTTGTTGAAATAGATTTCCTTTTTCTTCTAGAGAACTTAAGACTCTAAAGAAGGGTTCTTGGTTGCTCTCCTTTTTCAACCAAGGAAAACACTGTCAAGTGCAGTTTGACAGCTCCTCAACACCCCAGCCTCCTCTTACCCTTGATGTGGAGGGCTCCAGAGTTGTACTTTGGCTTGATCCCTGAGACCCGAGTGAGATGAACTTGGAAGGAGTTCTTTTTATCCAGCATGTCCCAAACGTCATGGCCTTCCCCTGACGTCTCCTACTCGTCTTCCTCCTCCTCTCTGGGCCTGTGGCTGATGGGGTTCTCAGTTCTTTGCGCAGCGCCCTCTTTAGGAGAAGACATGTTTTTCTCCTCCTTGACCACCACTTTCTCAGCCTGCTTCTGCTGCATTTCTGCAGTGTTGCAGCTGCTCATCACTGCTGGAGTCACCCTAACCGGTGTCTTCCTGGGAATCAGTTTTCTTTCTTTTGGGAGGTGAGACTTCTGGAACCGAATCTGTTTCTGACACCTGTGGGCGGCTTTGCGAGCTGTCCCTTTGCCTGAGTGCAAATTAAAATTAAAACAAATTAAAATTTGCTTTCTGATCTCATTCCCTTGATTTACACTAATCCGAAACAGGTTATTAATCCAAAATAGCAGAAACATTCCTTGGCTTGATTCCTTAGTATTTTGTAAATGTTTAGCAGAAGCCAAAATCATAGAGGTGATAATAGAAAGGTGGCCTATGCTTTATCATAGAGGTGATCATAGAAAGGTCCCCCACCCCACCATTGCCCACCATGTCCAGCCAGGTCAACAGGGGCACATGCTGTAACTAGGTTATTACTCCTATATTCATTGGCTTCTGTTAATCATATTGGAAAGAGTAGAGAGGCTTTATTTGAAAATATAGAAGACTTGGGGAGAGGGATGAAGGACTTAACTTGGTGACATGGGTTTTGGGAAGCACATTCACTCTTCCAAGATAAATGTTTTATGTTCTCTCCCTAACAGATGGTAAGCTCATGGTGGGAAGTAATTATTATGAAACACAATTGTTCATAAGTTCACCATCAGAAAACCCCTCTCCTATAACTGGAGAGGTTGCCATCTTTCCTTCCCATAGGAAATCAGATTGATCAGGTAAACCTATGTGGACCTTCATTGGGTAACTTGTGTTATATCTAAATTACCTGGACGTTCACTCTCTAGCTACTATTTGGCACATTAGTCCCATTGAGATGGACTGCTTAGTGCCCTTTCAAAATACCAGACATTACCTGAAATAACTCTGTTTTGAAGGAATTTGATTCATTCTCAACCCTTATGGCATCTTTATCAAGGAAGTGAAAATGAGGACTCAGTCCATCTTGAGCATAACATTTCGAAGATATGGAAATAAGGGAAGAAAGAAGGCAAATTTCTTGCCTGAGTTCTCTGAGTAGGTCTTTAACAGGCTAGGAATCACAGCATTCCTAACTTTAGTTTTCTCCCTCACTGTTTTCCTGTACTGTGAACTATACTTTTTTCCATTTAGTCACTATCACACTCTGGGCCACCATCTGCGAAAGACTGATTGCCTTCAGCTCTAGCTACTAAAGCTCCTGGATTTTCTTCTTTCATGACAGTCTCCTATGCTGCATAGTCCTATATATGTGTATTAGGAAGATATTTATTATCTTAGGGATTGTCGACCATAATTTCTCTTAGCAGAGACTCACTTTTTTGGGGGCCCTGGTGTTGCCTGATATCAAGGTTTTAGAGGAGTGAAGCTACTCTGTTGGGCAGAAAGAGAAATTTGTGAATGCCTAGGAAGGTGCAGGGGAAGGAGAACAAGGGGATAATGGAAAGCAACTATGTGATTGGACACTCCCCTTGACTGTACAACTCCTCAGTGAAATTGCAAAACTCACAGATCATTTTATAGGAATGTAGGAGAAGTTGAGTTTCTGGCCGGGTTGGTGTGGAATGAAACAGAGACAGTTTGCTCAGTCACCAAAGGTGATGTGGAGAGGGACCTCAGAGAACAAGACCTGAGGAAATTTCAGAAAGTATGGGCATGGTTTAGACTATCACAGAACAAGGATTTGAGGTTTCAGGTCAACTTTATAGGGTTCTGAGGGTTGGGAAGGCATCGGCTGACTTATGGGGTACACAGGTCAATGTGTGTGAGGCAAGGATGCTTTGGTAACTGTTGACCTGATCACACGTGAGAAGCCGTTCCCTCTTCCACTAGGGAGGTTCGAACTTGCCAAGAAATGGTGCTGTAACTCTCAACCAGTTCTTTTTTGGAGCTTAAGTTAGGAAAAGATGGAGTGAATTTATCAGAGAGGGACATCTCTGACCACTATCATGGGGATGGGTTGCAGGGAACAAGGTCATAGCTGCTAGTGGACATTTGGATAACTGGACTGTGGCCCTCTGTGTGCTAGTCACTCTCTCTTTTTCCCTCTCTCACAAGAATTCAAAAACACACGGAGGAAGTTGGGTAGATTTTGAAGTCACGGTGTCACCTGGGCTGTCATTTTCTGTGGAGGAAGTACTATCTTCTCCTCTTTCCCTTATTCCCAACCTCTATACAAGGGTAAAATGCCTTGATGAGGTATCAAAGACTTCTTTTTGTTAATTCAAAATAAACCCTAAAACATGCGCTATTGAAGGAGGTACACCTTGATTTAAAATTGCACTGTGAATGAAATGCCCAGTATCGGGAACTGAGCAGGGAGGAGAAGAGCATGAGAAGGGGAGGATTGCAGTAGGGAGGTAATGGATACAAAGTGTTCAAGATTCTTCTACATTTTCAGTCATGCAACAACTGCCTTGCTGATGGCATTATTTTCTACATTTTTCAAATGGAAATAACAAGGTTTTTGTACAAATAGGGAAACCAAGGCATGGAAAGATTACATCATTTGTTCATGGTTACATAGCTAGAACAGGATTCAGATATTTATCAGACCCCCTACCACACTGTGTTGGGTATCCAACAGTGGTGAAGTGAGGGGAGGCGAAGTTCAAAGACAACATGATTGTCTTAGTTTGCCAGGATGCTATGACAAATACCACACACTGGTTGGTTTAACAAGACTACTATTATTGTCTCATGGTTTCAGAGGCTGGAAGTCCAAAGTTGAAAAGGCCATGATTTCTAAAGTCTCTAACTTTCTGGAGCTAGCTTACCACAATCATTGGGTTTCCTTGGCTTGCATCTCTGCCTCTGGTCCCATGGAGATTTCTCTCTCCTTTTGTTTGCTTTCTAGGATTTTTAGGTTGCATTTGAATTTTCTCTCTTTATAAGTCCTCCAGTCATAAAGATTAAGGTCCACCTTCATTCAGTTTGGCCACACCTTAACTGATCTGAGGCTCCTATTTCCACATGAGTTCATACCTACAGGAATGTGGATTAAGATTAAGGACCTGTCTATACTGGGGTACATAATTCAATCTACCACAATGATGTGCTGAAGAATAAAATTTCCTATTTATTATTTGCTTCGGACTGGCCATGATGGTTTTGAGGGGCAGCGAAGAGGGAGGAATTAAATGAGTCAGGGAGGGGGATAAATCAGATTACAGGAAAGAGTTAAATCTGAGAGAAGAAAATCAAAGTAGCAAAGAAGCACTTGGAGAAGGAAGAAAAATAGAAAAGGAGAACAAAGGATTTGCTTGAGGTGATTTTTCTGGTCCCTTATAAAGTGGAGAGAGAAGTGGAAAGACAGGGAGAAATAAGAAAAGAGGCTATCTTTGTGGCAATGGTTATTAATATCTATTTAGGTAATTTTCTTTTGTGTTCTATCTGAGCAAAATCGGATGTTGTAATTGAAATTCAACCAAAGTATTGTATATCGTCTGGAATTGGTTTTAAAAAATCAAAACAGTCTAGGGGAGATTCCTTATTTTTCTGACTTTCGTAAAGTTGCAGATAAATGTGCTTCTGATCAGAGGGGAAACAAGGAGAGGGCACTGGGCCAAACATATGTAGGCAGGTGCTGTACAACTTCTCCCCACAGCTCTGCCAAAGCACCCTGTGGTGAACTCTGCACTTAATAGAAAATGTGTGTTTCTCTGGGTGCACATTGAGGGAAGGATGAGACCTCCCAGTTTATCTGGATTTAATGTCAAGATGATATTTGAACACATACCTCCAAAGGTGTCAGAATGAGTAACTCCTTCTTCACTTCTTATCCTGCCCTGCACCTTCACCTAAACACATTCCAAGGTCCTGTTTATAGTTTATCCAGCAACAAAGGATGACAGTCTTTTTATCTACTAGAATAAGGAGGCTGCTGAGCATCAGTGGTAACATCATCTGTGATGTTAGTGGATTTTTAAAAATAGAAAATAAGTCTGTCTTCTGGCCAATTCCCTTATGCTTAGAACGAGCAGGATTTTCTGCTATGCCTCTTTGTGTGGTGAGCAAATACTAGGTCAGAGAGATGAAGCATGATGAGATGGAGTAGATTTGCACCACCTCAGAACAGTTGTGGTGGAGGGTCCTGGCTTCAATCAAATCAGGCGTTCAGCTTGGAGGTGCTCATGGGGCAGGTGCTACACTGGGATCTACTTATTCCACCCAATTGGCATGGGGCAGAGCCTGGAGCCTGGCAGGGAGAAAGGAAAGGAGGAAGGGTAGAGTGGATGTCTGGTGTATGCTTTTGGAGATTTGCTCTACCTGCTTCTAGTAGATGGCAGAAGTTTTGGGTTAAATGTTAAGAAGTTAATTGTAATCCATAAAAGCAAAGAGACAAGTTCTGGCAAGGGAGAGGGACTACTATTTTGCACATCCATCCTGTGCCTTAAAAAAAATCTTACTTGGCTTGTTGCATAGAGATATCTGAGGCCTGGACAGAAGGGCTGCAGGTGTGCCCAAGAAGTTGGGGTGTCAGGGAACTGGCAGAGGCCCAGATGACAGACAGGTGCTGTGCTGGCACCCATGTGATGCAGTGTGCAAAGAGGGAGTGGGAGAGAGACTCCCCTTTCTTTCCAAGGAATACAGCACTTCCTGGCACCTTGAGGATCGACAGCCTTAAGAGGGGCAGGGTGAGGCCCCTGCAGGTGACTGTAGGGGCTGAGGACGTCAAGAAGATAGTTTGGAAGAGGGAAAGAGTGAGGGAAAGAGACAAGCCCTGAGGACTCCCAGAATTGTTAGCCCCTTTGTATAGAGTGGCCAAAAGGTAATCACCTGAACTGTGACAGTATGAGAATGGAAGGGGGCGCTATGAGTAATCACATGGACCACAGATAAGCACTGGGACTCCTCAGGCAAACTAGACGCAGGGTCACCCAGTCTTCAGAGACCTGTGTAATGTGCTCAGGAAAAACCTTTCATGGCTGACTCCAGTCAGCGGCACAGGGATTTGCAATATCTAGAGGCCATAATCTTTTATTGAATTGACTCGGTTTAGAGAGGGCACTACAGGAGGCAGTGAAGATTATTGTTTTGTTTTCAGACTTAACTCTTAGAAAAATGGCCTGAACAGGCTTATTGAAATGATGTAGACTTTTGCTTTGGGGCTGAGGGCCTGTCCAATCAGTGCCTCCCTTTTTGAGACAATACACGGGTGGCAGGAAGGCATTGGAGGGTCCTGACTGGGATGGAAGTGACCTTCTCCCATCAGACTGTTAATGATAGCTGGGTTGATTCAAATAACAAAGGATGATCTTTGACATCAGACCCTGAGGGGAAGGGGTTTAGTTGAGGGGTTGGGGACTAGGAAAGGGAATGTTACCCACTTGCCAGGCGCCAGCCCCAAGTTGAGGGCTGGAGGAATGGTGCTGATGACAGGTCATAGCAACAGGCACACGGAGAATCAAAGACATTCTGTGTCTGCTTCTCAAGGGCTTAGAAGCAGCTTCCTTAGACCTAGAGGGAATCTCTGAGAGGAGAAATTCAGGACCATTGTTTCTCTTCTTGGCTGGTCACCATCCTTCCCTAACCCCCAAGCAGACTGGCTTCCTCGAAAGATATCAGGCTGCAAATATGTCCCTGACAGCAGAGATGCCATCCTGGTTTTACCATTCTAGGGGCTCCCTTCCTACTGCTCTGGGAGAATGGAAAAAGCTTAGAGGATCTTTATGAGGACCTCACAAATTTACACCAGCAGCCCCAGGCTGGCACCTAGAGTCTGTGAGCCTGGCTCTGATCCTGGCCCTGCATCTTTTCTAGGAGGATCTGCCATCTGGGATGGTGGCAACTTGGAGATGTATGGCTGAATGTTCATTACTTACCAGGGACTCTTATTTTAGTGAATACTAGGTCGCAGGAGTCTATTAGCTTAGTGATATTACATTCCACTTAGTAACTAATGAAATGATAACTACCCCCTCCCCCAGCTTTCATTTTAGTCATGTTCTTCTGACATGCTAGACCTTTAGGAGCTTGAATATTAAACCACCGTGACATTTTCTCAAACATTGCATCATCCGTTAACTTGGTTTCTGGTCGCGACCTCTTTGTCCTTGTATTTTCCAGGTCTATCAACTTTATGAGATGTTTGGTAGAATTTACCCTTTCTATTTTTGCCTTTCATTGCCTTCTTCTTGAAGCCCTACAGCTACTTTTAGTAAGTTAGGGTGATCCAGTTGAATACATGTCACTGTGGCCCAAGTTAAAACTCTTTTTGAGTGGTAATAATTTGAAAATTATTACTGCACTTACCTCTTTTGCCCTTATGAAAACAGGAGCTTTGCTGTAGCTAGCCTAAGGTATCAGGGAGAGTAGGGCTTATTGCTGATATAGAGTGAAGAGAAAGAACATTTGGTTTCTGTATTAGTCAAAACCAGTCAGGGAAGCAGAGCCAGTAGGAGGCTTGCAGGAATAAAATAAGGGATTTTTTACAGGAATTAGACCCGACTATAGGTGGGAGGAGCTGGGAAGTTGTGATCTGGAAGGGGAAGTGGAGGGATGGGAGAGAGAAGCACTGAGCAGTCCACCTTCTGAAGCACTCGTGCTGGGGAACTGGGTGCAGGCTGCAGGCCTGAGAAGCCTAGCACAGCCGGCCACTCAAGAAAGACCATGAAGGAGCCCACAGAGCTGTCTCTGCAAGCTGCTGCCCAGGAAGCCCCCACCCAGTGGGTCTGTGCCCATTGTCTAGTGGCGCTGCTGAGCAAGGCCAGTGGGCATGGATGACAGCACTTCAAGCTTTCCCTGGCCCTCATTTGGACAAAGTTATGTATTGTCAGAATTTAATTATTCAAAGATAGATCAGAGGGTAAAGCAAAATCCTTCTGCTGATCAACTACTGATAAGAGGGGGCCTTTATTTAAGGAACAGTGCAGGCAGGAAGGTAGATGTGAGGTGAGTAGCAATGCAGGGGGACAGGGAAATGAGGATTGCAGGCCCTGGTTTGTCTGGGGCTTATTTTCTGTATTCTATGAAGGATTCCCTGTTCATTTTTCCAGACACACCAGTTCCCCACAGCAGGAAGTGAAAATTGTATCACCTAAGTCAACATTGTATCAAGTGTGCAGACCTCAGGTCTGAAATCTGCCTCATATCATCTCTGCTGAGTAAACTCAAACAAAACAAAACAGAAAACAGGCAGGAAATAGCCTTATGCCTTCCTAAGTTTAAAAGGCTACATCACTTGTCCTGTTCATTTTGCCTGCCTGCAAGGTCTGCTTGGTTAATTAAATTTCCTTCCCTTTAGGAACCCACGTTTTAGGTTAATGACGTAAGGAGTTCTCTGTGTTCTGTCCCACCCGTCCTGCCTGCACCACCGCCCTTCTTGCCTGCCTCTTGGCTTTCCCATTCCTACCGTGGAGGCTGTTCACACTGCATGGCAATGACAATTTTCTTCCTTACACACGCCACTGAAGGATAATTTAGATGTGGTTTGCCTTAGTTTGCCATAGGGCTGCCGCAATGCAAAGTACCAGAAATGGATTGGCTTTTATAATGGGAATTTTATTTAGGGTAAAAGCTTACAGTTCCGAGGCCATGGAATGTCCAAATCAAGGTGTCACATGGTGAAGCAAGATGGCAGTGGATCTCTGCCAAGCTCCCTGCCTTCCCCAACAGGCTCACGTCTCCTGGGGCCTGCAGAAAATCATATACAAGGCTTGTCTCTTTCTGGGCTTCCTCTCTCAGTCTCGGCTCCTCGGCTTTCTTCTCGAGCTCAGCTGAGAGTGATCAGGCATAGAGCTGCTTCCTCTCCAGCTGCCTAGTGGGCCCAGGCCCTTGGAGCCTCTGTTCCCTGCTTCTGTGCTCTGCTGATTCCAGACTCTGGGACCTCTCAGGTTTCTCTGTTTCCAGGCAGTCCTCTTTCTCACATGGCAGTATCAGTATGACAGCTTCCTTTCTCTGGGTCTCTTTCTCTGTCTCTGTGACCTAGCAAGAGGGAGGAGACTCAACCTGAGTCACACCTCACCAACGTGGTCCAATCAAAAGCAATCAAATCAAGTGATCTCAAGTGAGTCTAACGCAATCAAAGAGTACCAAACCCACAGGAATAGAGTAGTTTAATAACAATCTGTAATGTTTTGACACAAATGAAATTGGAGCCGTGGTGGCTTTCTGCATGGAGGAACACCATCCTAGTGTTTGTGACCCAGAGTATTGCTAAAATGTATAGGGTAGCTTTAGCTGTGGTGGTGGAGCAGAGAGTGAGTTGAGGGTGAGAGAAGATGAGGAAGAGACTGAAGATAAAAACGTCCAGCAAAAGCATCAAAATAAAATTCAACAAACCTCTCTACAGCAGACACTCATGACTGTCTTCCTCAGAACCACACAGCCTTGGTCCGTAATAGAATCCCTGGTTGGTTTGGGTATCTGTGCTTCTTCCACAAGTTTCTGAGGAACCTGGCCTCAGTGGTAAACCCACAGGGTGAATTAAAACGGGCCTAAGTCAATCATGGTGTTCCCTTTCCTCTGCCAGTAATATTAGAATGTGCCATAATTCTGGCCAGTGAGGGGAAGGTTACTGGGAGCAATTTTGGGAGAGGCTTTCCTGGGTCATAAAAAGCTCTTAGTGCTGCCATGAGAATGTGATGTCTGGAGTTATAGTCACTCTGTGGCCATGAGGAGAGCTAGCCTGAGGGTGAAGCTAATATGTGAGGATGACCTAGTGTAAGATAAAAAGAGCACCTTCTGGAGACTTCCTACCTCCAGATAGCTTATCATGTGCGATAATCAAGACCTAGCCTAGTTATTTAAAATAGTTGAATTAATGTTATTTGTGCTTAGCAACCAAAATTTCTCAAGGAAGAGACTAGCCCTCATTCATCCCATACACCTTATTTGACAGATAAGAAAGTTGAGCTCAGAAAAGCAAACTGACTTTTTTATAGCTAATTAATGATGTTCTTTATATTATGACTCAATTTTCTTGATTATTAACTCATTTCTTTTTTCTCTTCTTCAAGCAGACCAAGGAGTGGATACAACAAGTCAAATAGATATCCTATATGTATGCATATATATGCACTAAATGCATTTTTTTTTCGTGAATAGAAAATGCAACCCCTTTAAGTCAATGTGGTTGAAAAGCCTGCACATATTCACACTACTTGTAGGTTAACTGTTTCTTGGTTCAGGGCAGGGTTTTGTCCCTTTACTGAGAAACTCCATTCATTTATTACCTTTACTAAACATGCTCTTTTTGATATTTGTTTTTCCATGTTTATGAGTCATAATTTCCAGTTTCCTTGCATATAATTTTTTTTTGTTGAAAACTGGACATTTTAGATAACATATTGTGGCAACCCTGGAATCACATCACCTTCCCCCTTGTGCCATGTTGCTATTTTGTTTTTCTTTTGTTTGTTTTTTTAACTTTATTTTGTACATATAATAATTGAAATTATAAACAATTAAAAACTAAAAAGAAAACATAGTTGAATAAAAGCATACATTTCTCATTTAAATGTACTGTATACATATAATTTTTTTGAATCATGCAATACGTTACACAATACATTTTGTTCATAATAATGCAATCATACAGTATTTGTCCTTTTGTGTCTGACTTGCCTCAACATAATGTCCTCCAGGTTCATCCATGTTGTTATATGTTTTATGACTTCATTCTTCTTACAGCTGCATAATATTCCATCATGTAAATAGACCACAGTTTGTTTATCCATTCATCTGTTGATGGAAACCTGGGTTGTTTTCAACTTTTGGCAATCATGAATAATGCTGCTATGAACATCAGTGTGAAGATGTCTGTTCATGTCACTGCTTTCAGTTCTTCTGGTATATACCCAGCAGTGGTGTTGCTGGGTAATGTGGCAAGTCTATATTCAACTTCTTTAGGAACTGCCAGTCCTCCACAGTGGCTGTACCATTTTGCATTCCCACCAACAGTGAATAAGTGTTCCTATCTCTCCATATCCTCTCCAATACTTGTCATTCTCTGTCTTTTTTAATAGTGTCCATTCTGGCAGGTGTGCAATGATATCTTATTATAGTTTTTATTTGCATTTCCGTAATCATTAGTGATGTTGAGCATTTCTTCGTGGTTTTTTTTGTGTTTTTTTTTTTGCCATTTGTATTTCTTCTTTGAACAAATGTCTATTCAAGTCCTTTCCCCATATTTTAATTGGGTCATTTGTCTTTTAATTGTTGAGTTGTAACGTCTCTTTTTATATCCTGGATATTAAACTTTTATCTGACACGTGATTTCCAAATATTTTCTCCCATTGAGTTGGCTGCCTTTTTACCCTTTTGACAAAGTCCTGTGAGGTGCAAAAGTGTTTAATTTTCAGAAGGTCCCATTTATTTGCTTTTTATTTATTTATTTATTTATTTATTTATTTATTTATTTATTTATTTATTTCTCCCTCCTCCCCTGGTTGTCTGTTCTCTGTGTCTATTTGCTGCGTCCGCTTCTGTTGTCGTCAGCGGCATGGGAAGTGTGGGTGGCGCCATTCCTGGGCAGGCTGCATTTTCTTTCGCGCTGGGTGGCTCTCCTTACGTGGTGCACTCCTTGCACGGTGCACTCCTTGCGCGTGGGGCTCCCCTACGTGGGGGACACCCCTGCGTGGCAGGGCACTCCTTGTGCACATCAGCACTGCGCATGGGCCAGCTCCACACGGGTCAAGGAGGCCCGGGGTTTGAACCGCGGATCTCCCATGTGGTAGACGGACGCCCTAACCACTGGGCCAAGTCCGTTTCCCTTATTTACTTTTTAATTGTTGTTGTGCGTGCTTTGGGTGTAAGGGTCAAGAAACCACAACTTTGTACAAGGTATTCAAGATTTTCCCTACATATTCTTCTAGTAGTTTTATGGCACTGGCTTTTATATTTAGATCTTTGATCCATTTTAAGTTGATTCTTATATAGGAAGTGAGATAGAGGTCCTCTTTCATTCCTTTGGTTATAGATACCCAGTTGTCCCAGCACTGTTTGTTGAAAACTGTTTTGTGCTGTCAATATTCACTTGATAGGTTTGTCAAAAACCAGTTGACTGTGTAGGTGAGGGTTTACTTCTGGGTTCTCAGTTCTGCTCCACTGATCAGTGTATCTGTTTATGCCAGTACCATGCTGTTTTGACCACTGAAGCTTTGTAATATGTTTCAAGGTCAGGCAGTGAAATTCCTCCCATTTCACTCTTCTTTTTCAGAATGCTTTTGGCTATTTGAGTGTACTTTCCCCTCCAAATGAATTTGGTAATTGCCTTTTCTGTTCTGTAAAGTAAGCCATTGGGATTTTGATTGGTATTGCATTGAATCTATAAATCAGTTTGGGAAAGATTGACATCTTCATGATATTTATTCTTCCAATTCTTGAAAACAGAAGGTCTTTCCATTTGTTTAGGTCTTTTACAATTTCTTTTGGCATTATTTTGTAGTTTTCTGTGAGTATAGGTCCAATACATCTTTGGTTAAATTAATTTCTAGGTATTTGAGTCTTTTTGTTGTTATTGAAAATGGAAATTTCCCCTGATTTCCTCCTCAGATTATTCAGTACTAGTGTACAAAAATATTACTGATTTTTGAATGTTGATCTTGTATCCTGCCCCTTTGCTGAACTCACTTATTAGCTCAAGTAGCTTTGTCATGGTACTTCAGGATTTTCTAAGTACAGAATCATGTCATCTGTAAAAAGTGAGAGTTTTACTTCCTCTTTTCATATTCGGATGCCTTTAATTTTTTTTTCTTGTCTAATTGCCCTAGCTAGAACTTCTAGTACAGTATTGAATAACAAAGGTGAGAGTGGGCATCCATGTCTTATTCCCAATCTTAAAGAGAAAGCTGTCAATGTTTCCCCATTGAGTATGATGCTGGCTATGGGTTTTTCATATATGCCTTTTAGCATATTGAGGAATTTCCCTTCTATTCCTATCTTTTGAAGTGTTTTTATCAAAAAAGTATGCTGGATTTTGTCAAATGCCTTTTCTGCAACAATTGAGATGATCATGTGGTGTTTTTTTTGCTTCAATTTGTTAATGTCACATAGTACATTGATTGATTTTATGTTGAACTAGCCTTGCATACCAGGAATAAATCCTACCTGGTTGTGATGTATAAATAATTTGATATGCTGTTGGATTCAATTTGCAAGTATTTTGTTGAGAACTTTTGCATCTATGTTTATTAGAGAGATTGGTCTGTAATTTTCTTTTCTGGTAGTATCTTTATCTGGCTTTGGTATTAGGGTGATGTTGGCTTCATAAAACATGTTGGGTAATTTTCTTTCCTCCTCAATTTTTGGAAGAGTTTAAACAGGATTGGTGTTAATTCTCTTTGAAATGCTTGATAGAATTAACCTGTGAAGTCATCTGGTCCTGGAATTGTTTTAGCTGGGAGATTTTTGATGACAGACTCAATTTCCTTAATTGTGATTGGATTGTTGAGTTCTGGTATTTCTTACAGCATCAGTGTAGATTTTTTATGCATTTCTAGAAATTTGTCTATTTCATCTAGGTCATCAAGTTTGTTGGCATACAGTTTCTCATAATATCCTCTTCTGATTCTTTTTATTTCTGTGGGACCAGTTGTAACTTCCCCCCTTTTATTTCTGATTGTATTTATTTTCATCTTCTCTATTTTTTTCTTTGTTAATCTAGCTAAGGGTTTGCCAATTTTACAATCTTCTCAAAGATCCAGCTTTTGGTTTTGTTGATTTTCTCTATTTTTTTTTTCTATTCTCAATTTCATCTATTTCTGCCCAAATCTTTATTATTTGTTTCCTTTGCTTGTTTTGGGAATTTTTTGCTGTTCTTTTTCTGGTTTCTCTAGTTACTCTGTTAAATCTTTGTGTTTAGTTCTTTCTTTCTTTTTAACATAGACATTTTGGGCAAGAAATTATCCACTCAACACTGCCTTCACTGTATCCTGTAAGTTTTGATACATTGTGTTCTCATTTTCATTTGTTTCAATATATTTACTTATTTCAGTTGCAATTTCTTCTTTGACACACTGATTATTTAGGAATGTTTTGTTCAACCTCCACACATTTGCAAATTTACTTTTTTCTACCTATTATTGATTTCCAGTTTCATTCCATTATGATCAGAGAAGATGCTTTGTATAAATTCAATCTTTTTATATTTATTGATAGCTGCACTGTGCCCTAACATATGGTCTATCCTGGAGAAAGATCCATAGGCACTTGAGAAGAATGTATAACCTGCTGAGTTTGGATGCAGTGTTCTGTGTATGTCTGCAAGGGCTAACTTGTTTATCATATTGTTCAAGTTCTCTCTTTCCTTTTGATTTTCTGTCTTGTTCTATCTAATGATTTGTGAGTGGGGTGCTGAAGTCTCCAACAATTATTGTAGAGATGTCCATTTCTCTCTTCACTTTTCACAGAGTTTCTTTCATGTATTTTGGGGCACCCTGCTTAGGTGCATGGATATTTATGACATATCTTCCTGGTGGATTGTCCCTTTTATTAATATATAATGGTCTTCTGTATTCTTACAACTTTTTTGCATTTAAAGTCTGCTTTGCCTGATATTGCTATAACTATCTTTGCACTCTTTTGGTCACTCACCACATGGCATATCTTTTTCTCACCTTTCACTTTCAGCCAGTTTGTATCCCGGGGTCTAGGTGAGTTTCTTGTAAGCAGCCTATGGATGGCTCATGTTTTTTAAGTCCATTCTGTCAGCCTGTATCTTTTTTTTTTTAACTTTCCAATGTAATTTATTATTTAAAAAATTTTTAATTATCTTATTTTTTTAAAGATACATTGATCACATAAAATGTTACATTAAAAAATATGAGGTTCCCATATGCTCTCACTGCCCCGCCCCCAAGCCTGTATCTTTTGATTAGAGTGTTTAATCCATTCACATTCAATGATATTATTGTGCTAAGAGAAATCAGTTCTAAGTCTTACTGGACATCCCTTGTACGTGATGGTTTGCTTCTCCCTTGCTTGCTCTGAGAATTTTCTCTTTATCTTTGACATTTGACATTTTGTGTAGTATGTGTCTTGGAGTAGTTCTATTCAGATTTTTTCTGATTGGGGTATGGTGTGCTTCTGGGAAATGAAAGTTCAATTCTTTTGTGAGTGTTGGGAAATTTTCAGCTATGATTTCCTCAAATACTCTTTCTGCCCCTTTTCCCCTCTCTTCTCCTTTTGGAACTCCCATGACAATGTATGTTGTTGCATTTTCTGTTGTCATTCAACTCTCGGAGCCCCTGTTCAATTTTTTCCATTCTTTTCTCTTCAATTTTAGCTGCTCTGTTGTTGGTATCACTTATTCTTTCTTCTGTCATTTCAAGTCTGCTGTTGTATGCCTCAAATGTGTTTCTGATCTCACCTATTGTGTCTTTCATTCCCATGAGCTCTGTTACTTTTCTGTTCAGGATTTCAAATTCTTCTTTGTGCTCACTCAATGTCCTCTTGATGTAATATGTCTCTTTAACCATATTGTCTTTCAACTCATTTATTTGATTTTGGGAATTTGTGTACATCTCACTGATTAGTTGTCTCAAATTCAGCATCTCTTTTGGGGTTTTGATATATTCCTTTCCTTGGGCTATGTCTTCTATTTTCGTAGTATGGCTCATGATTTTTTGCTGATATCTAGACATCTGATTAGGATGTAGTTTATTCAGAAGCTCAATTTCTTTCTCTTTTGTAGGGATTTAGTGGCAGGAGGCTGTGTGTTACCATTTTGATTCTTGGCTCACCCTGGCTTGTAAGGATTGTCTTGCTGGTTGCTCAAAACTGGACACTGGACCCAATGATTGGTTGTAGAGTAACTTCTTAGTGCCTTGGCGAGGGAGGCTATAGAAGCCAGAAAAAGCATCTCCTACTTATTTTTAATTTTCTTGAGTGCACTTCATTAGTCTGCCAGCAGATGGTGCTCTTTCGAGGCTCTCATTTCAATGCCTGGTCAGAGTTTATTTGCTACAACACAGATGGGATCAATGTGATAGAACTTCCTGTCTGGAGGTCATGAGACTTGTAATTCAAACTTTCTCTGAGACAGTTCTCCACCCTTCTCTGGCAGCCTCCTCCCTTTTCCTGGGTTTGAAATATTTCCACTCCCCTCTGAGTCCTCAACAATCAGTCCCTGTTAGTAGAGGATGAGATTGGGGTAGTTGTATATATTTAGCCTCTTGCCAGCTCCCAAGGCAAACTATGGCACAGCTCTACCTGGCCTGGGACACAGCAGTCCAAATTTGTGGGTCAGAAGTTGAGTCAGCCTTAGGCTGTGTCCCTCTCTTTCCCCATTCCTGGGGTGGTAGATTCCTGGAACCCCCTTTGTCTGTAGTCACAGGCTAAAGGCCCAAGAGTTCTAAAGTGTCTTTAGTGTGGAAGTTGGTGCCAGCAATAGCAGTAGCTGGTTTTAGCTCACAGCTCTGTTTTCACAAAGTACCTCCTTGTCCCTCTCTCCTCTCTCCTCTGGGTGGTGTTCCACTTTGCTTAGTGTACTAAACCCTAGAAGATCTTTTTCTGGGCTGTTTCAACCTGTCCTCAAGCTGTTTTTCTGGAGGAGAAGAGAGTCTGTGTCTTTCTAGTCCACCATCTTCCCGGAAGTCTCCCTATTTTGTTTTTTTTTTTTTTCAACTCTTTGTTTGCTTAGTGATTTTTCTTTAGCAGAGGTTCTTAACCTTTTTTGTTTCATGTACTCCATTGCCAGTCAAGTGAAAACCATGGATTCCTTACAAAGTTCACATTATACTGTGTATTATTTAATAAATATATCGCATCCTCACCATCACATCCCCACACAAAAAAATGTTTTGTTGAATTTAAATTCAAACCCATTTACTTCTTGTTAAGAACCGCTGTTTTAGAGTCTGTATTCCACTGAAGTGTCTGTATTTTCTTTAGCTGTTGTTAGTTGTTTATTTTTTTTTGAAGCTTAAATTTTATTTTTAAGCCTGGCTTTCTTTTTTTCTTTTTTAAAGATTTATTTATTTATTTATTCCTCTCCCTTCCCCCCCTCCCCACCCCGGCTGTCTGTTCTCCGTGTCTATTTGCTGCATCTTCTTTTTTGTCCACTTCTGTTGTCGTCAGCTGCATGAAAATCTGTGTTTCTTTTCGTTGCGTCATCTTGTTGTGTCAGCTGTCCGTGTGTGCAGTGCCATTCCTGGGCAGGCTGAACTTTCTTTCGTGCTGGGCGGCTTTCCTTACGGGGTGGACTCCTTGCATGTGGGGCTCCCCTATGCGGGGACACCCCTGTGTGGCAGGGCACTCCTTGAGCGCATCAGCACTGCGCATGGGTCAGCTCCACACGGGTCAGGGAGGCCCGGGATTTGAACCAAGGACCTGCCATGTGGTAGACGGATGTTCTAACCACTGGGCCAAGTCCGCGGCCATTAAGCCTGGTTTTCTAGGTTGCACCTGGATCAGTATAACTTATTGGTCATCCAATAATTGGTCAGAAGATTTTAGCCAGTAGTCTTCCACCCTTTGCTGAGGGTCTCTATAAACATGTAGGGTGTTCCTTCAATGCTAATGCAATTTATGAGACTGGCAACTTTTTGGCATTTCCTGGCCATGAGCACAGCCCTCTACATTTACATAGTCTTCTAGGTCTCCAGAAATATGTCAATGCATTTCAAAATCACCTAAGTAAGTGTTGTTCCCCAGATCTTCCTTTTTAATTTTTGTCTTGGCAGGTGCCAAATCAAGAAAAAACAGCTTCAAAAGGCCATAGGAGAAACCCCTGGCACCCTTTCTGGTTCCTCTCTCATCCCCTCACCAGGAGAGTGTGGAGCTGTCTAGTACTTCCTTTGTGCATTGCTAATCTTGTCCTGGCTTGGAAAGATTGACCTGGGAAACTCCTGTCCTGCTCAACCCACCTCCCAGAACTTTTCCTTCACACAAAAGCAACTTGATATGAGGAAAACAGTGTAAGAAACAATTGAATTAGATGACCTGGGGCAAAAGCTTACTTTTTTTAAGTTCTGTGGTTGAGCACCTAGGAGAGAGAGAAGTTCTATTTCCTGGGAGTAGAGGGGACATTCAATTCCTGTAAACAGGGGAACTCCAAGACCACTAGCAAGCACAAGCCCAGGACAATGCAGACTCAGAGAAAGTTAGAAAGGACTGTGTACTTTGCATTCTCTTTGGGCTGACTCAGAATTCAGCCGTCACATTTTTGGCCAGATGATTTTTGACAAGGTGGCAAAGACCACTCAATTGGAAAAGAATAATCTCTTCAACAAATGTTGCTAGGGAAACTGGATCTCCATTTGGAAAAAGAAAAAAAGAAGGACTCCTACCACACACCATTAAAAAATCAGCTCAAAATTGTTCAAAGACCTTAATATAAGAGCTAAAACTATCAAATTCCTAGAAGAAAATGTAGTGAAGCATCTTCAGAACTTTGTATTAGACAATGTTTTTTTAGACTTTATACCCAAACCACAAATGACTAAAGGAAAAAAATAGATAAATGGGACCTCATCAAAATTAAAACTTTTTTGTCCATTAAAGGACTTTATCACAAAAGTAAAATGATATGGAGAGATGTGGCTCAAGCAGTTGAGTGCCTTCCTCCCACATGGGAGGTCCCAGTGTTGATTCCCAGCACCTCTTAAAGAAGAGAGCAGACACAATGAGCAGACACAGAGAATAGACAATGAGCAGACACAGTGAGCAGACAATGAGCAGACAAATGGAGCCATCTTGGGACAGGGTAGGTGGAATAAAATGACAACCTACACAATGGGAGAAAATACTTACAAGCCACATATCTAATAAAGAATTGATATCAGAATAAATAAATTCTTCCATTTAATGACCAAAAGATATAAACAGTTTCGATACATATAACTCAGTACTTTGTTTACAGTAATATTTATGCCTGTGTATGAGAAACAAACAGGCCCCTAAAGATTCTGAAACGACATTTTAAACCCTTGCTTCTAATTTTAACAGTTAAGTTTTTAAAATGCCATCACATGGCATTTGATTTATTAAGTTCTATTGTATACTTACTTATACCTACTGACATACAATCCCTAATGGTGACTAGAATTAAATTAGAATGTACGATACATTCTAACACAGATTTAGAGCAGATCTGGGGTCGTTTCGGAGTTTGTCTTCCAACCCCCAGGCCAGAGAAGGTGACTAGGACCCGAGTAACCTGTAGAAACTCCACAGCCTGCTAGAACAGGAGACTCACTTTTGAATATGCATACAGCTTCTAGGAATTTGTGTTTGACTTCTGACTTTAGCACACCAGCCATCAACCGGCCAAATATTCATGTTTGGAAAGCAAAAACCGCACCACCATATGGCAGTAACAGGAAGGGCAGACCTAGGAACCTTCTCTCAGCATTTTCTTCAGGGTTCCCCTGCAATGCTGAGATAGAAAATAAAGAATGCCAACACTTTTGGACTCATTTGGAAAAGTAAATAACCCTAGAAAAACTGTGCTTTCTCTGCCACATTTGGGAACCAGTCTGTCCTAATACACTATATCTTCAAGCCCTCTTTGACCTCCCACCCACTTCCTTCTCTGTATTGACGAGTCTTAGTTTGATGTATACCTTCAATATGACGAGGTGAAGTGGAATGGGAGCAAAGTTGTGGAGATGGAAAGAGGGATGGAAGGTGACATTTGATGTACAGTAGAAATTTTTCTTCCTTCTGGGTAACTATATATCCATGTGATTTCCAAATTTGTAAATTTTACTACTTAGTCTCTGCTTGCTATATTATATGGAAAATGTGAGATGTGAATACATGAACTAAGAACTTAAAGTTAATATTCCCTCCAGGCAATATCATAGGCTTGATCTTTTAAAATAATTTAGGCCCCTGAACTCTGCTAACCCCTGTACCTCCCCCCTACTCCAGGCCTTTTGGATTCTGCAAACTGTGTCCATATCACTCAAAATCTAGTCCTGGAATCATGGGTATTTTGTCTGACCAGATCTGACATGGAAAAGGTCACTCTAGGAAGCTAAGAATTTTTTTCCCTCCTAGGTTTATCCTTATCTTCTTGTGGTTAACATTTCTTATTCTTTCTTTATGTTGGCTTAGATTTCTCCCTGCAAAGATCTGCTTTTGTGAAGTGGGGAATATAGCTGGCCTGGATTTATTTACTAGGAATGCAGATAATTCCATTGGGCCTTTCTGTGAGATTCTTTTCCAGAAATTCTTTTTGATGCACTTTTTCTCAAGATGGGGTGTCTAAACCAGGCACTGGGAAACTGGTGGAGACTCATTCATTGTTACACTAAGACCTCCTTTGTCCTGGTCCTGCTGCAGTGGCATGGGCAACTCCTCATCCATAGCTTTCCGAAGCTATTTAGCCTGCAGAGGTAGGGATGCATGCGGACCCTTCCACAGCTTCAACCTTCTCTTGGATAGCTGGTTGGGTAATTATTCATACCAAGAGGGGACACTGCAGGAAGATGTGGTGTTCTGGCTTTAGGGGAGTTTACTGTGCCATAGGGTGTCTGAGAGTTTCAGAGTCACCGACTCCCTTGAACACTTCCTAGTTGCAGAAATCAGGTCTCTTTAACAGTAAACAAGATAAGGTAATGGTTACATGAAGGACATACCAACTAAGATGATTTACTAAGCAAATGGCATGAATGATTGGGTTTATCTGACTTTAAAATGCACAAAGTAGAGTGCTGAGTGAAGACCTAGATCTTATGATTTTTTTTGGTCTTGTTTTGTTTTTAAATTCATTAACTGCTTTATACTTCCAAGATCTTCTTGCTAGATAAAGCAGGGAAATGTACACATATATCATCGTTAATCCTTAATTTGGGAAACTTGGTGTTTGTGATATACAAAGAAACTTTCATGTGAGCGTTGGTGTTTTGTGGAATAATGCTTGCATGCTGTATTAGTCAGGCAAAGGGGTGATTCCTACATTAGAGCAAAATATCATATAAAGGGTGTTTACTTGGGATAGAAGCTTACAGTTACCAGGCCATAAAGCATAAGTTACTTCCTTCACCAAAGTCTGTTGCCATGTGTTGGAGCAAGATGGCTGCTGATGTCTACAAGAGTTCAGGCTTCCTGGGTTCCTCTCTTCCAAGGGCCTCTGCCGTGTCTAATGGAGCCTTCTCTCCTTCCTCAGGCATCTGCTTCTCTGTGTATTTACTTTCAGGGCTCCAGGATCAAAACTCCAACCAAATCCTGTTCCTTGTCATCTTCTCTGTGAGTCTCTGCCCACCAAGGGGGGTGGGAGTAGGGACCCAGTGCCCTAGTGACATGGCCCAATCAAAACCCTAATCATAGTTTAATCAAGTAAAAGTGAAACCTCCAACAGATCAGTTTACAAACATAATCCAATATCTATTTTTGGAATTCATAAAGAATACCAAACTGCTACATATGCCTAACAGATAGAGAAATCACATGGGCTAGCATTAATATGAAAAGTTTGCTTATGTGTGTGTTCAATATCTTCCAGTTTCTTTTCAATTTCAATTAGTAAGTGGTTTCTAATGTAGGAGCTATAAATTGATGAAAAAGCAAGGTTTTACTTCATAGCTAACTCAGGAGGCCTTAGGTAGAGTGGAAGAATTAGTTTGTAATATCTGAAGGCCATGGAAGCTGATGCTCCTACTTAGGGTCTAAGGGAGCTTGCAGAATTAGGTAGAAAATGAGAGAAATATGAAGATGAAGATAAGCCAAGAACTTAACATTAATATTTTCTGAGAAAACCGTGGGTTTGGCTTTTTGAAGTTACTATTATGTAAATGACCTAAGGTAACTTTTTTCAATGGATTGGTCATTTCTGCTTATTTCCTTAGCATTTTATTACCACCTCTGTAATTTAACTTACTACACTTTAGGACAATTTATTTGTCTGCATATTGTTCTTGCGACTGGATTTTCAGGCTCCCCAAAGCAGGGCCTGGGTCTTAGCCAGCCCTTAACACAGAGCCAAGCCTGAGGAAGTGCTTGATAAATGTTTGGTGAATGGAGTAGAATGGTGGCTGCTCATACAGCAATACATCTTCTTCCCTTCTGTCTCCTCTGGTTTTCTATTTTCTAGTCCTCCTGTTTCCCAATCTGTCTGCCCCATCAAAACAACTATTTGCAATAATTCCTTCCAAAGCTGATTTTTACATGTTATATTCATCCCCATTGATGTATCAAAATTAGAACTGGAGAGGACTTATGAATTTCTAGGTTTTTCTCCTTTTGTTTAACCACTCATTAGAATCATCTCCATTGGACTTGAAATGTTTAATGAAATTGTATTCCTTGTATTTTCTGTCCAATCAGAATCAAGCATAGCATATGATGAAACTCTTCAAAATTCCCTGTGAAGGAAATGTGATTTTAATGCCTTATGATAGATGCCATAATACACAGACAGAATAAGTGGCCACTAAGGCTATGAAGACAACAAAACCTGGGAAACGGACTTTGGCCCAGTGGTTAGGGCGTCCGTCTACCACATGGGAGGCCGCGGTTCAAACCCCGGGCCTCCTTGACCCGTGTGGAGCTGGCCCATGCGCAGTGCTGATGCGTGCAAGGAGTGCCTTGCCACGCAAGGGTGTCCCCCGCGTGAGGGAGCCCCACACGCAAGGAGTGTGCCCGTGAGGAAAGCCGCCCAGCGTGAAAAGAAAGAGCAGCCTGCCCAGGAATGGCGCCGCCCACACTTCCCGTGCCGCTGAAGACAACAGAAGCGGACAAAGAATCAAGACGCAGCAAATAGACACCAAATAGACACCAAGAACAGACAACCAGGAGAGTGGGGGAATTAAATAAATAAATAAATCTTTAAAAAAAAAAAAAGACAACAAAACCAATAGACTTCCCAGTTCCCAGTTCCCTGGTTAGTGTGTTCCCTGGGGCCCTGTATTAGTCAGCCAAAGGGGTGCTGATGCAAAATACCAGAAATCTGTTGGCTTTCATAAAGAGTATTTATTTGGGATAGAAGCTTACAGTTACCAGGCCATAAAGCATAAGTTACTTCCCTCACTAAAGTCTGTTGCCATGTTTTGGGGCTAGAAAGCTGCCCACATCTACAAGGGTTCAGGCTTCTTGGGTTCCTCTCTTCCCTTGGCAGCATTTCTGTTCGGGCCCAGCTGCTGTTCTCAGTCCAGAAGGCTGGTTGTAGACTATCAGGCAAACAGCTCTGTCTCTCTCCCCAGGGCTTCTGCCATGTCTAAGGAGCTGTCTCTATTCCTCTGTGTTCTTCTGTGTGTTCACTTCATGTGCTCCAGCTCAAAACTCCAGCACCAAAAACTCCAACTCTGCCCTTTGCCATGCCTTTTATCTGTGAGTCCCTACCCACCAAGGGGCAGGGACCCAAAGCCCTTCTGACTTGGCCCAATCAAAGCCCTATCATAATTTAATCACTCCCAGGTACAGACAAATTTACAAACATAATCCAATATCTATTTTTGTAATTCATAACTATATCAAACTCCTACAGGCCCAAAATAACCCCCCTATTTAACTTTAGAAAACTACTCAAAAGAAAGAAAAAAGGACAAGGCACTTATTCAATGCATTGGTTTACCAAAGTAATCATAATTTCATCTTCCTGTAAGATGTTGATGTCTACTGAACTTGGAGTTCTGCAGAGGGAAAGATCTTATTGCTTTGCTTCTTGAAGCTAGCAAATCTGGGTGCTTGATTTTTGCAAAGACCTGGAACTTTTACTTCTGGAGTCATAAACTTCTTACTATAATGTTTTACAGTCATGTTCTTTTTCTATAAACATTAGTTCCTCATTTGTGAAATTATTAAAATAGTAGAGTTGTATTTCATATTTTGAAGCAGACTTAGAGAAAAATGATACCAGTTGCCTACCAGTTCCTTACTTCTTTGTTCTTAAAAGAAGCAATAACTATAATTATTTTGATACTGCTAGCTAAATGAAATGTTTTAAAAGCCAACTTCATGTTTAAATAACTTTTCTTTCTAAAGTGAATTTACTCACTGGGTTCTCTATAGACAGTCACATTACATGTTATATATTTCTCTACCTTTACAAAAAAAAGTGTCAGTGTTGATTACATAAATCTCTAACCATCAGACTGGCTGGGAATTTGCAGTGTCACATACATTTCGGCAAGGTGTTCAAACAGTCTCTCAGGGTTTTAAACACTCCTGGTTATGAAAACAAATTTTCATCTTTATTTTTCCAAGCTGTCTCCTTACATATAGCATTTCAGAAAACTCACCATTACTGGTTTTACTGCCTGATTGCTTAAGAGTTAATTGGTTCAGCACCTGGGCAGGAAGCTACTTTGGCAGAAACTCTGTTTTCTTCAAGTTTTAGCCGTAAATTTCTGGATAGTGAATTGTAATCAGGCACTCTTTTTATTACAGAATACACAAGAACACTAATGTGTTAGCTGAAGGAATTGCAGTGTGCTCATTTGGAATAGGGAAACAGTTTCTTGGTTATAACTAGGTATTAACAGAGTACATTTCTCACTGGGGTTTTTGGATCTAAATCTTTTAGCTTAAGACATACCAAGTTAATCTTATTTGCCTCTTTTAAAAAAATCACAAATTCTTGCTGAATACATTATTTCATACTCTTAGATAAGAGTGGGACTTGACGTCTTAACCATTGTTTCCCTAATTCTCCCAAGTTACATTAGATGGGAGGATAAGAAAATTAACTACTATATTTTATATAAGGACACTCCTGTTAGTTTCATATTTGCCTTTCCAAACCTTAAGTGTTATTACTGTCACATCTTTGTACAGTGTCTAGTATTAATTTATGATGGCAAAACAATGATAAGATGATAATGTTCACGGGAAACGGACTTTGGCCCAGTGGTTAGGGCGTCCGTCTACCACATGGGAGGTCCGCGGTTCAAACCCCGGGCCTCCTTGACCCGTGTGGAGCTGGCCCATGTGCAGTGCTGATGCGCGCAAGGAGTGCCGTGCCACGCAAGGGTGTCCCCCGCGTGGGGGAGCCCCACGCGCAAGGAGTGCGCCTGTGAGGAAAGCCGCCCAGCGTGAAAAGAAAGTGCAGCCTGCCCAGGAATGGCGCCGCCCACACTTCCCGTGCCGCTGACGACAACAGAAGCGGACAAAGAAACAAGACGCAGCAAATAGACACCAAGAACAGACAATGGGGGGGGGGGGGGATTAAATAAATAAATAAATCTTTAAAAAAAAAAAAAGATGATAATGTTCACAGTAGACATCCCCTGACAAAGTGTATTCTGGTTATTAACCTTGAAGTCATTTTGGGAGGAGCTGCAGTGGGTGAGGGAAGTGGACAGGAGAGGAATGGAGATTTGGTAAGTGTTGTTGAGGACTGTGAATTGGGATTCTCATTATGGTTTTCTAGGAGAATAAGTGAAGAATGAAAGTCCTTTTAAATTCCTTTTGGCTACTGAATTGTGCTTCTTAGATGCATTACAGCTCCAAGATTGAACCATGTGGGTCCAGATTTCACAAGGATTACAAGTTTGATCTAACAAAAGACAACTTCCCACATGAACTTAGTTTCCCTATAATTCTTCATTTTGCCAAGCCCTTCTATTCTTATTCTATAAAAAGAGCTGAGAGCATTGGCAAGGTGAACTAGAAGAATTTAGCAGGAGCTTTATCTATTTATCTTAACTCCCAATGATCAGAGGGGACAGTTGGCAATATTGGAAGCTTTAAGTAATAAGAAAGACAAATTGCTTAAGATTAGCCATGAAGATGGCTTTTAAGGAATCTAAGTTGAAAAGGGAAAATTCAGGATGAAAATCACTGTTTTTGGTTTTAAAAATTGTATAATAAAATAAATAATTTATATTTTATCAAATCTTGTAAAATGTTAAATGAAAAGGTCTTAAAATTGCAAGGAGGATAGTATAAATTATTCATTTTAAGCTACCTCTATAGCAATAACACTATTTAGTCTCATTTCATGTTGTTATTTCATTATTTCACCCATTTCTATTCATCACCCCTTCCTAAAAAAAAAAAAACCCTCAATATTCTATCTAGACAGTTTTCTTAAGCTTTTTTCAGTGCTTTCCCCTTCCTTCCTTCCTTCCTTCCTTCCTTCCTTCCTTCCTTCCTTCCTTCCTTCCTTCCTTCCTTCCTTCCTTCCTTCCTTCCTTCCTTCCTTCCTTCCTTCCTTCCTTCCTTCCTTCCTTCCTTCCTTCCTTCCTTCCTTCCTTCCTTCCTTCCTTCCTTCCTTCCTTCCTTCCTTCCTTCCTTCCTTCCTTCCTTCCTTCCTTCCTTCCTTCCTTCCTTCCTTCCTTCCTTCCTTCCTTCCTTCCTTCCTTCCTTCCTTCCTTCCTTCCTTCCTTCCTTCCTTCCTTCCTTCCTTCCTTCCTTCCTTCCTTCCTTCCTTCCTTCCTTCCTTCCTTCCTTCCTTCCTTCCTTCCTTCCTTCCTTCCTTCCTTCCTTCCTTCCTTCCTTCCTTCCTTCCTTCCTTCCTTCTCCCCTGACATCTTGCTTCAAGTTAGGGATTTTTGGACTTTGTCTTCCTTTCCACTGACCTAGTACATCATCGGGGTACATCATTATCACATGTGAAATCCATGATCTGTAAGTATTGGTTTTGCCCCATGGTCCTTTCCAGGATGGCTCTTGGGCAATTATTTGAGTCTGTCTCTGTATCCCTCTACATAGAGTTCAGATCTGTTTTTCTTGTCTGAGGCTTCACTGATTTTTGTCCCTCTTACATCCCACCATTTTTCTTCTCTAAGCCTGTAGAATATTTATTTCCTCTGGAGGCAGGAAAGTCTGCATTCTTTTCTGAGTCTATTTAAAATTATTTTTTTAAATATTAAAAATAGAATAAATAAAATATAAATGACGATAGAGAAAATGTGGGTGACATATAAAGAGTCAACATAATGAATGCCTGTTTACCCAGTTTATATAAAAGAACTTTACTCTTACCTTTGAAGTTCCTGTGTGCTCCTCTGTAACCTCACTGCCTTATGTTCTCTGTCAAGGGTGAGTACAATTCTAAACTTTGTGCTTTTTTACTCCTTTACTTTTCTTTATAGTTTTGCCACATTTTGTATTCCTACACAATATATTTAGTTTTGCATATTTTGGGATTTTATGTATATGAATCACACTGTACATATTCTTCTGTGACTTGTTTTTCTACTCGACATAATGTTCTTAGATTCATTCATGGTGTTCTTTATAGCTTAAATTTATTCACTTTCACTGATGTATAAAACTATTTTATATGAATATACCACATTTTATCATTTCTACTGTCAGTGAGGTTTTTGGCGGAATGGTACCTGGAAAGTAAATGTTTGGCAAATTTGCAAATCTAAAGATGTCTTTATTCTACCTTCATACTTAATTGGTTTTTGACTGGGTATAGAATTTTAGGTTGGGAATAGTTTTTCCTCAGAATTTTGAAGGAATTACCCTAATGTCCTCAAGCTTCCAGTGATATTACAGAGAAGCCTGATACCAATTGAGTTTCTTTATCCTTTGTAGGAAACCTATATTAACTCTCAGGAAACTTCTGGGATATTTCCTTTGATTGCAGAGTTCTGAAATTTCATGATGATGTGTGCTAGAAGGTCTGTTTTCATACATTGCGTTGGCACTTTGTTGGCCTCTTGACATTTAGAATCTCATGTCCTTTAGTTCTGGGAAACTTCCTTGAATTATTTCTTTCCCAGTACTTTTTCTGTTTTCTTCTTCTGAAACTCCTGTTATTTGGAAGTTATGTTTCCTAGATTGGTCCTCAAATTGCCTTTTCTCTCCTTTCCTGTTTTCCATTCTCAATAACTTTGATATACTTTCTGAGAGATTGTTCTCATATTTTCCTACCAAGTCCTTTACTGAGTTTTTCATCTATACTTCTATGTTGTTAATTCCAAGAGCTCTTTTGTTATTCTCTGAATGTTTCTTTTTAATGTCTTAGAAAGTGTCCTGTTCTTGTTTCATGGTTGTAATAAAATCTTATCTTTTTAATGGTAATTATCATAGTAGCTTTTCTTCTTTTTATGTAATCTTTAGTTCCTCCTCCTTGCTTTTTTCCTGTCCATTTGTTTTGGGCTCTGACTTTAAAGCTAGAGTCTTTCTTCATATGTTGACTGAAACTTTGTCTGCCTTATCGCATATAAAAATGGGGCCTTAGAAGTCTAATTGGAATTTTTGTTCTCATGGATGTGTCATTTTGACATATTTCATTGCAAGGTGACTGCCTAAGTTGTTTCCTTGGAGAATGACAATGATAGTGTCTTCAGTAGGTCTTTTTTTTTTGAGATGTTTAGACTTCCCCAGGAAACTAGTCCAGTATCTAGGCTGGAGCCTGATACACCTGGCTGCTAGCATCCTATGGGTCAAGTGGGGGAAAAGGGGGTGGGAGTTTCAGTGTTCAGTATGTAAGGTTTTGTTTAACCTCCCTATTTTCATTTAGTGTATCTGGTCTTAATTTTGCCTGATAGTCTCAGTCCAGAAATGTTCTGTTTTACTCTCTCCAGATAATGAATTTCCAGCCTACAGCTGACATGTAGGAAGAAATTGAGGTTAATCACTTTTTAAATAGTATTTCAACTAATCCTCCAGTTTTTGTCCCCTACCCTCTACATCATCTTCCAGAAGTACCTGGTATACTCAGTTCTTGAGTCTTTTGGCTATTCTAGAGTGTAATTGAGTTGAGACATGGATCTCCCAGCTGGCTTTGACCCAAGCTTCCCAGGTCAATTCTTTATCATACAATTGCTTTCTAACTTCTGATTGTTTTAGTTTGCCATGTTAATATGACAAATACTACACAATGGGTTGACTTAAAAACAGTAATTTATTAGTTCATGGTTTAGAAGACTAGAAGCTCAAAATCAAGGTGTCAGCAGGGCCATGTTTTCTATCCCAAGTCTATAGTGTTCTGGTACTGGTTTGCTGTAATTCTTGGGGTTCTTTGAATTGCATATCTTGGCATGAATCTCTACCTCCCATCATTTGGAAATTTCTCTCTCCTGTATCAGATCTTCTGTTTTTTACTTATTTCCAGCTTCTTCCATGTTTAATAACAAAAGAATCATTAAAGATAAGGCTTCATGGAGGGTGGTGAGTGGCATGGGGATTAATCTTTGTTTACACTACACTTAAGAACATATAGTCCCATATTGCTTTGGAGTTCTGGGTTTGAAGAGTCCAATGATGATGTCTTAGTTTGTCACAAAGCTGCCAATGCAAAGTATTAGAAATGGGTTGGCTCTTACGAATGGGGTTTATTAGAGGCAAATGCTTACAGTTCTGAGACTGTGAAATGTCCAAATCAAGGCATCAGCAGAGATCTTTCTCTGGGTCCAGCCATGTGGCAAAGCAAGATGGCCACTGATCTTGAGATGCTTCATGGGCCCAGCCCCATAGGGGCCACTTTCCATACCTTTGAGCTCTGCTGCTTGCAGACTCCAGGACCTCTCTTAGCCTCTCGGCTTCCCAGTTTTCCTATAGTCCCTTCTCTTCCATGGCAGAATCAATTTGATGGCTTCCTTTTCCTGTGTCTCTCTTTCTCTGTGTCTCTGTTTATATCAGCTCCAGTAAGAGGGTGGAGACTCACTGACATAGTCCAGTCAAAAGGGTTTCATACCCACAGGAATGGATAGTTCAAAAACATAATCTTTCTCTTTTTGGGATTCATGAAAGAACTTCAGACCTGTCACAGCTAACATGGTTGTTGGTGATTTTGTTTGTTTTACTTTTGATGATACTGGTTAGAAACGGCAAAAAAAAAGAAGAGAAATAAATGAACCTATAGTTAAGCCAAATCTTATAAACACACAAAAATGAAACTTACTATTTTATGCTATGCTTTTTTTTTCCAACTGGTTCATGGGCAGTAAAACAAATGAAAGATTCTGATTCTGTCTGGGACATTTAGCATAATTTTATACTTTTTTCCAGTTTTCAAATTTTAAAAGAGGAAAGTGTCCCAAGAGTCAAAGAAATAAACCTGCAGAATCTCAGTTGAGGGTTTAGGTGGGAGTGGAAAGAGAGTAAACTTGTAGTTGGAAAAACATTTCTGGATAAAAGAATAAGCACATTCTCTAGGGATCAAATCAGCTGTGGGCCAAATTTTTAATCTCTATTCTTTTCAGAGTTGAAGAGAGTTCCCCAGTGCACATATGCCTTGGATGTTAGACATGAACCCCTTTATTTGCCTGCCAAATTGCTGCCTGCCTGATTTTAATGACTGAGCTGTAGAGAAGCTGCAGCTATGATGGTTTTAAAAGAAAAGATGGAAAATCAGTAAGGAGATTTGCTAAGCAAAGGGGGAGTCAGGAAAGGAAAGTTATTTTAACCTAACAGTCTATAGAAAACAAACTCAAATACCATGGCTTTTGGCTACTTTACAGTTGGTGGAAGGATCTGGAATGCTGATGAGACAATGGGAGGTGATGTGTTGGAAGGCATAAAAAGTAAGTGTGGTGCTAAAGGAGCTTGAGACTTTCTTCATAAGCCTCCCTTTCTCTGTCTTCTGCCAGGGATGGAGATTTGGCCCCTATTTCTAGGTTACTCAGGTGTGTGTGCTACATAGGTAAAGCAGGCTATGCTATTGCCTCTTAGATAATGCAGGCTATTCAACCATGATCCAAAACTACAATTCAGAACTTAGTACCTTGAAAGGGAAATGGGATTCAGAATCTCTTGAACTGGTGTCTTGTATTGTCACCTAATTCTGTATAACTTCCCATATTGTAGCCACATTTCCCTATCTAGATTCTCCCACGCCAAGGAGGGTGTCTGCTGGCATGGCCTGAAGCAGCCCAGAGGGAGTAGAAAATGTAACTGAAGGTTAATGTTTTTATTCGATTGAGTTCTGTATTCTGTTCCTGATACTTCTGTATTTGTTTTTTTTTTTTTAGCAAATATTTTATGTCTATTTTTTTAAAGATACATAGATCACACAAAATATTACATTTAAAAAATATAAGAGGTTCTCATATATCCCGCTCTGCCCCTCCCACTTCTCCCATACCAATAACCTCTTTCATCAGTATGGCACATTCATTGCACTTGGTGAATACATTTTGGAGCACTGCTGCACTGCATGGATTATAGTTTACATTGTATTTTACACACTCTCCCCCAGTCCATTCAGTGGGCTATGGCACTATATATAATGGCCTGCATCTGTCCTGCAATATCATTCAGGACAACTCCAAGTCCCAAAAATGCCCTCATATTACACCTCTTCTTTCCTCTCCCTGCCCTCAGCAATTCCTATGGCCTCTATCTCCACATCACTGATACAATTTCTTCTACTGCTAGAGTCACAATAGTTCTATAGTAGAATACCAGTAAGTCCACTCTAATCCATATTTTATTCCTCCATCCTGTGGACCCTGGGGTGGCAATGTCCACTCCACCTCTCAATTGAGAGGGGGCTTAGATCCCACATAGCTGATGTATGTGATTCTCTTGCTTGCAGTTGTAGACTCTCTCGGTTCCCTGGTGTGGTTGTTGACCATCCTTACCTCCCTGTCAGCCAACCTGGGTAAGTCCAAAGGACCAGAAAATAGGTGTTGCAACTCTGCTGAGGCTCAGGGTCCAGTTGTGTATTTGTTTTAATATTTACTGAAATATTTTAAATTACCTACTGGAAGAAAATTGACCCTCAAGGAAGATATACTGTATTTTTCAGCCAAGGATGATTATCCAAGGGATGTTTGGATGTCCCAGTTTTAGAAGCAAAGCTATGATGTCTGATCTGAAGGACAGACTGGTATTTTTTACCAAGTGTTTTTTCCTATCCAACAGGTATTTATTTCTTCCCCAACTATATTAAAATATATCTTTACATTTTCTTAAACTTTCTATCTTTCTGCTAGTTACACATTTATCTGATATTCCTTTAAAAATATTTAACACTAGTAATTAAGAATTAACTGCCAGTCATTGATATGCTTATATCTCAGTCTGCTAAAGACTACCAATGCAAAATATCAGAAATGGGTTGGTTTTTATAATGAGAATTTATTAGGTTAAAAGCTTACAATTCTGAGCCGGTGAAAATGTCTAAACCAAGATCATCAGAGATGTTTTCTCACCAAAGGTTGGTTGCTGGTGGTCCTGGATTCCTGCCAGATGGCAAGGCACAATGGCAGCTAGTGTCTGCCTCCCCCACCCCAGACTCACCTTCTCCCTGAGCTCAGCTGTGGGCAATCAGGCATGTGGCTCATCTCTCCACTTTCCATCAGGCCTCATCTTTGAGGCTTTTGGGGACCTCTTTCTATGCCTCTGTGCTCTGATGATTGCAGCCTTTCAGGGTTTCTTTGTTTCTGTCCCTTTTTTCTGCGTATCTCTACTTTCAGTCTCCATTTATAAAGGGATCCAGCAAGAGGGCCAAGATATACACTGGTCACAGCTCATTGAAGCAAACCAATCAAATGCCCCCAACTGAACCCAATCAATCAAAGGGTCTCAAACCCACAGGAATGGACCTGTTTAAGATCATAATTTTCTATAGTCCACAAAAGACTCAAACCAACACAGCTATTGTGAATAAATTCAATCATATTGTTTTCCTGTTAGTTTCTAGTTGGCTTCAGCAGGCTTTAGCTGATGAACTTGTGATTCAGGGAAAGGAAGAGTATATAATTGCTGCAACCCAAGAGCCCAAAGGTAAGAGAACTGGGTAATAAATGTAAGTGCACAAAGGGTGATAGGAAAGTGATTCCCCCAAAACATATCCATTTGGAAATTTCCTTGTACTCAGTCTTGAACCCAGTAAAGGATAAAGAAACCCTCTGGCTCCTTCTCCTCCTCTTGTACCACATGCCCCCTATTTCTACAAGCTAGAACACAGTAAGCATTTTGAGTTCACTAATGGCTGGCCTTAAATATATTTCGTTGGTAGGCCTAAGAACTGAAATGCCATTTAAAGCATAGTTTATATGGAGAAATTAGTAAAGTGCTAGACAACTAATTTATACAAGAACTTTTGGAATAGAATTTATTCATGAAGTAGTAGTTCAGGTAAACTGTTTGACAGCTGTTTATGAAAGTCTGCTAGCAAATGACTGAGCTGGCCAGATTGTAAAAACTTAGTTAAATTGAGGAGTTACACACCTCTTTCCAACTGCAACACTTCTCCTCTATGAAAACTAACCAGTGAATTTGGGGGGTAAGGAAAGCAAGAGTTCCATTAAGACTGGAATGGGTGTATTGAAAGAGAAGTAGAAGTCATTGATTTAGTAATTTGAAAGGGACCTCAAAGGGTCTTATGACCTACCCAGTGGCAGGTCCAACCTATAAACCATCCCAGAAAGTTAGAAAGGCTATCTCAGTTATAAAGCTTGTCAGTGAAATTCCACCACTTTCTTCAGCAACTCTTGCAACTTATCAAGGTACGCATTTTTATTCTAAGTGTCATCAATTTTAGCTGGAAATTGCATACCATGTGCTAGGGACAATGCTAAGGTGTTATCCATACACATAAGTGATGTATATTTACTGCACCATTTAGTTCCCCATAATACTCTGAAATTCTGAAAGATTAGGTAATTTGCTCATATTCACACAATTAGTGAACAGAGACAGAATTTCTAGGGAGACAAGTTTGAAACCTCTGGTCTTCTGGATCCTGATGAGGAAAAGTTTGAGAAACATTAACCAAACCTATTTCTACTTCTCACGGTTTGTTGTATGATCCCATCAGTTCCCTTAAGGTTCCAAGTTTTTCCAAAAGTTGGGGTAGGAAGAAGAGGGCCAATGCGAGGATCACTGGGATCCTGGTGATTACAAGTTGGAGAATAATTTTACTCTAAAATCTTAAAAGTTTCAGCCTATAGTAATTAAAAATTTCACTTGCAACTCCTACACTCTGGTTTATTGGACTTACTCCACTCAGCTAACACGGAGTTGAAGAAGGTCAACCACCACAACAGGGAGCCAAGAGTGCCTACAACTGAAAGCAGGAGGATTGCATCCAGCATCCATGTGGAATCTAAGCCCCCTCTTGATACAGATGTGGAGTGGACACAACCATTCCAAGGTCCACAGGATGGAGGAATAGAGTATGGATTAGAGCGGACTTACTGATATTCTATTCATGAACTATTGTGATTAGTAATTGAAGAAAATGTGGCATTGGTGTGGAGAAAGTGGCCATGGTGGCTGCTGGGAGTAGGGAATGGGAGGAAGAGATGAGATGTGGGGGCGTTTTTGGGACTTGGAGTTGTCCTGGGTGGTGCTGCAGGGACAGTTACTGGACACTGTATGTCCTCCCATGGCCCACTGGGTGGAATGTGGGAGAGTAGGGCTATGATGTGGACCATTGACCATGAGGTGCAGCTGTGCTCAGAGATTTATTCACCAAATGCAATGAATGTCTCATGATGATGGAGGAGGTTGTTGTTATGGGGGGAGGTGGGTGGGGGGTATAGGGGGACCTCATATTTTTTGAATGTAATATTAAAAAAATAAAGACAAAAAAAAGAAAAGCAGATTATAAAAAACACGGTGCTCAACAACAACAACAAAAAAGAATTGTGGTTGCCATGTGACTACAGTATATGTTGTAACTATCCCAGATATGGTATGTATATATTTTTCGTTTACCCTTAGTATTGTTGTAGGGGAAAGTCAAAAGGAAAATTGACTGTACTCGACTTCTTAAGATAGTGCCCCATTTTCCTCTTTGATTTATTGCCACACTTCTTCAAAGATTAATATATTGTGCCCATAATAAAAAAATTATTTTAAAAATTGTAAAAATAAATTAAAAATACAGTAATTGCAAAAAAAATTTTTTTTCAGAAACAAAAGTAACAAGTCCTTCTTAGCACTTCAGCATTTTCGTCATCACAATCAAGTCTCCTAGGTTCTTTTCTTGAAGGGAATGTCAAATGAAAGATGAGAAGCACATCCTGATCTTCGTGAAAATATATTGGAAGGTTTTGTTTTGTTTGTTTTTTTTTGTTTTGAGATTTAAAAGTGCAGAAAAGAAGGAGGGGTTGAGAGAAGGAGAAAGGGAGAAGGATGGGGCAGGGGGAGAGAGTTTTTCTTTTACCTCATTTCCTTAACCCAAGATATTAGAGAAAATGGATAATCTTTCATAATGTAAGTAAGTCCAAGGAAAAAATTCTTCTGGACAATATAATGAATTATTAGATTGAAGTATTTGACCTTTGACTAAAGTTTATGGGATACAGGTCTGGTTTGTAATGCTTTAAATGCAGTATGATCTTAAGTCTAGGTAGGAAGAGAAGTAGGATTTAGTTCTACTCTTCCTTCTAAAAACAAAAATGATTATATCTCTTAATCTGGGCTTAGTGTAGAACCCGTGTAATCAAGAACAGGAAATACATCTATGTGGACATCTCTACGGGTCTTCTATTTTCAATATTAAAAACAGACCAGCTCTGTAACAGCTATAGTGGACCTTTATTAGAGGGTGAATATTTACAGTTTGGCTAAAGCATATCACTGTTGTAACTGAGAGACTAAAAGAAGTAAATGCACAGGTCATGGTTAATAGTAGATAGGAGAAGTGGGAATTAATTACCTGTTTTTGTACATTAGAACTCAGTTTCTCATTATTTCCTTCATACAGCCATTTGTCTCTCATTGTTTCTTCTATAGCAGGACATTTGGCTGGATCAGGTTTAAGTAAGGGATGCATAAAAATTCACAGTGCCTGTAGGAAAATGCAGATGAAGAATCTGAGGGAAAACTGAGATTTTGTGCTGTAAGCCATTGATTTTAGATTTCCCAAAGGCAGGTTTTTTTAATGTTTAAAAAAACTTTGTCCTTGAGCTGTTTTTGACTTTGGCTCTTAACTAACTGCTTATGCCCAATCTAACTCATAGGCATGTCTTATGAAGGTTTTGGTGTCTGTTTTAGACGCCTTAAAATTTGAAACTCTTCTTCCCTTTCTTAGAATGATAGTATATGAATTAGTAGTGGTGGGGGGAGGAACAGAGGCAGGGACTGAGAATAGCTTTGGCTGTACATTGTATGCACAGAAACAATCATAAAAGACCTCAAAAGGGTGTTTTTGTCCACTGTTAATATGGATCTCAATTTTGCAAATTTCATTTTATGTTCTTTAAGGAGGAACTTGAGCTGGTTTTTGCCATTTTGTCTTGCAAATCCTTTTTTAGCAAGAAAATTGGACATAAAGTTTCTTAAGTAAAGAAGACAACCTTTTATTTTATTTAAAAATGTTTTAAAGTCAACTTTATTTCAATTTAAAATAACAGACAAAAGGCAGCTTAACAAAATACGGAAGCATTACTTTAAAAAAAAATTCTGTCCAGGAACATTTATCTCATTTAATCCTTAAAATAAACTTAATTGTTTTTCCAGTGTTCAGAAAGATACATAAATGAGCACAGATTGGTTAAATGACATGACCAAGGTCTCCTTGTTAATGAAGAAAAACGTACCTTATAAAACTAAATCACATATTCTTTTTTGACCTTTAGCGTGCATATAGTAACTTCTCTGCGTTTGCTACAAAAATATTACAGTGTTAGTGTTAACTAGAGTTTGTAAGTCATATTACTTGTATTTTTCCCATGTATCACCATACTCTTAACAGTTTGTAGTAGAGGAATATTCTTGAATTATTAACCACAATCCTCATGCACCACAAAAATCACTGTTACACAGTCCTTAGATTATCCTCTAGCTGTCTTTCAGTTAACATGAACCGCCCTAGACTGCCCCTTTCAGCCACAATCACATTTATAATTTATATGGAGGCTTTTCAGAGAGTGTGGATGGCAGCAATCACAGCTGGCTCATTCTCAGCATGCACCGTCTAAATCCTAACCAACAATAGCATTAGCAAGAACAAGGCTTTCTGTCCAAAACACAGTCATCGTCAGATTGCATGCAAATAAGACTGACGGCAGAAGCCACAGACTAATTTAAAACTACTGATGTTCTTATAAAACCTTTGGCGCTCTCATAGCAAAAGGTCTAAAATTAACAGTATGCATTGTTGTTGTTATAAAGTGCAGACGTTCATGGCTACTTAAAAAATTTTGAAATAAAAAAGTCTCCAAAGTTACCCAAAATACCCTGTGCCTTTGGAATCTGGCCATTTTTCTTTCTTGAGCTTTGCTATGAAAATCAGAGACCACAGTAAATTACCAGAAGAGATTCCAGGTGGAACTTGTTGATTTCACCTTTCACCATCATGGGATGGAGTTGCTTTATACCAAATGGCCCCACCAATGGCAGAGTGCCGGAAAGCATTGCAAAATATGCTCATACCTTTGTCAAGAGAAAGGAGAGGAACCAACTGAAAACAAACTGCCTTTGGACCCAAAGGATGTTATAGTCTCTCAACAACAGCATAAGATGTGTGATTCTTTCCTAGTTAGTATATTAACTTTGTTCCAGAGAGAAAAGAAAACTAGTGAAACTGAGCTCATATTTCTTATAAAGAACCATGAAGTTTGAGTTTCCACAGCCCAGTGAAAGATTCCCTGGGACTTGTATCTCTGGCTTTTTATGCACGTCCATTTGTAGTGCTGTCTTGTGACAAAAAAAATATGTTGAAAACGTCTCAGAGGAAAACCTGAATTTCAGTCACTAATTCCTAAGGGGTTTGGTTCTGTTTCTTATAAATATGTGTTTTATTAATGTAAATTTGTATTTTCCACCCAGGGATAGACGAGCCGAAATCCAAAAATATATATTCTAAAAGAATAGTTCTCTAAGGTTGCAAATGAGTTTTCATTGTGTCTAATAAAAGACAGTCTTGAAGGAATGGGACAAAGTTAGCACATTTTCCCAGGTCCCAGCCTCAACTCTCTTTATGTTCAGTCAAGAGCCACGTGTATGGTTATGCCTCAGGAGAGTTTCCTCACCCAGTGTAAAGGCAGGCTCCTTACCTCTGCCCTTTGTGCATTCTTGATGCTTGGGCCCATCTCCCACCTGCACACAGATAACCCTGACCACTGCAAGAAACACCCTGTCAACTCTTTTTTGCTGTCACTGCAATTCCTTTGCTTTCTGCTTTTTGCAAAATGCATTTAGAATTGACCTTCAGATGTGAACTGACAGTAAAGTAGGATTTACATGGTGTGTGTGCTCAAGTTGGGTCTCTTTCTCTACTTCCGTATCCTGCCTGAAGTGTGAGTCATGGTCTCCGATTCCTTACAAAGCACCCTTTTTTTTGAGATTTGAATCGGACTCTCGGGTTCATTTTCTCTGTTAAATTTATGTTCTGCATGTTTCCTTGCTTCCACCCAAAGCCTGGAGATATATGACCGCTCAAGAAATGCCTTTCCAAGGATATGCTGGGTTTAAGCTCCTTGTGTGTGCCAAAGGATTGTTGTCTTTCCCAGTTATATAGCCTGCCTCATGGTCAAAACCAGAGTCTTTTTTAAACTTTGAGGAAGGTATATGGTATATAGAACTTTGTTATTTTGTGAACCTAAAAACTCCAGAAAGGCTGTGCCTATTTGCTGACCCTTGAACCTTTTGGGGATGAGAAGAACAGAGATGAGAGAAATGGGAAAAGATGAAGTGAATGACCTGGCCCCAAAATGTCTTGGAACCTCTCTGCCGGATGTATTCCATTTGTTCCTCTGCTTGCCCTCTTCACCCTTCTCCAGAACACTTCCTGCCTCGAGACTGACCTACATGGATTGACTACTTTGATGGGCTCTGAGGTTCTCACTTTCTTTGGGTTCAGCCAAGGGGGAGCCCCATCAGGTGATTGGAAGGAATGGGGAGAATGGATTTTATTCCCTGGCCCCATCTCAGTTAGGTTGTCTTGGGCTGGCCATGTCCCATAACCTAGATAATTTCTCCTCTCAAAGAATTTGATGCTTCACAACTCTACTTCTGGGTTCTGGTACAGTCTTTCTCCCTTTGTCCCCTTACTAGCCCCAGATTCATGTTCTATCCCTTGTGGTTCCCTTTATCTCACTTATGACTTTGTAATTAATCCCTTTGAAATAGATGTCTTCTTGAATTATCTTAATTTGTACATATTATCTGCTTGCTGTTGATATTCTGGCTAATATACCTCCTCTCTGTTTTCACATTTAAATTATTTATTTAGTTAATAAGTTCCTCATTTCCAAAGCAAATACATCCTGGTAATGTTAAGGCTATCTTCCATATTATACAATGAATGATAAATCAGACAAATAGGAATCTGGGAATTTTAATTTGGGTACTTGAAGGGAGGAAAAGAAAAGGGAGACTTTTGAAACACTCTGGGAATAGGGTAATAATATTGAAAGGGAGGCAGGTAGGTACAAAACTCCAACGTGGGTTATTTCACAATGTTGAGCTCTGCTTATCACTGACAATTATCTATGGCATAATGAAGGAGGATGTCCTTACTTAAAAGCTTTTCTCAATACATTTTGCTTTTCTTCTAGTGTTTAGACTGTCAGAAGTGTGTGTTCTGTGCCCCCAGCACAGCTGGGGTTTAAGCAGCTTGTCCAAGGTCACAGTTAGGAGGTAATAAGATAAGGGTTTGAACCCAACAAGTCTGACTTCTGGGTCCAAACTCTTAACCAGTAAATGTATGTCTTTGTGCATGGTCTTTCATGGTCTTTATGTGTCCAGGTCACAAAATAAATGGAGAAACCATTCCTTTAGTAGGAATCTTGGGATTTTAAGCATTTCAACTGGCCTGGGCCAGCGAATTTAGAAATGATTGAAAACTACGGAGACTTACAAGAAAGCAGAAAAAAATCCACTTGGAATTTGTGACCAACCTTCAAATATTTCTCAGGCACATTTTTATCATCTTGTAGCTGTGAGACTTCTTGTAAAGGGACCTAGGAAAGGAGCCAGAAACCATGGGGGAATGATTAGGTCAGAGAAGACCTGTAAGGAAGTAATAATGACTTTCACACTCACCATCAACCAGGATTTCCATTCACTATCAACCAAGTTGGTGACTGAATCAGACACCTAAACTGAAGAAACTCTTTATCCCACTAGTAATTCTCTAAGCCTCTTTAGCACTGGATTTAAATATTTTTCAGCTGTTTTCCAGCCAGGTTGTGCCAAAAAGCTGTTTTGAGGTGGGTGTTAATATTCAAGGAAGCAGCACTTCTGAGCAGATCGCCTGCATAAACCTGAGGCCAGACTTTTAAGTTGGAGCTGGGATTTAACTGATTGGGCAGGGAGGTCCTGCACACTGGGGGATGCCTGGCAAATCTTTGCTATAAAAACAAAGTGCTCATTTCAGTGATGTAGGCGCTACCTTGGCCATCCATGTTGTCATCTGCTAGATGCACAAATCATGTTGAAATGAGTGGAGAACAGGTCTCTTAGGCTGCCTACATGTCTATTGGGATGTTAATGCTCCACAGAACAAGGATTAGAGATAAAGAAGCAACTGCAGTAGACTTACACAGGTGGTGGTTCAAAAGGTGAGACCCGAAGTGTTTAGTTTGACAATTGTGAAGTTGATATTTAATTTTAACTGAAACCTGATGATATGTTGACTTGAAAATTTATGAACTGTAACAATGCAACTCTTCCATTCCACTGAAATTTCTGACATGCTTTAAAGACAACAGCTGGTTTATTAATTTAGTCAACTTACATGAAATTTATCCATGTGTCAGTCTTCCAAAGGATTTTAAACTAGATGCACAAAGTAATGAATAAACACAGTGACCACTGGTGTTTCCTTAGTGAATTTTCTGTTGAATGGAAGTCAGAGCTAATGCACATGTTGGTTTATAAAACAAACAAACAAACAAAAAAGAAAAATTTCACTGTATTCTGACTATATCCATCCCCAGGAAGTTAGCAACTGAAAGTATTTAATTAAAGACCAAGAAAGTGAGAAGACATGCTAATTTAGTATGTTTTAAAAAATATATATGAAATTAAGGGAAGACATTTATATATATTCAGTGAATTCTCCAACTCTAATCTGAAATTTAGCAGAAACCCAAAGTGACTGAAGAAGATGTGATAGGAAAGTCTTTGGGCAACATCTGTTACTTTTTTCTTGTATTTTCTTATTTATTTTTAACTACTAATTGCATTTTACCCCTCTCTCTTTCTTCATATAATAAAATAGTATTAATTTAGATTTTACTAGATTAGACTGCAGCATTTCAGACTTGGCGTCTCTGACTTGTTCTTTGCCATATTTATAAAGAAAAAGCCTTGTTAAAACCATAAAGAGTGCAAACGTGATTTCCAAGGGGAGTTTTAAAATTAATTGAGGTAAAATGTACTGCAGATTTTCCTGCATTAACTGTATGCTACCAAGGACATAGGTTGTATTGGGCAATACAATGATGAATTACTTATAGAACTTTGCATATTAATTGATAATGTGCTATTCTTCCTTAAAGTGATCCAATTTGACTTCTTGGGCACCATTTGTTAGCAATAGTATATTTTGGTACAAATTTCACATATTTTAAACTTGAGCTTTGTGATTATGATGTTCTGTTTAAATTCCTAGTGACTAATGGAGGGTGAATGCTTTGTTAAAATTTATAGATAATTTGAAAGTCCATCCAATAAACAACTGTAAAGTCCCCAGCAGTGTGCTAGGTACTAGGCCTGAGATGATGATGACAGAACAGCATCTATTGGGGAGACCCACTGGCCAGAAGATAATGACTCTATAAGGTGGTAAGAGCTCTGGCAGAGGGAAAAACAAAATTGCATTGTAGCGCATAAGCAGTATATTCAACTATCCTTGGGTAAGGGTGCAGGAGCACCTGTTATGGCTTCATAGAAAAGATGATGTCCGGCTGGTGGGACTTGAACTGGTGGGACTTGAACTGGTGGGAACATGTTACTTTCAATTGCTTGAGTTGAATTTGAAAATGAAATAAAAAGTTGACCATGAGATCACAGATCTTCACCATCCTCACAGATTTCTTACATCTTCAACATTACAACTTTGCAGCAGCTTGCTAAGAAGTAGGAGATAAATTTGTGTGACTTCTTAAACTTAAGGTAGGAAAAAAATGCTTTCTGTGACACCTGCCAACTTGACTGGCCAAGTTTTGAATAGCTCTAAATTTCCAGGGATTATCACTTAAGGTTCCTAACCTGATGTAGGAACTTTGTGATTTACTTACATGGACCAGACATCTACTTTATGGCCATATTTCTGATGAGCAAGCAGTTCAGGGCTGTGTGGGCAGAGCTTCCACGTGGATGCTTAACTATTCCTGAGACAGACCCTGTAACATCATAGTATTACTCAATCCAAAGTCTGAGAGATTTACAAATGGGAAGACCCATAAAGTTCACCTCTAGCTGAAAACACTTTAATTCTTCTTAGCTGGATGAAGAGGATCTATGAATAACATGGTATCCTATTCAGTACAGAGATAGTTTATAGCAGCAATTTTCTTGGGGATAAGGATGCAGGAAAATAGAGTGAAGCAATGTTCTTACATAAAATTGCTTGTTTTATTGCAAGCTCTATAGGAATATTTTCTTTAGGTTATGTCTGGCATTCCATTACTCATCCCTTACATTCCACTATGCTATAAAGTTTCCCATTTAACAACAGACCACGATGGAGCCAGTTACTCTCTGGTCGTTTAGTCCAGTCATTGCTCTCTGGTCACCACCCACCATTTCCTATTTTCTTGGGAACCTGACTTACTTTTATTTTTTTAATAATTTTTTTTAAAGATACTTAGATTACATGAATGTTACACAGAATATATAGGGGATTCCCATATGCCCCACTCCCCACATCTCCCACATTTTCCCACATTGGCAACATCTTTCTTTAGTGCAATACATTCATTGCAATTGATAACCACATTTTGGAACATTACCACCAAGTATGGATTATAGTTTACATTGTAGTTTACACTCTCTCCCACTCAATTCTGTAGGTTATGGCAGGATATATAGTGGCCTGTGTCTGTCATTGTAATGTCATTCAGTACAGCTCCGAAGTCTGAAAAATGTCCCTGTATTACACTGGTTTTTCCCACTCCCTACCCCCAGAACCTCCAGTGGCCACAGCCTCCACATCAATGATCTTTCTTCCATTGCTAGAATCACAATAAGTCTATAGTGGAATACTAGTAAGTCTACTTTAGTCCATAGTTTGTTCCCCAATCCTGAGGACTCTGTAATGGTGATGCCTACTCCACCTTTAGTTGAGGTGGCCCTCAATCCCATATGACCGATGGATGGGACTCTCTTGCTTACAGTTGTAGACACTCTTGGTTCCTTGATATGTTGTTTGTCCATCATCTCCTCCTTGTTAGTTGTCCTGGGTGAGTCCAGTGAACTAGAGAGTAGGTATTGCAACTCTGTTGAGATTCAGGGCTCAGCTGGCACAAGGACAGCCCCAATATTTAACACCTACCAACTCTAGTACTAACAATAGGTTCAAATAGAAGAACAAAAACATCATGTGTAGGGAAACCACAGCTGAGTCCAACTCTGTCACCCTAGGGAGCATAAATTCCAAATAGGACTCACTGGCAAGGGGCCCAACTCTTGAGCTATCTTGCCTGATTATAGTGTCTGAATGTCTCCATAGCTTTCAGAAGCCTCTCTATTTGGGGTAGTATCTACTTTGATTTTCAATGAGATTCTTCTGAGATGTGCATAGTGTTACCTCTGGAATGACCTCCTGACTCGCTTAGAAGACTCTTAGCCATATAAACACATTTGTCTTTACATTTTCCCCTCTTTTAGTCAAGGTCTTCTTTTTTTCCAGTTGTATTGTTTGTTGGTACTTGGTAGCAATCCATCAGTGTCAGAAAGTCATGTCCCATGCTGCGGGGAAGTTATTGCATTTATATGCTGAGATTGACTTAGAGAGAGGCCACATTTGAGCAACAGGGAGGTTCCCAGGAGGTAACTCTTAGGCACCCTACAACACTAGGCTAAGTTTCAATTTCAAGAGCAAAGGCTTATAAGCATAGTCATCAATATTAAGGGCCCATCAATGGACCATCCTCCTTAACTAGTCATTGTTCCTATACTTGGGGGATTTTTGCTTTTCCATTAGAGAATGTGGCAGAGCTCCCCAGGATGGGAATTTGATATTCTTTTGGTTATTATGTGAATCTCCACCCACTGTGAAAATGCCCTATAAATATTTGAACACATTTATATGCTTTATAAGTATGACCAGGTGAACTTCCATGTATCCCCCACCACTGACACGCCAAACCACGTGTGATCCTTCCCTGCCACAGTTGTAACCCTTCTGTGATCCAAAACTTCTTAAAAAATGAAGCCAATAAAATAGCCAAATAAAATGAATAAGAAAATGAAATAATAATGATAGTCTTAAACATAAGCAATAAAATGAGGAAACATTTTTAAAAAAACTAAAACTAAAAATTTAAAAGTTGAGATATAAAGAGATAATGAAAAAATATTAAAACACTTTTTTTGACATTTTGCCTTTCATCACTGTAAGATCCATTGTTCTGTACGTATAGTGACATTATTTTCTTCCATTTATTTCCCCAGTGTCTTACTTTTTTTCATTTGTCTCCAAAGAAGTTTTAGATCACAGTAGAGTCATGTACAGAATATGGGGACTCCCATATACCCAGCACCCTTCCCCTTTCCTCCCTTCCTGTATTAATAATCTTTTATATGTGGATGATACATTTATTACAACTGATGTACAAATACTGAAACATAGCTACTAACCACGGTCAATGGTTTGCATTTCAGACCACACACTTTTATAACTTTTTGATGAAATTTAACATGGCCTGTATTCATCATTGCAAGTTCATGTAGAACACTTCCCTCACCCCCCAAATGTCCCCTCTTCCTTCTATTTTATTCCCCCTCCCCCTCCCCTTGGGGCCCATGGCAACCCCCGGGCTTCACTCTTTGAAGGACAAGAGTCATAGTTACTTGCAGCAACATTGAGGATTTGACACACTGGTCTGTCCTCCCCTATAGGCGCTGCTCATGCTCTGGAGAGACTCCTGCCCCTCTGTTTGAGAACATAGCAAGCCTCCCCAGGATGGGAGTCCAACACTTTCCCCCTCATTATGTGGGTCTTTACCCACTGATACCACACAGTATGACATAATGATCACTCGCACAGTCCCTAGAAGCCTGTCCCAGATGCTCTCTGTCCCAAACACCCCACCATTCAATAGCCTAAGCCAGTAACCCTTCCTTGTCATATTGCCAAAGAGCATTCCCAACATCGTAGTTTCAACCATGTACCCACCAATCCCGAGTGTTCACCTGCTCCCCTCCCCAAACCTTCTCCCCGTTCCATGGACCGTTCAGCCCTCTCTCCCCATCCTTCCCCCCCGTCAGACCTGTACCACCCAGGTCAATAGTATCACTACACTCCTGCCATGTCCCTTCACTGCACAACTACACGCTTCTGCTATCATAGATTTCACTGTATGGGCATTGGCTCATAACGTTCTCCCTATCTATTTCCTGTAAACCTATCTTCCAGACTATAGCTCTGTGAGTCTGCTCCATTTGCTTAATTTATATCAGTGAGGTCATGTAATATTTGTCCTTCAGTGCCTGGATTGCTTCACTCAACAGAGGTCCTTAAGATTTATCCATGTTATCCTATGTGTTAGTACTGTATTCCTTCTTACAGCTGAGTAATATTCCATTGTATGTATATACCACATTTTGTTTATCCATTCATCTGTTGATGGGGATTTGGGTTGATTCCAACTTTTGGCAATAGTGAATAATGCCACTATGAACAGTGGTGTGCATATATCTGTTTGTGTCCTTGCTTTCAATTCTTCTGGGTATATACCTAGCAGTGGAATTCCTGGATCATATGGCAGATCTATAGTTAGTTGTTTGAGGAACTCCCAAACAATTCTCATATAACCCACTCACCACCCCCCACACACATCATTTTTGTAAATTATATATTTTTGAAGATATATACATCTCAAAAAATGTTACATTAAAAAACATAAGAGGTTCCTGTATTCCCCCCACCTCCGCACCCCACTCCTCCCATACCAACAACCTCCCCCATCATCGTGGCACACTCATCGCACTTGGTATAGTCATAAATGCATATATCAAAATGAAGAAATAGCTAAAATCAAACACCTTTTATTCTGTTAAGAATAAGTCAGTTAAAAAAAAATTAAAAGAGAACTTATCTATTTTTCTCCAGGTCACCAAATAGATTCTCTAGTGAGGCAGAACCCCTAAAGGTGGTCCCCCCCAAAATACACCTAATTTGCAGAACCATTGTGGGGTACTAATGACAGCATGGGCAATTCCAGATAGCCATGACAAGAGATGCTTTATTTATTTTTATTTTTATTTTATTTTTAATGGATAGTATTTTATTTGAAACTTTATTTATTTATTTCTCTCCCCCCCCACCCCACCCCACCCCAGTTGTCTGCTCTCTGTGTCCATTCACTGCATGTTCTTCTGTGACCGCTTCTATCCTTATCAGGGGCACCAGGTATCTGTGCTTCTTTTTGTTGCGTCATCTTGTTGTGTTAGCTTTCCGTGTGTGCAGCTCCACTCCTGAGCAGGCTGTACTTTCTTTCGCACTGGGCAGCTCTCCTTACGGGGCACACTCCTTGCCCGTGGATCTCCCCTATGCGGGGGACACCCCTGCATGGCACGGCACTCCTTGCGCACATCAGCACTGCACGTGGGCCAGCTCCACACAGGTCAAGGAGGCCCTGGGTTTGAGCCATGGACCTCCCATGTGGCAGGCAGATGCCCTATCCATTGGGCCAAGTCTGCTTCCCCAGATACTTTATTAATAAATGACTAAAATCTGATCATTAGAAACAAGACTACATTTTCAAACATTTTATCTGAGTTGTTTGTTCTCCTGTCCTTGTCTCTCCTTGCACTCTTTTCCAAGTAGAAGGCAATTTTGGTGAAGGTAGTGATGGTAGAGGTGGTGTGATGGTGGAATTAGCAGTAGTGGTGGTAGAGTTGATGATGGTCATCTCAGGTGGTGGAGCAATGCTTGGGAGACCCTCTGGTACTTTCTGGGTACCTTCTTGTGCCCTGGCCTTGCTGCGAGAGTAGTAGAGCCTTCAACTTCCTCTAATCATGGCTGTGTTTATGCATCCAAATTATTTTAAGTGCTTAAAAGTTTAACAGCAGCTAAACAATGGATGAAGGACATGACAATAAGTTGTTTGTTTAAAAAATAACCTGTTATGCATGAGTTTGTCAGAAACCATCTCCCTTACAAAATTAAAAAATATGTCTTCTGTCTCTCTCCTATTTAAGACAATATACTCCATTCCAAGAGTTTGAGTATATCAGAATGTTTTGTGTGCTGGGGAAAGGGGTCACAAGTATAGGAATGCCATGATGATCAGGGGTAAAAAAATAAAAAACATGGCACTAAGTTATGGGATGTTTTGAAATCTTGTTCAGGCCTCTGGAGTTTTACTGTAATGAAAAGGGAGGTCAGAAGACAATGTGGTGGAATGAGCTATGTATAGTGTACTGTATTAGGGGTCTTGGGAAAAAGTAACTATGGTCTTTCCCAAATAAGAAGACATTTCATAAGGCATTTAAGAAGTCTGGATGGATAGGAATGACAGACACACTGTAAACCCCCTGATACCATAGAACTGGCCTCCATAAGAGTTTCCCCCAAATCATTATGGCCACAAAAATCTGCAGCAGTCCCTCCCACATTTATCAGTGTGATATTCTGTTCCTTTTATGTATTTCATTTATAAGAAGATTAAAATTTCAGCTTCAAATTGTAATCACAGTTTTCACATAAACACAGTTTCTTAGGGGCCTAAGCTAAATGCTACAAAGGAAAGGAAGAGACAGTTCCTATTGCATCATCTTGTTTTAGGCCTTTTCTCCAAAATGTCTCACACAGCGACAAGCTTCTCAAGGACTCTGATCTTCTCTGAAGTTGTGTTTAGCTATGAACTTCCTGTCCAGAGCTGGAGTCACTGTCTGTGGTTGACATTTCTAGGGTTTCATGAATATGGTTGGGTTTAGTGGCTTTTCCTCCCTTAGAGGAAGGAATGACATCAGACCTGGGTATAATTCCAGACAGGTGCAAATGCTCTGTAGTGGGCAAGGTCTGCCCGGGAACTTCGATACTTGTCTTTCATTTAGTTTTTGGTGTTTGTTTTTTTTTTTTTTTTGATGTCAGATTCTGTCTGGGAGTTTGCTGCCAAGGCACAGCAGCCTCAACATGTAATAAGAGTTTTCTTTATGTCTCAGGGTTTTGTTCAGTTGGGCAACATTAGGATGTTTAAACTTTCACTGGATCCCAGATTCATGCTATTTATTATTTAGGAGGAGGAGTCCTGCTTGACTTTCTTGTTGGTCAGTTTGATGATTACCTAAATCACTGAGAATGCAAATGATGCTCAGGGAAGGTTTGCTAATATAAAGAGCCAAAGCAGGCCCAGTTTAAAAAAAAAAAAAGTGTACAACAAGGAGAATAAATAATAGAAACTGGTTACATTCTTTATTTTTGTAAAATTGCAATGTATTAAAGCACAATATTCTTTTTAATATATATTTTAATATATATATAAAGCTGAAATTTTACTAAGTCAGGATTGATAGTAACTGTATTAACATGTAATTTATCTTTCAGCAACCTATTAGCTATGCTTTTTAAAAATATTTTGTATTGAAGTATATCTTTCATACATGAACATGCATAAACAATAAATGTATAGTAAATATTGTGAGCTTACAAAATAAACATGCATAATGTCATACAGAGGTCCCATACATCACCACTCCATCAATACCTTACATTGTTGTAAAATATTTGTTACAAACTATGCAAGATTAGCTATGCTTTTGTGGACTTTTCTAACATAGCAATCAGCAAAGCTGATGAAATTGTCCCTTTAATTGTAAAGAACACAGTTATTAATAAAGAATTAATAAATGGGGCTACATCTTAGAACACACATTAACCAAAATCAGAAAAGATAGTTGGTTTAGAAATAAAAATAACATGGAAAAGTCCTATTTGCCAATAAAACTATCCACAGTACATTATAGAAAAGTTCATTAAAATTATTCCTTAAGTCTTTTTTTAATAGTTGCTAGTTTGACAAGAAATTTCTCCTTTTGTTTTTAGTAGAAACAGATGGAGAGGCATTTTATTTGAAAAAGAAAGTCAAATATAAGTTATTAATGTGATATTTTTCTTACTGCTCCTTTGTAATTTTTTTTTTATCTATTGTGAAAATTAATTTTAATGTACATTAACATGGTTAATTGGCATACAACATACAGTTTCTGGACTAACAGATAATCTGAATTACAAGGTTTTCATTGAATTAAAATGATTTGAGCCTTCTAGGGACTCCAGCTTATAGGGTATATAGGTTGTGTAAAAGGGAAACTGTCCTTTTCCTGCTCCCTATCATGTGAAAGGTAGGCATCCACGTTTGGAATGTTTGTCAGTGACTACTTGCCTGTTTGCCTGTGGGGAGATGCAGCCTATCTTAGTTTGCCACGAGGCTGCTGATGCAAAGTACCAGAAATGGCTTGGCTTTTACAATAAGCATTTTATTAGGGGGAAATCTTAGACAGTTCAGAGGCTGTGAAACGTCCAAATCAAAGCACTATCAGAGATGAGTTCTCACAAAGTCAGCTACTGGCAATCCTGGTGTCCTGCCACATGGGGAAGCTAGATGGTAGGCAATCTTTGCCGAGGTCCCTGCCTTCCCCTCCAGGCTAACTTTCTCTTCAGCCTTAAGCTGCTCCATGGGCCTACCCTCTTGGGGGCTTCATGCTTCAGTTTTGGCTGCTAGTGATCCTCAAGTTCTCCTCTAACATGGCCAGGTCAGAAGGGCAGAGCTCCCTTTTTCTGTCCTCTTTTTCTCTGTTTCTCCAAGACCCAGCAAGAGGGTGGAGACCTAACCTGTGTTAGTCTGTGAAGTAATCCCATCAAAAGCCCTATGATGATCTAATCAAGTGATCTGATCAAAGGCTGTTTGACTGAATTTAATGTAATCAAAGGGCCTCACCCCCAGAAATGGATTAGTTAAAAAACATAATCTCTTTTCGGCATTCACCAAATTCAAACTGCACACAGCCCTTCTATCTCTTTGACAAAAGAGCCCTTGTTAATCATTTTGCTCACCATGTAAATCCCAACTTGCTTGGTATGAGGGAGGTCTTCTTCAGATCACACGGGATCTTCCTGAAACACACAGGCACTGCAAATCCCTTCACTTCCTCTCCAGGACTGGTAGCTGCCAGGGGACCAGTGCTAGTTATGAATGCATTCGCCTTTGCATTCCCTGCTGTAGGCACCCTCACTGACACAGTACTCTATAAAGCAGAGCAGTACTGAAGGGGTGATTTGTGATTGCTAACAGTTGTTGCTATTGAGTCTACACAGACCCTACCTGTGTAATGCAGGTACTAACTCTTCCTCTCTCTTACTCAGCCTTTTGTTCCTCATCTGGGTTTTGACACATGTAGGTTGCTCAGGCAGTATTAACACCTGGATTGTTTCTTCACAGAGCAAAGGTCGGACCAGGTGTTAAGCACTTCATCAGGGAACAGCTAGTTAAATTGAAAAATTAATAGACTCTTTTTAAGAACAGTTTTGGATTTAAAGAAAAATTGAGCAGGTAATACAGAGAATTCCCATATACTCCACTCTTGTGCATATGGTTTCCCCCTATTATTAACATCTGTATTTGTGTGGTACATTTGTTAAAATTAATGAACCAATTTTGATATGTCATTAACCAAAGTCCATAGTTTCTATTAAGGTTCACTCTTTTTTTTTAAATTAAAGAAATTGTGCGTTTACAGAATAAGCACACATAAAATACAGTATTCCCATACACTGCCCCACCACCACCACCACCTTGTATTGGTATGGGACATTTGTTATAATTGATGATAGCACTTTTAAGATAATGGTTCTAGTTTTTTAAAACAGTATTTACCTTTGTTACAATTGATGTAAGATTATTAATATAGTACAACTAACTATCATCCATAGTTTACATTAGGTGTATAATTTCCCACATACCTCTCTGTTATTAACACCTTGTATTAGTGTTGTATATTTGTTATAACCCATGAAAGAATGTTTTCATACTTGTACTGTTAACTATAGTCCATAATCTAAAATAGGGTTCAGGGCTACTGTGTTATACAATCCTTTCTTTTATCTTTAATTTTTAGTCTAGTAACATATATGACCTGAAGTTTCTCCTTTTACCCACATTAATCTATATAATTTGGTGCCATTAATTACACTCAGAATATTGTGCTATTATAAACCCTATCCATTTCCAAACCATTGCAATTAAACTAAATAGAAAATTCTGTACAAATTAAGCATCAATTCCCCATCTATCCCCTGGTGAATTATAATAGAGATTCTCTATGAACTTGCTTATTGTAATAAGTTCGTATCAGTGAGATCATACAATATTTGTCCTTTTGTGCCTGGCTGATTTCATTCAGCATCACATCCTCAAGGTTCAACCATGTTGTCACATGCATCAGGACTTCATTCCTTTTTATTCCATTGTAAGTACATACCACATTTTGTTTATGCAGTCATTGACTGATGGACACTTGTGTTGCTTCCATCTTTTGATAATTGTGAATAATGCCAATCTGAACATTGGCCTGAAAATACCTTTTAAAGTTGCTGCTTTCAGTTCTTCGGGGTATATACCCAGCAGCAAGATTGCTGGGTCATATGGTAATTCTATATTTAGCTTCCTGAGGAACTGCCCAACTGCCTTCCACAGAAGCTGTACCATTTTATATTCCCACCAGCAATGAATGAGTGTTCCTATTTCCCCAAATCCTCTCGAACACTTGTAGTTTTCTGTTTTTTTACTAATAGTCATTCTAATGGGTATGAAATGATATCTCATTATGGTTTTGATTTGCATTTCCCTAATAGCCAGTGATGTTGAGTATCTTTTCATGTACTTTTTATCTATTTGTATATCCTCTTTGGAGAAAGTCTATTTAAGTCTTTAGACCATTTTAAAATTGGGTTGTCCTTTTATTGTTCAGTTGTAGGATTTCTTTATATATTCTGGATATTAAACCTTTATAGGATATGTGGTTTCCAAATATTTATTACCATTGTGGAAGATGTCTTTTCATTTTTGTGACAAAGTTCTTTGAAGCATGAAAGTTTTTCATTTTGAAGAGGTCCTGTTTATCCATTTTTTCTTTTGTTGCTTTTGCTTTGCATGTAAAGTCTAAGAAACCACTGCCTAACACAAGATTCTAAAGGTGCTTCCCCATATTTTCCTCAGGAGTTATATTCCTGGTTCTTATATTTAGGTCTTTGATCCATTTTGAATTATTTTTTTGTACATGGTGTGAGATAGGGTTCCTTTTTCATTCTTTTGCATATGGATAGCCAATTCTCCCAATACCAATAGTTGAGGAGACTATTCTTTCCCCTTTGAGTGGAAGTAGCATCTTTGTCAAAAGTCAATTGGTCATATATATGGACTAGATTGTTGGGTAAACTTGTGGCTACATCCCTGCCCCCAATAGGACAGGAAGGGTGTGGTGTTTCCTCAGGTTCTCCTGGCAACTGCAGCCACTTTTGGCCCACACAGACTAGATTATTGAATACATCTGTGACTCCATCCTTGCTGCTGATGGCAGGAGAAGGGACAGTGCTCCCTCACCCTCTCTGGGCAACTGTAGTCACTTTTGGCCTGCACCAATAAGACTGTTGCACACACTTGTGACTCCATCCCCACCCCTGGCAGGGGAGGAGGGGGACTGGTGCTTTGTCAGTCTATCTGGGCAACTGTGGTCATATTTGATCTGCAAGGCTTAATTTACTGCCCACACCTGTGCTCTATCCCTGTCCTGGCAGGGGAGGAAAAGGCATGAAGCTTCATCAGTCTCTCTGGGCAACTAGAGATGGTTTTGGCCTACATAGCTCTGATTACGGCACATCCCTACCCCTGTCAGGGGAGAAAGTTGGATGAAGCTTCATCAGTTCCTGGGATTATGCTGGCAGCTTCAGTCTCCATGGCTTACATTACCAACCACATCCTTGGTTCCTGCTCCACATCTAACAAGGAAGATAGGGCAAGAAACAGATGAAAAAGAGCTGATCAGCTAAACATGAGCCACTAATAATTTCCAAATTAACTTGATTCAAGTATTAAAGAAGGGCTATAGCAAAGCCAATCGAATAGAAAGCCCTAGACTAAAGAGAGAAACCAAGCCCAGAATAAATACATTGAGTAAGTCAGATGCTAAGACATCAACAAAAAATTACCACCCATACCAAGAAACAGAAATTTATAGCCCAGTCAAAGGAACAAAATAAGGACATAAAGGAGTTGAGATGACATAAAGGAGTTGAGACAACTACTCATAGGTGTTCAAATAAATCTCCTTAATATTAAAAATTCAATGAGATTGCTAAAGAGAGTAAGGATATTAAGAAGATACTGGGTGAGCACAAAGAAGAATTTGAAAGTAAGAACTGCCTTTACAATAATAGCATTGAATATTAATGGATTAAACTCCCCAAGCAAAAGACACAGACTGTTGGAATAGATAAGAAAATATGAGCCACCTATATGCTGTCTACAAGAGACTCATCTTAGACCCAAGGACACAAATGGATTGAAAGTGAAAGGCTGCAAAAAGATATTCCATGTGTGCAGTAACCAAAAGAAAAAAAAAAGCTGGGATAGCTATACCTATATCAAATGAAATTTACTTTAATAGTAAAGCTGTTATTAGAGAAAAGGAAGGACATTATATATTAATAAAAGGGGCAATTCACCAGGAAGAAATAATGATCATAAATGTATATGCACCTAACCAGGATACTCCAAATTACACGAGGCAAACACTGGCAAAACTGAGATAAATGTCTCTACAATAATAGTTGGAGACTTTAATAAACAACTTTAATCATTAGATAGAACATTTGAGCAGAAGATCAATAAAGAAACAGCTTGAATAATATGATAAATGGACTAAACCTAATAGACATAAACAGAGCATTGCACCCCAAATCAGCAGGATATATATACATTCTTCTCTGTGCTCATGGATCTTTCTCCAGGATAGACCATATGTCGGGTCACAAAAAAGATCTCAATAAATTTGAAAAGATGAAATTATACAAAGTACATCCACTGAGTATAAGGGAATAAAGCTGGAAATCGATATCCAGTAGAAAAAGGGAACATTTACAAATACATGGATATTAAACAACACACTCTTAAATAATCAGTGGGTCAAAGATGAAATTACAAGAGAAATAAGTAAATACCTTGAGATAAATGAAAATGAGAACACAACATATCAGAACCTATGGATGCAGCAAAAACAGTGCTGAGAGGGATATTTATAGCCTTTAATGCTTATATTAAAAAAGAAGAAAGCTAAAATCAATGACCTAACTACATAGCTGGAGAAACTAGAAAAAGAACAGCAAACTATTTCCAAAGCAAGCAGAAGAAAGGAAACAAAGATCAGAGCAGAAATAATTGAAATTGAAAAAAATTGAAATAATTGAAAAAAAGAATAGAGAAAATTAACAAAACCACAACTGAGTTCTTTGGGAAGATCAACAAAATTGACAAGCCTTCAGCTAGACTGGCAAAGCAAAAAGAGAGAAAATGCAAATAAATAAAATCAGAAATTAAAAGGGGACATTACTACTAATCCCACAGAAGTAAAATAGATAATAAGAAGAGGGTACTATAAACAACTGTACACCAACAAACAAGACAATGTAGAAGAAATAGATCAATTCCTAGGAATATATGGACAACATATACTGACCCCAGAAGAAATAGAAGATCTCAGTAAATCAATCACAAGTAAAGAGATTGAAACAATCATGAAACAACTCCCCAAAATGAATACTAGAATATAGGTTATCAGGACATAGGATGAGGGCTGAGAAGGTACTGATGCTCAATATATGTAAAATTTTTAATTAGCTTGACTGTAAAAATGTGAAAATGGATAGAGTTGATGGTAACACATTATAGTGAGTATAACTAACATGGCTGGTTTATAAATGGGATTGTGGCTGAACAGGGTAGTTTAGCGACATAAATGTCAATTGAAAGAAAATTAGAGAATAATCTTGGGACTGAATAACATAGTGAAACCAGAAGTAGATGAGGATTGTGGTTAATAGTATAAATACAAGAATGTTCTTTTATTTTTTATTTTTTTAATTTAATTTTATTTATTCTTTTTTTTTTTAATATTACATTCAAAAAATATGATGTCCCCATTCACCCTCACCACCCCCACCCCACCACTCCCCCCACAGTAACACTCTCCCCCATCATCATGAAACATCCATTGCATCTGGTGAGTACATCTCTGGGCATTGCTGCAGCCCATGGCCTGTGGTCCACACCATAGCCCACACTCTTCCACGTTCCATCCAGTGGGCCATGGGAGGACATCCAATGTCCGGCAATTGTCCCTGCAGCACCATTCAGGATATCTCCAAGTCCCGAAAATGCCTCCACCTCTCATCTCTTCCTCCCATTCCCCGCACCCAGCAGCCACCATGGCCACTTTTTCCACACCAATGCCACATTTTCTCGATTATTAACCACAATAGTTCATGAATAGAATATCATTAAGTCCACTCTAATCCAAGAATGTTCTTTTATGAACTGGAACAAAGGTTTGTCACTTTTACAAGGTGGTAAGAATATGGTGATGCATGGAAAAAGTACAATTAATATAATTAATGGAGTATAGATAACAACAATATTGTAATATTTTTGCATCACTGTAAAAAGAAGGTACTGTATCAATGGTAAAGGTCAATAAGAGAAGGGTATGGGATTTTTTCCCTTTGGACTAAAGAAAGCATTCAAAGATTTACTGGGGCAATACTCTACAACTCTGTAATGAAAGTGAGAGCTACTGAGTGTATCCTTTGGATGCGTTGTACAAGGCGTGGAGCCGTATAACACAGTGGGCTATATAGTGGAAGATGAACTGTGGTTAATAGTACAAAAATGAGTGTTCTTTCATGAACTATAACAAATGTACAATACTAATACATGTTGTTAATAACAGAAGGGTGTATGGAAAAATATACCAAATGTAAACTATGTACCATAGTTAGTGGTAATATTATGTTCTTTCATAATCTGTAACAAATGTTCCACAACAGTACAAGGCTTTGGTGGAGGGGTGGTGTATGGGAATTTTGTGTTCTGCATGATGGTTTTGTAAGCTCACATATTCTCTAATAAAAAAAAAAATATATATATATATATATTTAAAAATGGAAGGTGTTCACTGGGCCCTGCCTGGCCACTTTCCAATCCCTCACTAGCTTGGTGAATAGTTGGTCAGCATTCCCAGGGTGTATCCCTGGTGCTTGGTCTGGAGGAAGTAGAGTAATCTCTATGCACATAATGGAAACATGTATGTCTGGTCCAATCTTCTGGTGGTGGCCTAAGGGGCTCCCCAACCCAGTTCTTGTCTGTATGTTGATGGCTACTCAGAGTTCTCCAGCAGAACACTGTGTCAGGCCAATTAAATTGTGGCTCTCTGGTGAAAATGGTTGCTGGCTTTTGGGCATTCTGTACAGGACCCAGACAGGATCATGAGGAAACTGTTTCCTAGGGAAAAGGGGACATAAGGAATTGTGTAAAAGGGGGAAATTCCTGGGTCATATGAGCATGTCCAAGACAATGTGCTTGCATAGCAAGAACCTGGAAGTTCTCTATCATTTGGGCAGAAGTTATTTTTCAAACTCATTGTATGGGTAAGCCCTGAAGGAGACCACTTGCAGTTGCACAGGTCACTGCAAGGACTAGGAAAAGTGTTTTCTTTTCCTTTTTCTTTGTTACCACTTGGTATTCACAACACTAGGTATGCACAAGCTTAAGGAACAGAGCAGAAGACCACTGTGGTGGTTTGTAACTATATATACCCTAGAAAATCATATTCTTAAAGCTAAGCTATTTCTTTGGGTGTAAACCTATTATAATTAGAACCTATTGAGAGAGAGAGAGAGAGAGAGAGAGAGAGAGAGAGAGAGAGAGAGAGAGAGAGAGACTCTGTGCATGTGCCATGGAAGTCATGAATGAAAGCCAGAGGCTGAGGACAATGAAATATGGAAGAGATGGGAAAGACTATCAGACACCACATTTGCTTTGCCATGTGACAGAGGAGTCCAGGATTGCTGGCAGACAGTCTTCAGGAAGAAAACATGATGCCTTGATTTGGACATTTTTCTCAGCCTTAAATCTGCCAGCTTGTAAGTATTAAATTCCCATTGTTAAAAGCCAACCCAGTTTATGGTATCTGCTTTGATCAGTTTAGCAAACTAAAACAACCTCAGTAACAAATTAAAAATTGCCTAGAGGGGTTTGACAACAGATTGAAGCTGGAAGAATAAAGAATAGGAGAACTTAAAGATAAGACCATTGAAATCATTCAGTCTAAACAGCAAAGAAGATGCAATGAAGAAAAGTGAACAGATATCTGATGGTGTGGGACACCAACAAAGCATTTGCATTGTGGGAGTCCCAGAATGAGAAAAAAGAGTAAGGGGCAGACAGACTATTAAAGGAAATAATGGCTGAAAACATCCCATATTGAATGATAGGCATGAATATACACATCCAAAATGCTCAGTGAACTCCAAACAGGATGATCCCAAATAATAATAAACCCAAGCCTTAGCATATTATAATCTGTCAAATGCCAAAGAAAAAGACAGGATTCTGAAAGCTACAAGAAAGAAGCAACATGTCACCTATAACGGGGCCTCAATAAGATTGTGCTTCTTTCTAATCAGAAATCATGCAGATATGAAGGCAGAGGATACCATACTTAAAGTGCTGAAACCCAAAATTGCCAACCAAGAATTCTGTATCCTGCAAATGGTCTTTCAAAAATTAGGGAAAGGTTAAGATATTTCCAGATAAACAAGAGCTAAGATAGTTCACCACCACAAGACTGGCCCTAGAAGAAATGCTAAAAAGAGTTCTGCAAGTTGCAAGGAAATGACAATAGACAATAGAGCAAAGCCACATGATAAAAGAAAGCTCTCCAGTGAGGGTATTGATGTGTAAATACCAATGGCAGTACTCTTATATTTTTGGTTTGTAATTCCACTTTTTACTTCCTGCAGTATCTCAAAGGCAAATGCATAAAACTGAGAAAAATAAGTGGCTTTGGAATCATAATGTATAAACATTATGACATTTTTCCCAGCCTTAAATCTGTAAGTAATAAATTCCCATTGTTAAAAGTCAACCCACTTTATGGTGAGAAGATCTACATAAATTTATGACAAGATCTACATAAAACTGAGGGGGCAGAAGGGTATAGCAACAGAGTTTGTGCATACTATCAAAGTTAAGTTGGAATCAAGCAAACAAGATTGCTATAGATTTAGAATGTTAAATTTAAGCCCTGTGGTAACTACAATGAAAACATTGCGGAATATGGAAACTCACAGTGATAGAAATTAGCATACATGGTGCAATGGGATGGCAGTGGGGGTACAGAAGGAATAGGGAATCAAAGCATAATAGATGCAGGGTTTTGGGTTGGGGAGATGGGAAATTTTAGTAATGGAAGATGCTGAGGGTGGCACAATATTGTGAATGTTATTAATCCCATTAAATGGTATGCTTGAGAATGGTTAAGAGGCAAAATTTAGGTTTTATGTATGTTCCCACAATTTTTTTTTAAAAAAGACCAACTAAAGAGGTAGTTAAGTTTCAATACACATTCCCAGGTGAAATCTAGAAAGGAAGGAGAAAAGGCTCAAAAGATGTTACTGGAATATAAGAAAAAAATGGATTATAAACTATAAACTATATATCAATGGTAAATTTCTTGAGCTTGGTAATAGCACTTAAGAAAGTTACATAAGTGAATATCCTTATTCTTAGGAAATGTATGTGGCATTATTATGTGTTCAAGGAGAATCATACATACAACCTACACTAAGGTATTCAGGAAATGGATTGATAAATACACAGATAGAAAGATGGATAAATAGAATGACTCAAGGAATGTGGCAAAATAATAAAACTGGCGAATCTGGGTATCTGGGGCAGGAGTATGGGAATGCTGAAGTTCTCTGTATGGGGAATTGTATTTGTTTTTGTAACTATCTTGTATGTTTGACAGTGTTTCAAAATAAAATATAAAAAAAATCAATTGGCCACACATGTGAGAGTCTATTTCTGAACTCTCAATTCAATTCCATTGGTCAGTATATTTATCCTTGTGCCAGTACCATGCTGTTTTGACCACTGTAGCATTGTAATAGTTTCAAAATCAGAAAGTACAAGTCCTCCAGTGTCATTCTTCTTTTTCAAGATGTTTTTGGCTAATTAGAGCCTCTTACCCCATTAAATAAATTTGGTAATTTGCTTTAGCATTTCTGCAAAGTAGGCAGTTAGAATTTTGATTGGGATTGGATTGAATCTGTGAATCAATTTGGATAGCATTGACATCTTAATGATATTTAGTCTTCCAATCCATGAACATGGAATGTCCTTCCATTTATTTAAATCCTCTTTAATTTCTTTTAGCAATGCTTTGTAGTTTTCTGTGTACAAGTCCTTTACAGCTTTGGTTAAATTTATTCCTGGATATTTGATTCTTTTAGGTACTTTAGCAGTTTCATATGGTTATGAATTCCAAAAATAAATATTGGATTATGTTTGTAATCTGGTCTGTACCTGGGTGTGATTAAGTTATGATTATGGCTTTAATTAGGCCATGTTGTTAGGACGTTGAGTCCCAACCCCTTGGTGGGTGGGACTCACAGATAAAAGGCATGGTGAAGGACAGAGTTGAGGACTTTTAATGTTGGAGTTTTGATGCTGGAATTTGATGCTGAAACTGGAGCCCCAGGGAAAGAGACAGAACAATTTGCCTGATAGTCTACAGCTGACCTGAGCCCAGAGGAACCTAGGAAGCCTGAACCCTTGCAGACATCAGCAGTCATCTTGCTCCAACAAGTAAAAATAGACTTTGATGAGGGAAGTAACTTATGTTTATGGCCTGGTATCTGGAAGCTCCTACCCCAAATAAATACCCTTTACAAAAGCCAACAGATTTCTGGTATTTTGCATCAGCTTGCAAAAATAGGTTGGTTTCTATAAAGGGTATTTATTTGGGGTAAAAACTTACAGTCCCAAGGCCATGGAAACTCCAACTCAAAGTACCATAAAAGGTACTTTCAGCTGTCACGTGTTGAAGCAAGATGGCAGATGATCTCTGCCTGGTGTCTCAGGGCTTCATTTATCAGTCTCTGGCATAGGACTCATGTCTTTCCAGGTCTTCTCAGCTGCTCATCACTCTGGTTTACTCTGTTCTCTTCAGCAGCGAACTATCAGGCAAATGGCTCATCTCTCCCCAGGGACCCAGGATCAAACATGACAGAGTTCTCTCTTTCTCTTCTTGTAATGTCTTGTTGAGTGAGTGTCTGTTTAGATCAGCCCACCAAGGGGGCAGGGACTCAACCTAAGACATGCTCTACTGATATGGTCAAATCAAAGCCCTAATCTTAACAGATAATTTAATCAAGACATGTCAACTAAATCTAATGCATTCAAAGGGTATCACACCCAGAGGAATAGATTCTTTTACAAACAAAATCTTTCTCTTTTTGGGATTCATAAATAATCTCAAGCTGCCACAGGGGTGTTGATCTTGTACCCTGCCACTTTACTGAATTTGTTTATTAGTTCTAGGCTTTATTGTGGATTTTTCTGGATTTTGTATTTATAGGGCCATATCATCTGCAAATAGGGAAGGGTTTACTTCTTCCTTTCCAATTTGGTAAACTTTTCTTTTTCTTGCATAACTGCTCTGGCTAGAACTTCCAGTACAATGTTGAGTAATGCGGTGACAGGGGCATCCTTATCTTGTTCCAGATCTTAGAAAGAAAGCCTTAGTTTCCCACCATTGAGTATGATGTTAGTTGTAGGTTTTTCATATATGTTTGTATCATGTTGAGGAAGTACCCTTCTATTCCTGTTTTTCTAAGTGTTTTTATCAAGACAGAATGCTGGATTTTTCTCAAATGCCTTTTCTGTGTCAGTGGAGATGACCATGTATTTTTTTTCCTTTCATTTTGTTATGCTGTATTACATTAATTGATTATCTTATATTGAACCACCCTTCCATATCTTGGATAAGGCCCACTTGATCATGATATAATTCTTTTAATGTGTTGTTTTATTTGTTGAGGATATTTGCATTGATATACATAAGAGAAGTTTGTAATTTTCTTGTGGTATCTTTTTCTGGCTTTGAGGATAAAATGAGGTTAATATGAGAGTGATGGCCTTATAGAATGAGTTGGGTAGTATTCCCTCCTCTTCAATTTTTTTGGAAGAGTTTAAGCAGGATTGGTATTGATTCTTTTAGGAATCATTGGTAGAATTCATCTGTGAAGCCATCTGGTCTGGGCTTTTCTTTGTTAGGAGATTTTTGATAATAGATTCAATCTCTTGTGATTATCTGTTGAGGACTTCTGTTTTTTTTTCTAGAGTCAGTATAGGTTGTGTGTTTCTGGGAGTTTGTCCATTTCATCAAGGTTGTCTAATTTGTTGACCTAGAGTTGTTCATAGTATCCTCTTATGATCATTTTTATTTCTGTGGGATCAGTAGTAATGTTCTCCCCCTCTCATTTCTGATTTTATTTCTACCTTCTCTCCTTTTTTCTTTGTTAGTCTAGCTAAAGGTTAATCAATTTTACTGATCTTTTCAAAGAACCAAGTTTTGGTTTTGTTAATGCTCTCTCTTTTTAAAAAATTCTCAATATCTTCTATTTCTTCTCTAATCTTTGTTAGCTTCTTCCTTCTGCTTGCTTTGGGATTATTTTGCTGTTCTTTTTCTAGCTCCTCCAGGGGTGCAGTTGGGTCTTTTATTTTAGCTCTTTCTTTTTTTAATGTTAAGTGTTTAGGGCTACAGATTTCCACTGTCAAGACAGCCTTCACTGCATTCCTTAAGATTTTTATATTGTGTTCTTGTTTTCCTTTGCTTTAAGATATTTACTAATTTTCCTTGCAATTTGTTCTTTGACTCATTGGTTATTTAAGAGCGTGTTATTTAACATCCAAATACTTGTAGATTTTCCAGTTTTCCACCTGTTGTCGATTTCCAGTTTCATTTCATATTGGTCAGAGAAAGTGTCTTATATAATTTCAATTTATTTACATTTGTTGAGACTTGTTTTGTGTCCCAACACGTGGTTTCTCCTGGAGGATGATCCACATGCACTTGAGAAGAATATATATCCTTCTCTTCTGGGGTACAATGTTATAGATGCTTGTAAGTCTAGTTCATTTATCATAGTATTCAAGTTCTCTCTTTACTTATTGATCTTCTGTCCAGATCAATTATGTATTGATCAGAATAGTGTATTGAAGTCTCTAACAGATTGTGGAGGTATTTATTTCTCCCTTCAGTTTGCCAGTGTTTGCCTAATGTATTTTGGGACACTGTGGTTAGGTGCATAAATATTTATAATTGTTATTTCTTCTTGATGGATTGCCCCTTTATTAATAAACAGTGGCCTTCTTTATCTCTGATATCAGCTTTTAACTGATATTTTGTCCAATATCGGTGTAGCTGCCCCAGCTCATTTTTGATTATTAATTTCATGGAATATATTTTTCCAGTCTTTCACTTTCAACCTATATGTCTTTGGGTGTGAGGTGAGTTGTTTTAACTGGCATATAATTAGATTATGCTTTTTTTCATCCATTCTGCAAATCTGTGTCTTTTGATTGGGGAGCTTAATCCATCAATAGTCAATGTTATTACTGTAAAGGCATTACTTACTTTAGGCATTTTGTCTTTTGGTTTTTATATGTCATATGTGATTTTTGCCTCTCTTTTCCTTTATTGCAAACTCTTTTTCTGTATAGTTGATCATTTATGATACAGCTGACTGATCCCTTTTTCATTTCTGTTTCTGTATATTTTTAAAATACTTTCTTTGTGGTTACCCTGGGGTTTGTATTGCACAAACCTACTAAATTGAAACAGTGCCAACTTAGCTTCAATAGTGTACATATTCTTTGAATCTTCATTTCTTCACACTGCTCCAACTCACTCTTCTGTCTTTTCCTTTCAACTTGCAGAACTCCCTTTAGTAATTCTTTTAAGGTAGGTCTCTTTTGGTGACCTCTCTTTCAGTTTCTGTTTATCTCTATTTTAACTCTCCCTTTTTTAAGGACAGTTTTCTGGATAAAGAATTTTTGGCTGGAAGTATTTCTCTTTCAGTACCTTAAATATATCATATGGCTGCCTTCTTGCCTCCATGGTTTCTGATGAGAAATTGGTGCATAGTCTTATTGAGGATCCCTTTTATGTGATAAATTGTTTTTTTCTTGCTGCTTTCAGAATTCTTTCTTTATCTTTGCCGTTTGCCATTCTGATTAGAATGTGTCTGAGTAGGCCATGGTTTCTCTCTCTCCCCTCCCCCACCCCAGGGACCCTTTAGTATGCCGCACTCTTCAGAGGCTAGTTTTCCACCTAGTGTCTCTGTGGATTTGGGTCCTTGTGCCAGGATATACCTGCGGTTCTAACTCACTGCTGTGAGTTCCTCTATAGTCTGTGTCCCTGGTGGGAGAGACCCAGACTGCTGCCTCTGGTGAACTACAAACTGCATGGGACCAAGTGAGGGTGTGGGCAAAAGACTAGTCAGTCTGGGACAGCAGTTTCCTACCTGATATGTATCTCTTTCTTAGGTTTGGTGTTTTTGGAGTCCTTCTCTAGTCTCTATCATCTTCCAGAATTCTAAGCAAATTTGTTGAATCTCTGGGAAGGAGTTTTCAGGGAAAGTCTTATGTTGCCATGTTGTTGACACCACTCTAAGGTTGACTCTTTATGTTGTATAGTTCTATGGTTTTTCACAAAAGCATAATGTCATGAATTCTCCATTATATATCATACAGAATAATTATCACCATCCTAAAATTCCCCTGTGTTTCCCTACCCCTTTACCATCCTCCCCATGACCTTCCCCTACCCTCCCCACAAATGGCAACTATTGATATTTTTACTGTCTTTTTTTCCAGAATGTCATAGAGTTAGAATCTTCAGATTGGCTTCCTTCACTTAGCATTGTGCTTTCTAAAGTTCCTCCGTGTCTTTTTTTTTTTCCTCTATGGGTTTTTTTGTGGTTTGATAGCTCATTTATTTATTGCTGAATAATACTCCATTTTATGGATGTACCACAGTTGTTTAAACACTCATCTATTGAAGGACATCTTGATTGCTTCTAGTTTTTGGCAAATATTAATGAAAGTGATAACTCATGAGTACAATTGCTGGATTATATGGTAACAACTCCCAAACTGTCTTTCAAAATGGCTATACCATTTTGCATTCCCATAGCAATGAATGAATGTTGCTCCACATCCTTGTCATTGTTTAATACTGTTAGTGTTTTGGATTTTAGCCCTCCTGATAAATGTATAGCGGTATGTCATTTTTATTTTAATTTGCAGTAATTTATAATGTTGAGCATCTTTTCATATACTTCTTTTCATTTGTATATCTTCTTTGGTGAGTTGTATGTTCAGATCTTATGCCCATTTTTAATTGTATTGTTTATTTTTAAATTTTCGGGTTTTAAGACTACTTTGTTTATTTTGGATATAAGACTTTTATCACATGTGTTTTTCAAACATAGTCTCCCAGACCTGCTTTTGTTGAGCTAGAAAAGGTGTTCTTTCTTCATGAAAGACACTATGTTACATGCATAGGTCAATGAAATGCAATTAGGTACAACTTGTGGTAAGGGTCTTAAAAGTGCTTAGGATACATTAATGTCCAAAGAGATAAAATCTACCTAACTGCTTTTTATTGTAGAAAAGCAATTATTTTTTGGAATCTTTTCTGGAAACAGCTATTTTTATGACTGGGCTGACTTGAACCCCAGCTAAAAGTTGGTTAGATTTTCACCTCAAAAATCCTTAATGTCTAAGGTATAAAGTTGACTGTGAACTTTAATTCCAAAGGGAAACTTTATATTTAGTGTGTAAAGGTCAAAGACTGTATTTCCTAATGATATTCTAAATAAAAAAAGAAAGTTGTTCAGAAAAAATACTTGTTACCACTTTAAAGTGGTGACTGCCACACAACCAGTGGCATGTCATATGGGACATGATTTCTACCTGGTTTAGGAAGATTTAGACCCTTTTGTGTCTTAGAGCAACCAGTTGTATCAGGTATAATATTTAGGGTTTTGGGTGTTCAAGACACATGCCCTAACTGCTACCTCTGAGTGCATTCATAAGTATGTCTCTTCTTAATCAATGAAAATTTTCACTTTACATATATAATTTTCTTGATGAGAAACACTGAGTTTTTTCTTATCATTGAAAAAGTTTGTGTTTATTGACTGAAGAGAATAAAATCTGTTTTTAGTTTGAATGGTCAGCATTTCCCATTTTGCTTGGTTTTTCTACCATAACCTGCTAAGGAGATGATTAATTTTGATGAAACTTGACAACAGTTGCCAAGATAAAATTTGATGTTTGTTTTAAGGAATAGTGGAAAAACATCATGGCATTTCATGACATTTGCCATTTGCAAAGAGTGAGTCACATTTCAGTACTAACTGGTGATAACTCAAAAGAATTAATAGTTTAATAGAGTAAAAATTTACTTCTTGCTTACATCATGGTACCATGTGGATTGGGACACATGGTGTCTACTTCATTAGGTCATTGAGACTGTGGTTTATTAAGTAATGGATTTCCCATCCCACAGATCATTGGAATCTTCTGGATCCTCTGTGGCCTGCAGTGAGAAAAGAGAGGGTGGGAGTTTTATATGGGATGGGCTTGAGAGTGGCAAACATCATTTCTGACCAGAGTTCCATTGGTCAGTCCTATCCAATCTTTGAGAGGGGCTGGGAAATGTAATCTTGCTGTGTGCCCAGGAGGAAAATAAAACAGGATTTAATGAACTGAAGAACTGAAGTGACCTCCTCCACATGTGACTACTGACCAAAAAATATAATCTGTGGAGAGAAAACTATGAGAACCTTCAAACTAAGGTGGATATATAGTTACATTGGTGATTTGTCCTCCCTCTCTATTTTTTAGGAAGAACTAAGTTTGGGGACCATTCTCCTTATTCATGTGTTTTTGGAAGTCAAAAACCCTAACATAAACCTTTCCCTGGATAAATGGTCATCTATGAACCCTTTACAGTGGTTCCCAATTTTATCCAGTAAAATTTTGGGCAGAGGAATGACATCTGATTTATGTTGTACTAGAAAACTTCATTTTTTGGCTTGAGAAGAGACTGTAGTGGCCAAGGATGAAAGAGGGATGTGCTATCACACCTCAAACTTGATATATCTCATAATAAATTCATAATCACTTCCCCCAACTTTTTTTTTTTAACTTTGTCTTCTTTCTCGCTTCATTTTACTTTAACTTTTCCATCCATCTAGTAAATTCCACCCAAAAACTCTGAGGCACCTTGACTTCTCTTTCTCTTTTGCCTCCTCCTTTCAGAATATCACTATATGCTTTGAATTCTCTCTGCAACATCTTCTGGACTATATACCCTCCTTTCTACCCCACTGACCCCAGTAGGACACATCATTTGTCATAATCATAATTGCAATGAATGCTTAATTGGTCTTATTGCTTCAGTCTCCCCTCTACTTTAAGCTACTGGAAGATTAGTCACCTTCAAATACAGTCACTTTCATTAATATCCTATTCTCTGTTTTCAACAGAATTGAACCCCAGATCTACAGTGAGATATTCTGAGCTCTCTGTGATCTGCTTACTCACCTTCGCAGGCCTATCTGCACCTGCTCTTAAACATGCACACCCTACCTCCTAGTAATACTCTTCACTGTTACCTAGACATGTCTTTTCTTTTTTTTTTTTTATTACCTCTAAGTGTTTGTTCATGCTGCTACTCACATTTCTCCTCAGTATCCACCTCTTTCTGTCTCTGTAATTCTAGGCTTTCTGAAAATAATATACCACAATTGTTAACAGTTTGGCTCTGGAGTCAGACAAATTGAAGTTGAATCTCAGGCCTACCACCTACCACCAGATGACCTTGGCAAGTTGATTTCTCTGTACCACAGATTCCTGTTCATAAAATATGGTTTTAAAAAATTGTAGCAAGCTCAGCAGGTTATTGTGAGGATTAAATGAGATGCTCATAAAGTGCTGAGTACTGGGCTTTTCATGCTGTTAGTGTTCATTTGATATTAGCTTTTGCTCATATTTATGTCCTCCATAACTCTTACTTTAATGTTTTGTATATAATGGAGGCTCTACATGTACCTATTTAATAAATAAAGTAGGAAGATAATAGAGTTTTAAGAATAATTTATTCCTTATTTCGTTGTGATTTTTAAAGGCTATTTTCGTTCTTCTTTATTGACCATGAATTAGAAAAAACCATTAGTTATATTAAGATGGTACTGACTGTCCAGGGGACAGATGAGGATATAGCATTTCTGATACCTAAGCTTCCCAACCTGTAAGTCTACCCTAGTGAGGGGGTTGGGGGGTATATGGGGACCTCATATTTTTTTAATGTAACTTAAAAAAATAAAGACAAAATAAAGTCTACCCTATATTTCTAAGAAAGTGTAATATTAACCTTTGTTTTCACAGGAAATTTGCCTTATGTTAGATTGGCTCATTGCACAGAGCAGGACCTCCAATTCCCATTATTTTCAGTTCTACCTCCATCCAGCTAACCACTGGATCTTCATCTGGCTTAGAGAAGAAATCAGAACTCCCTGCGGATTTGCAAAGATGGACTTTACCTATATTTGGAGGGATTGCTTTTCCTTATCTTAAAAGAGTGACATTCATTTGGATTCACCCAAAGAGCACCATTAGACAAAATTGTACATTTTAAGGACAATTAAGAAGATCTGAAAGATTTGGGAAGTTGAGACAAGATGTCTCCTGAGTGGTGTCCTAACTGCGGGGTGGTTCCTAGTCACCTGGGCATTCTGCTTATTGGATTTGGACATGGTTGTAGAGAAAGGAGTGGGATAAAGATATAAGATTGGAAATCTGAAAGCATAACTATGGGCTTGAACTTGTGTTTACTCCTGACATGTGCTTGAAGGAAGAGGGAACAAAAAACCTCTTAAAAATGCCATACACTTTAAAACCTGATATCCGGCTAAGCTATGTATTGTTGTTACTGGGGATCAGCCCAAACTGACACCTTGAAAAAAGTCTAAGGTCAAGAGACTTCCATAAACATTTCTTAAAGTAATTCTCTTGGCACCTCATAGAATCTTTACAGAAAAGAAAAATTGCTCAGAGCAGCATTTTTGGTTTAGGAATATATTACTTCTATGGATCCCCAGTCAATTGAAGTCAGTCCTTGACTATGAAAGCAGCTGTGGGTCCAAGACAGTAGTATTCCTTCTGGCTGCATCTGTGACTTGTGTTTTCATGTCCTGCTGCATTCAACAGGCAGGGGAGAAGGTCACAGATCTTGTGCTCAAGAACGGTTTCCAGTTAGTAAAGAAAAAGTAGACTTCTGAGGGAGAGAGTCTTAGAAAAGTCCCAGTGTTCGCCTCATTGTTTTCTCTTCAGAGCACCACCATGCCCAAATCATCCTTGTGGAACTCCTCAATGTCTTCTTAATTTCCCTTATGTTGAATGGACATTTCTTAAGGAATGAATTGAGCTGAAAATGTGCCATTTCAGAGATTATATCAGATTTTAGGTATGGATGTTGAAAGAGTGAATGAGGAGGTGCATTTAATAAAAAGTTCCCCAGCCCTTTTAAATTCACTTTAGAAGAAGCTATTCTGAAAAGTAATTGACAATGCCAGACCAACTGGAAGAGTTGGTGTAAAGTATTAGTCTCCAAATTTTCCAAAACGGAAACAAGAAGAGAAGTTAATTCTCTGCTTTTTAACAAATGCAGAGTTTTTCTTTTTTACTGCTGCCACCATTTGGACTTTGTATCTCTTACTCAAGTTTAGAAAGCTTCCTAAGCCTCCTAAGGCTGCTGGTATGGAAATGTTCTAGCTGATGTACTTGGAATCCTGGAATCCTAGGGACTTTAGAATTAGAATTTGCTTTCAAAATGTCATCTTAAAAATAATACTTCATGTGTAATTTAATGTGAAATTAACTGGACTGTGAGGCTATCAATGTTTTTTAATACTGGATGGATTCATGTCATTAGTGACTTACTCTCCTAGCTCTCTAAGGGTTAAGTAGATTTGCACCATCACCAGATACGTCCCTTTGTTTGAGGGACAGACTTCTAGTTTGTATTCTTAGGTTATCTTTGAAGGCACCAAGTGCAGGCAATATCTAAGAATATGCAGAGTACTTTCAAATATGTCCCAAGAATCATTTAAAGTTCTCGAACATTGAATACTCAAATATGAATCTGGAGGAGAGATGTGTGCAAATGTACATGTGTCTGGGTAGGGGAAGCTTCTCCTCAGTATTCTCAGGGTGGACCACAATATGAAAAACTAGGAAGGGATTTTTATTTGGCTGTAGAACTTTTGAAAACGTATGAAAAAAACGTAAAGTCAATAATGCTGCTTCTGGTGATCTGGGCACCGTCTGGATCATGGGAAATTTGGACTTTAGTCTTAGGCCTACCTCTTAGTTGTGCCAGGAAGTTCCATTTTTATGGCTTAAATCATGTCCTGTCATGTATTTCTTAGTTTTTACAAATCTCTTGGCAAGCACATATCTTCTTTTAAAAGTTTCTGGTTTGTAGGTGCAAGCTTAGCAGTTTTATAGTTTTTGGGTATAATCTCTGAAGAAGGTGTAAATTTTGTGTCTTTTTGATTTACTAAGCCCCCTTTCCATGAATCAGTGGCAAGCCAAATAAGAATTGCTAACCACAAATGAACAGGAGTTTTCCATGTGGATGTCCAAACTTTTAGCCAGATAATGCTGACTTGCTGTGCTGAGCAGTGTCCAAACTTCTGACCCTGTTTTGGGGTAATTCTGGCTTACATAGAGCAACTACAAAATCATAACCTATGTGAGAACTGAACTAATGTTCATTTTAAAATGTTTAGATTCATGTCTTAGATAGGTTATGACTCTGTAGTCACTCTGTGTAAGCCAGAATTATCCAAAACCTGGGTCAGAAGTTTGGACACTGCTCAGCACAGCAAGTCAGTGTCACCTGAACTAATGCTCATTTTTAAAAGTTTGGATTTGATGGACTAGAGTAGACTTATAGTTATTCTATTATATATTTATTGTTATTCTAGCAATGAAAGAACTTTTATCATTAATGTGGAGGCAGTGGCCACTGGAGGTTCTGAGGGGAGGGACAGGGAAAAATATATATAACATGGTGGCATTTTCAGGACATTGGAATTGTCCTGAATGACACTGCAATGGCAGATATGGGCTGTTATGTATCTTGTATTAACTTACAAAATTGCTTTCTGAGACCGGGGGCAAGATGGTGTCTGAGTGAGTGCACGTTATAGTCTCTCTTGCAAAGAAGCAGCTGGGCAGCATTGGAAATTCTTCAGGACCAGGCTGTTCCGGGATTTTGCAGGGCAGGAGGTGTCTGGACATCGATTTGGTGGGACGGTGACAGAGAAGATTCACATAAAAGGTAGAATTGAGGCTCTCTTTCACAGAGATAGGGGCTGCACACAGGATGCTCCCCCCTGGGGCAGGCGGCATGGCAGTGGTGATTCCTGGAGGCTCTGTGGTGCTGGGGAATTCATAAGCCCTGAGCGGGCTATTCAGGGGCTTGCAGGGCAGAAAGTCTTTGGAAACCGATTTGGTGAGAAAGAGACGGAGGAGTCTTTGGCAAGGCGTGGAATTTTGGGTTTCTGACACAGAGATCAGCGCTTCCGGCTACAGCCCCGCCCCCTAGGCCTGGCTGCTGATGTGCAGCAGTCCTTAAATTGGTCGCAATAAAGAGGCGCCCCCCAGCAGGCTGTTTCGGGGGCTTGCAGGGCGGGAGGTGTCCTGAAGTCGAATTGGTGACACAGTGACAGAAGAGACTCTTGTGAGAGGGAGAATTTTGGGTTTCTGACACAGAGGTCAGAGTTTGCGGATGTGACTCCCCCATATGGCTGGCACACAGCTGTGGGGATCCCTGAAGGTTGTGTTGCACTGCGGTGCTCCCAGGCTCCCTGTTAACCGGATTTGAGGTTGCCAGGTCTGTGTCCCCTAAACCCTGGTGGCCCACACCCCAGAGACTCACACCTCTTGAGTCTGCAATATCACAGACTTCCCATCCCTGAATCCACCACGCCCTGAGGTCCATCTGAGGTCTTTGATTGTCCTAGCCCTCGACGTTTGCATTTTTTTTCTCTTTCCTTTTTCTCTTTTTTCTTTTTTTCTTTTTTATTGTCCTGGTTGCTAATATTGCATTATCTCCTAGTCTTTTCTCCCATTGTATCCCCCAAGGTCTTTTTTCATTTATTTAAGGGTTGTTTTTTTTTTTCCTCTTTCTTCTTTTCTTTTTCTTGCTTGTTTCCCTCCCTTTTCCTTGGCCACCCCCTCTTTTTTTTCTTCTCTTTTTTTTCTTTTCCCTCTGTTTCTTCTTATTTTATTTTATCTTAATTATACAATAGGTGCTGCAGGGAACACCTCACATTTGCTGTGTTTCCTTATCCTCCATTTCCTCGTTTCTGTATGAATTGATTTTGGCCACATACACTATCCCTTTTCTCCCACATCTTGATATCCTCCGTCATCTACTGTCTCTCCTATACTCCACCTCCCTTTCTTTGGTCCCCAAATTATCTAACTTTTAATTTCTAATACTTTTGTTTTGTTTTCTGTCTTTTATCCACTCTTGATATTATTGTCTTTTCTCTTTCCCTCTCTCATGAAAACACTGGCTTTTTACTTCATACTATATTCCTCCCATATTCAGTCGACTACCTCATTATAGATACTCTACCTACTGCTATAACTCTACACAACTTGCATGAATCTAATATCCATCCTCCCAGATCTCATATTGTTGCTCTGTTAGCATTTATTACCAATACTACTTTACATATTTTCCTTTTATACACAATTGCCTTTCCCTGGCCCTAATATTTTCCTTCAAAGTGAACTCAGCCAGCAACAAGAATTAGAATAAGAAGAACAAAGTGACAAAGAGAAGATATAACACTTACACAAGAACAACAGCTAATTAATTCCCAAGACTAGACAAAGAAGCTAAGGAACTGATTAAACCTGTCAAGATAAAATGATGACCAGACAGCAACAAAAAACTACAAACCAAACCAGTAAGCAGGAAAACATGGCTGAATCCAATGAACAAACTAAAAACCAGGAAGGGGAGCAGAACTTTGGACAAGTAATTAAAGATCTCAGAACATATATCAGAGACAAACTTATGAAGTAAAGGAAGAGTTTAAAAATATGAAGAAAACACTCGGAAAGGAAATTGCAGACATACGTAAAAAGATAACAGATATGATGGGAATGAACACCACAGTTCAAGAAATAAAAAATACACTCGCAGCAAATAGCAGCAGATTAGAAGAGGCAGAGGAGAAAATTAATGATGTGGAAGACAGTACATCGGAAATCAAACAGATAGTAGAATTGATTGATAAAAAGATAGGAAAAAATCCAGCTAGGACTTAGGGACATGAATGACAATGCAAAATACACAAACATATGTATTATAGGCATCCCAGAAGGAGAAGAGAAGGGAAAGGGGTCAGAAGGGGTGTTGCAGGAAATAACGGCTGACAACTTCCCAAATCTACTGAAGAGAGACAGATGTACATATCCAAGAAGCACAATGCACCCCAAACATCATAAACCCCAACAGGCCCACCCCAAGACATATACTTGTCAAATTATCCAATGCTCAAGACAAAGAGAAAATTCTAAAAGCAGTAAGAAAAAAGAAAACCATCACATACAAGGGAGGCTCCATAAGATTAACTGCTGATTTCTCATCTGAATCCATGGAGGCAAGAAGGCAGTGGTAAGATATAGTCAAGGTACTAAAAGAAAAAAAATTCCAACCAAGAATACTCTATCCAGCTAAACTAGCATTCAAAAATGATGGAGAGTTCAAAATATTCACAGATAAACAGAAATTGAAAGAGTATGCCAACAAGAAACCTCCCCTTCAAGAAATTCTAAAGGGAGTTCTGCAGGAAGAAAGGAAAAAACAGGACAGGTAGAGTTGGAGGAGAGTGTAAGAGCAACAAAAAAGACAAAAAGAGAAGAAAAAGAACCAAACAAAATATGACAAACACAAGTCCAATCAAAATATGGCTAACATAAATAATTCCTTGAAAGTAATAATACTGAATGTCAACAAATTAAACTCATCTATCAAAAGATTCAGACTGGGATATTGGATAAGGAAATAATGATGCATCTATATGCTGTCTACAAGAGACACATCTTAGACCCAGAGATTCATGGAGGCTGAAAGTGAATGGTTGGGAAACAATCTTACACGCAAACAATAACCAAAAAAAGGCAGGAGTAGCTATATTAATATCAGACAAAATAGACTTTAAATGCGAAACAATTGTGAGAGACAAAGAAGGATACTACATATTAGTGAAAGGGACAATCTCTCAAGAAGAACGAACAATCATAAATATTTATGCTCCTAACAAGGGCACCTCTAAATAAGTGAGGCAAACACTGGAAAAACTAAGTGAAAGAATAGATGCATCTACAATTATAGTGGGGGATTTTAATACACCACTATCAACTCTGGACAGAACATCTCAAAAGAGAATCACTAAAGAAACAAAATATTTGAACAGTATATTAGAGAAGCTGGATCTAATAGACATATACAGATCATTATACCCAAACACAGCAGGATATACATTTTTCTCATGTGCACATGGATCATTCTCCAAGATAGACCATATGCTAGGCCACAAAGAAAGGCTTAATGATTTCAGAAAAATTGAAATCATGCAAAATAATATCTCTGACCACAGTGGAGTGAAGCTGGAAATCTGCAAGGGCCAGAGGCCCAGATTTCACACCAAGATATGGAAATTAAACAGCACACTCTTAGAAAAACAGTGGGTCAAAGAGGAAATCTCAAAAGAAGTCAATAACTACCTTGAAACAAATGATAATGATAACACAACATACCAAAATGTATGGGATGCAGGAAAAGCAGTACTGAGAGGGCAATTTATAGCCATAAATTCATACATCAAAAAAGAAGAAAGAGCAAAAATTGAAGAACTAACTGCACATTTGGAGGAATTAGTAAAAAAACAACAAAGTAATCCCACAGGAAGAAGAAAGACAGAACAAAGATAAGAGCAGAACTAAATGAAATAGAAAATAAGAAAGCACTTAAAAAGATAAACAAGACCAAGAGCTGGTTCTTTGAGAAGATCAATAAAATTGACAAACCCTTAGCGAGACTAACAAAGAAAAAAAGAGAGAAGATGCAAATACACAAAATAAGAAATGAGAAAGGAGATATCACCACTGACCCCACAGAAATAAAGACTATCATAAGAGGATACTTTGAAAAACTATATTCCAACAAAAATGACAATTCAGAGGAAATGGACAAATTCCTAGAAACACATAAGCAGCCTATATTGATGAAAGAAAAAATTGATGATCTCAACAAACCAATCACAAGTAAAGAGATAGAATCAGTCATTAAAAACCTCCCAACTAAGAAGAGCCCAGGGACAGACGGCTTCACAGGTGAATTCTACAAAATATTCTGGAAAGAACTAACACCAATCCTGCTGAAACTCTTCTAAAAAATCAAAACAGAAGGAACATTGCCTAACTCATTCTATGATGCCAACATTACCCTAATACCAAAGCCAAACAAAGACACCACAAGATAGGAAAATTACAGACCAATTTCTATAATGAACCTAGATGCAAAAATACTTAACAAAATACTTGCTAATCGTATTCAACAACACATTAAACGAATTATACACCATGACCAAGTGGAATTCATTCCAGGTATGCAAGGATGGTTCAACATAAGAAAATCAATCAATGTAATACACCATATAAAGAGATTGAAGGAAAAAAATCACATGATTATATGCAGAATAAGCATTTGACAAAATACAGTACCATTTCTTGATAAAAACACTCCAAAAGATTGGAATACAAGGAAAATTTTTCAACATGATAAAGAGTATATATGAAAAACCCACAGCCAACATCGTTTACAATGGAGAAATCCTAAAACCCTTCCCTCTAAAGTCAGGAACAAGACAAGGATGCCCACTGTCTCCCCTTCTATTTAACATTGTCTTAGAAGTACTTGCTCGAGCACTGAGGCAAGAACCAGATATAAAAGGATTCAAATTGGAAAGGAAGAAGTCAAAATTTCATTATTTGCAGATGACATGATCCTACACATAGAAAACCCTGAGAGGTCTACAACAAAGCTTCTAGAACTCATAAATAAGTTTAGTAAAGTTGTAGGTTATAAGATCAATGCACAAAAATCAGTAGCATTTCTGTACACCAATAATGAGCAAGATCAGGAGAAAATCAAGAAACAAATACCATTTACAATAGTAAATAAAAAAATCAAATATTTAGGAATAAATTTAACTAAAGATGTAAAAAACTTATACACCGAGAACTACACAAGACTGTTCAAGGAAATCAAAGAAGACCTAAATAAATGGAAGAATATTCCCTGTTCATGGATAGGAAGACTAAATATTATTAAGATGTCTATCCTACCAAAACTGATCTACACATTCAATGCAATCCCAATAAAAATCAACACAGCCTTCTTTAAGGAACTAGAAAAACTAACTATGAAATTTATTTGGAAAGGAAAGAGGCCCTGAATAGCCAAAGACATATTGAAAAAGGAAAACGAAATTGGAGGAATCACACGACCTGACTTCAAAACATACTACAAAGCTACAGTAGTGAAAACAGCATGGTATTGGCATAAGGAGAGACACACAGACCAATGGAATTGAATTGAAAGTTCTGATATAGAACCTCATATATATAGCCATATAATATTCAATAAAGCCACCAAACCCTCTCAACTGGGAGACAATGGCCTATTCAACAAATGGTGCCTGGAGAACTGGATATTCATATGTAGAAGAATGAAAGAGGATTACCATCTCACACCTTATACAAAGATCAACTCAAGATGGATCAAAGACCTAAACATAAGAGCCAAGACCATAAAGACTTTGGAAAGCAGTGTAGGGAAACATCTACAAAACCTTGTAATAGGAAATGGCTTAATGAACATCACACCAAAAGCACAAGCAGCAAAAGAACAAATAGATAAATGGGACTTCCTCAAAATTAAAGCCTTCTGCACCTCAAAGGAGTTTGTCAAGAAAGTAAAAAGGGAGCCTACACAATGGGAGAAAATATTTGGCAACTATATATCTGATAAGAGACTTATAACTTGCATATATAAATGTGGGGAGCCGCCCGGGAGCTACGTGCATTTGCGGTCTCCAGCAACATGGCGGTTTTCATAAGTACGCCTACTCCACCCCTGTGCTTCTGCCTACTTCTTTCCCTTTCCCCAGTTTCCCGGGCAAAAAGTGTTATGCCTCCGCAACAAGATGTTGAAGCCATGACCAGCATTGAAGACTTGCAACCTATAGCAAGTGGTGTAACAGCATTTTATTGCCTTATATGGAAGAGCCGCTTCATCAGCCTATCACCCCCTGCTACATACCCTCCCCTTAGTATATATTCTGATGCTCTACCCTCAATAAATGGAGACTTGATCAGAATCCTGTCTTGTCTCCATTTCTCTTACCTCTTGTCCCCCAATTCCCACTCCCTCTTTCAGGTACCGGTTCGTTTGACCTGCGGGCCGGGTCAATTGGCGCCCAACGTGGGGCCTGAAAATGAGGGATCCAGTGAGGAACACCGACAGACAGGACCAAGTGTAATGCCCAGAAATCAAAAAGGAGAATCAGAGAGAGAGTAATGAGAGGACGCTGTGAGGGAACCTGCCTCCCGGTTGCAAAGCCTCGGTAAGTGATCGGCGAATATGGGACAAGCAATGAGTGAGCACGAACTTTTTATTAAGAGCCTCGGAGAGGTGTTAAGGGCGAGAGGAATAAAGGTTAAATTTAAGGAGCTAATAGAATTCTTTAGGTTTTTGAGAGAAGTCTGTCCGTAGCTTCCTCAGGAAGGGACCATAAATGAAAGGTGGTGGAGTAGAGTTGGGGACGCTCTACAAGACTTTTATAAAACCTTTGGCCCAGAGAGAGTTCCCTTAACTGCTTTCTTCTACTGGAATGTTATCAATGACCTCTTTGCGATCCGCCACACCAACATATTGGCTGCACAAGTAGTTGCTAAAGGCGAGGAACTCCTAGCACAGGACAGGTCTAAATCCCCCCTGGCAAAAAGTCCTGCTAAATACCACCCCCCCCCCGACTCAGACTCGGTGTCTATTAAAATAGATAGCAATGATGAGAGTGCCCCTTCCCCTTGCTCTAAGGGAAGAGCTGGCCCTAATCAGAGGAGAAGAGTTATTAGTAATCCAAACCCTAACGCCCCGTGTACGGATTCCGATAACTCCAACCCTGAGGCTGAAGAACGCTCTGTTGGTTTCTGCCCACCCCCATATGCACCCCCCGCTTCTGTCCCCACTAGCCTAGACTCCAATGCAGATCTAAAGTTATGGCTCTGTCTTTTAAAAGAGAGAAAGGATCTACAATCTCAATGCGCAACTCTGCAGCGTCAGCTGAACTTAACCCCTCCTCTAAAAAATCCCCTAACTGCCAACTTCCGCAAACCACCCCTTTTTTCATTCCCTGTTATTGAGAGGCCTGGGAGCCCTAATGAGGCTGGTGAGGGGAGCGAGGTTGCTGCTGAACCTGAGCCTGAGTGCATCTGTCACCCTTTCCCTTTCAAAACCTTGAAGGAGCTTAAGTCCGCGGTCACCACCTATGGCCCTACTGCTCCATACACCCTCTCTCTGTTAGAACACATTGCTGATGGGTGGCTCACCCCCCATGACTGGCACACCCTTGCCCGCTCCACTCTCAGTGCAGGAGATTATCTCCTCTGGAAGTCAGAATATTGTGAGTTTTGCAAGGAAACTGCACAGCGGAATCTCAGAACTGAGAATGGGTGGACCGAGGACATGCTTCTCGGTGCAGGAGATTTTAAGCAGAACTCAAATCAGTTGCATTATGATGCCGGACTTTTCGAACAAGTCCGTGCTGCAGCCCTTAAGGCCTGGAAAAGACTGCCTACCAAGGGACAATCCCTTACCTCCTTAACTTCTATCCGTCAGGGCCCTGAGGAACTATTCTCCAACTTTGTAGGTAGACTTTGCACCGCTGCTGAGAGAATGTTTGGTGATGCAAATACTGATGCTGACTATGTAAAACAACTTGCCTTTGAAATTGCTAATGAAGCCTGCCAAGCGGCTATCCGACCCTATAGAAAAAGGGAAAATCTCTCTGGCTACATTAAGCTTTGCTCAGACATAGGCCCCACAAAGCAGCAGGGCCTGGCTATAGCTGCCGCCATAAGGGAGGACACCTCTGAACAGGCCCAAGCCTTTGCTGCGGCCTTGAGAGAAGTGCTTCCATCCCCGGTGCCCCGTGCACCTAGGGCCTGTTTCTCTTGCGGCAACCCTGGCCATCTAGCCAGAGATTGTCATCGCCGCCCCCCTGCTAGCCAAAAGCCACCCCCCCTTCCCAACTTCTGCCCCCGTTGCCATAGGGGCAGACACTGGGCTAATGAATGCAAATCAAGAACCTATTCTTCAGGTCGCCCACTCCCTCCTTATCAGGGAAATGGGAGAAGGGGCCAGCCCCAGGCCCCGACAAACAATCAGACTTATGGGGCAATCAGCTTTGTTCCCACCAGCGGCAATCTATTTCCGACCTCTGTAGAGCCACCTCAGGGGGCGCAGGATTGGACCTCTGTACCTCCTCCCACACAGCACTAACACCGCCTATGGGAGTTCAAGCCCTGCCTACAGGTGTGTTTGGCCCACTACCAAAAGGCACTTTTGGCCTCATCATTGGGCGAGGCAGCTCTCTTATTAGTGGCCTCCACATTTCCCCTGGAGTTGTGGATAGTGATTTCACCGGAGAAATAAAAATTATGGCTTCTGCTCCAAAAAGCATTATTTCCTTCCCTGCCAGACAGTGGGTCACTCAACTACTAATATTCCCCCTAATACCCACCAACAACACTGCCATTGATAGTGACCACAGGGATAGAACATTCGGCTCCTCTGATGCATACTGGGTACACCCATCACCACCCACAAACCTACTATGTCTCTTTGGCTTGACGGTAAACAATTCAAAGGCCTAATAGATACAGGGGCAGACGCTACCATCTTAAAAAAGGCTGATTGGCCATCCACCTGGCCCCTTTCTCCCTCCTTAACCAACTTACAGGGCATTGGGCAAACCCAAAACCCTGAAAGAAGTTCCAAGCTCTTGACTTGGAAAGATAGGGAGGGAAATCAAGGAACTATACAGCCCTATGTCCTCCAAGGGCTCCCTGTCAATCTGTGGGGACGAGACTTACTTGCCCAAATGGGACTCTGTATGGGTAGCCCCAATGATATAGTCACAGCTCAAATGCTTTCCCAGGGATTTAAGCCAGGAAAAGGCTTAGGAAAGCTTGAGACAGGCATTACTCAACCCATACCGGCCACAGGATACACCCACAAAAAAGGCCTGGGAAATTTAGCCTAGGGGTCGTTGATCTTCCTGTACTCCATGCAGACCAAATCACCTGGCTTTCAGATGAACCTGTATGGGTCGATCAATGGCCTTTATCCTCAGACAAGCTACAGGCTGCTTAGCGGCAGGACATATTACAGAAAGTGACTCTCCCTGGCATACTCCTATTTTTGTCATTAAAAAGAAATCTGGAAAATGGCGATTATTGCAAGACTTAAGAGCAGTAAACAAAACAATGATACCTATGGGAGCCTTGCAGCCTGGTCTTCCAACCCCTGTAGCCATCCCCTTTGGATATTATAAAATTATCATAGATCTAAAAGATTATTTCTTTACTATCCCATTACACCTGGCCAATCAAAAACACTTTGCATTTAGCCTCCCCTCTGTGAATTTCAAAGAACCTATGAGGAGATATCACTGGAAGGTTTTACCCCAAGGCATGACAAACAGGCCTACCTTATGTCAAAAATTTGTGGCTGCCGCCATAAGAGAAGTAAAGGCAATGTGGAAAGACCTTTATGTTATTCACTACATGGATGACATTTTAATGGCTGGTAAAAAAGAACAAGATGTCCTAACATGTTACCATGATATGAAAACAGCCTTAAAGGCACATGGGCTTCAAATTGCCCCTGATAAAGTACAATTACAAGACCCTTATACCTACCTGGGGTTTCATATGGCAGGAAATAAAATAACCCTCAAGGCCAAGGTATAGTCGAAAGAGTGCATCTGTCTCTAAAAAACATCATAGAAAAAATAAAAAAGGGGGAGTGGTACCCCGTCAAAGGATCCCCCAAAAATCTGTTATCCCACTCTCTCTTTATTCTAAATTTTTTAAGCTTAGATCAAAAAGGACATTCTGCGGCTGACCACTTCTGGCACCCTAATACCAGCACAAAACATGCCACAGTCCTATGGAAAGACCCAATGGAAATACCTGACATGGACCCGATCCCGTCCTAATATGGGGCAGAGGATCAGTTTGCGTCTATTCCAAAGAACTAGATGCAGCCAGGTGGCTGCCGGAATGATTGGTAAAACAAATAGATAATAACAACCTATCCAGGGTAGAGAACTCTCCCTGAGATGAACTCTGCTTTCTTGCAGGAGAGCAGCCAACACTAAAACCCATGCGGCTGTACAGCTGCCCTGGAATCTTTCTGTGACGCTGGCACTCCGAGTCTTTAGTACAACCTAAGAGTGTATCGGCCAACGCCGCACACCACGTCTGCCAACGCCAGCTGCTTGAGACTGAAGAGCCCATTCTTGCTACAGCTCCCTCATGTTTCTCTCTCCCCCTCTTGCTTTCACCTCCCCAAACCTCCATTATGAAACCGCAGTAAGAAAACGCGGTGCGTACTGCACCTTCCTCTGGCCCTCACACATTATAACCAAAATGGGAGCACCCTGACTGCTGGCAGCGGTTCTCAAATGCATATGAACCCTGTCAGGTTCTGAGGTGATGAACTGGATAGCCAATGACAGGCAACTGGGCGTGATTGTTTCCATGGCAGAGCCACCTAAGACAGAGACACAGCCTTTCGCCGCTGTTGCATTCTCCATGACGGGTAAGGCAATCCGCCTAACCATTTGCACGCCCTGACCTAAGACAGGCACAGTTCCCCCCGAACTCAGGGTGCTTCTTAAAATATAATAAAGAAGGGGAACCTGTGGGGAGCCGCCCGGAGCTACGTGCATTTGCAGTCTCCAGCAACCTGGCGGTTTTCATAAGTACGCCTACTCCACCCCTGTGCTTCTGCCTACTTCTTCCCCTTTCCCCAGTTTCCCGGGCAAAAAGTGTTATGCCTCCGCAACAAGATGTTGAAGCCATGACCAGCATTGAAGACTTGCAACCTATAGCAAGTGGTGTAACAGCATTTTATTGCCTTATATGGAAGAGCCGCTTCATCAGCCTATCACCCCCTGCTACATACCCTCCCCTTAGTATATATTCTGATGCTCTACCCTCAATAAATGGAGACTTGATCAGAATCCTGTCTTGTCTCCATTTCTCTCACCTCTTGTCCCCCAATTCCCACTCCCTCTTACAGGTACCGGTTCATTTGACCTGCGGGCTGGGTCATATAAAGAACTCCTATATCTTGAAAATAAAAAGATAAACAACCCATTTAAAATATGGGAAAAAGATTTAAACACCTCTCCAAAGAAGAAATACAAATGGCTAAAAAGCACATGAAAAAATGCTCCAAATCTTTAGTTGTCAGGGAAATGCAAATCAAAACTACAATGAGATACCATCTTACTCCCATAAGATTGGCAGCTATGAAAAAAACAGAAGAATACAAATGCTGGAGAGGATGTGAAGAAATGGGAACACTCATCCACTGCTGGTGGAAATGCAGAAGGATCCAACCATTCTGGAGGACAGTTTGGCAGTTTCTCAAAAAACTAACCATAGATTTGCCATATGACCCAGCAATTCCACTGCTGGGCATATACCCAGCAAATCTGAAAACAAGGACACAAACCGATTTATGCACACCAATGTTCATAGCAGCATTGTTCACTATTGCCAAAAGTTGGAATCAACCCAAATGCCCATCAATAGATGAGTGGATCAATAAAATTTGGTATATACATACAATGGAATACTACTCGGCTTTAAGAACAAATACACTACAAATACATGTGATAACATGGATGAATCTTGAGAACCTTATGTTGAGTGAAGCAACCCAGGCATTGAAGGACAAATACTACATGACCTCAATGATATGAAATAAGTAAACCAAACTGCCTCAGAGAGTAAGAGACTGGAAGATAGGCTTACAGGAAATCGGGGGGTAGAGGAAGGATGTAAGCTGACATCTACATGGGTGAAATCTATGATAAGCTGGAGGTAAGTATGTGTACAAGGAAGGGATAAAAAGGGGGCATAGGGTTACCTTTGGGTGGGGCTTTGCAGGCTTGAGGGGGTCTAGGGATGGGAGGATGGGTAATATTGCCCAAGAAATTGGGGGGAGGGGGGCAACATACGAACATAGGAGATTGTCAGTTGTTGCTTGAGAGTATAATGCTGCAAAACCTTTTCAAATTATAATTAGGAAAGTTACCTGTTTAAGATACTTAAAGGGGATAATCTGATGTAGGACAGACTCCTAGGGAATATGTGAATGCTTGTTTTGCCAGAGTGGGTTATACCATTGGGTAGAGACCATATAATGAGAGTGAAGGTATACCCACATCCTGGGGAGGACTAATGCCATCAAATAGAGGGAACTGTATCTCTCCAGAGAAAGGATGGCTCCCAGGGCATTAGGGGACTTGACAGTCAAGCCCTCAACACTGTTGCAAGTATCTCTGAACATGGCTCCTCAAGAAATGAAGATTGACTGTCACTGTGGGCCCCAAGGGGAGGGGGAAATATATATTGAAAAGATGGAACCAATGTAACTGTGAGGGCAATAGAAGTGTTTCACAAGAGTACGCAAGGATGGATATGAAATGTAATATTACACCAAAAACATATAGGGGCTGACAGACTAATAATGTAAATCATAATGTAAAACATAGGATAACTAAAAATTTAGAAAATTGTATAGCCTAAAGTATAAACCACAATGTAAACACAAATGTTACCTTGTTTGAAAGCTAGTGTCTCAATATCTGTACATCAGTTTCAGTAAATATGGTATGAATATGTTAAAAGATTATTCCTGTGGAAGGGAAAAGGTTTTATATTGGATATGTGGGAGTACTGTATATTGCATATATAATTACTGTGATCTATAGCTCTTGTGAAGAGAAGCTTAATAATTAGGAAAAAAGAAAAGAAAAAGATAGGATGTAGAATCTTTCCAAATAATATGTATTCTATATCTAACCTTTAAACTCATTGCTATATTCCATTTTACTATTAAGGGAACCTGGCATTTTCTTGGGCTTCACTTTTCAGGAAGTTTTGGATCACAGAGTGCTTCAACAATGGCAGTGGAGGAATACTGGTATGGGATATTATTGACAGGGGACGTATGGTTGACAGGGAGTTATACAGGGCATGTGTCCGGGGTGCATGGAAATGTTTGGATATACTCATAGTGGAAACAATTAAAAACAACAGCTGGTGGGGTTTTGGGTTCCTGGCCGGGCGGGCTCCGTCATGGTCCCTAGGGGAGTAGTGGCAGTCCCCCAGGTGTAACGGCAAAGACCAGGAAGGAATGAGGGTCCAACAGTGAGCCCCTGATACTAATGACTATGCTTGTGAGCCTATACACCTGAAATAAGAGCAAGGCCTAGAGCAGCACTGTGCCTAGGAGTTCCCTCCTGACAGCCTCCGTGTTACTCAAATGTGGCCGGTCTCGAAGCCAAACTCAGCATGTAAATGCAATGCCTTCCCCCCAGCATGGGACATGACACCCGGGGATAAGCCTCCCTGGTGCCAAGGGATCACTACCAAGTACCAGCTGATGACATAACTAGAAAATGACCTTGAATAAGAGGTTCAACGCGGACCAACAGAATATCCCTGTCTACATATAATAACAGGAGTTAAAAATGCTTTTTGACCTAAATTAAGGGGGAAATGGAAAGGACAAATGAGTTTATATGGCTATGAGTCTCTAAAAAAGAGTCTGGAGGTTGTCAGAGGGGTTGCCCTTATGTACACCTGAGCAGAGTCTCAGAGACAGATAAAGTAGATACAACCCCAGGTATTGGTTCTTCTGAGGGCTACAGAGACCCCACAGGTTTTATGGTCATGGCAGATGGAGTTCACTGCCATGTCAGTTGGCCCTTCTTTGGAGTTGGTGTTTCTGTGTGATGGAGCTGGACTCAGATGGGATCTCTTTTCACAAGCATTTCCTGTTACTTTACTGGAATTGTAGTTGGTGCTGGGGTTTAAGATATATCTAGGGGATCTGAATCTCTGGACTGACAATATGATAGCCAGGCCCTGAGCCTCAACAGACTTCAGCTCCTACACTCTAGTTTATTGGACTTACCCCACTCAGCTAACATGGAGTTGAAGAATGTCAACCACCACACCATGGAGCCAAGAGTGCCTACAACTGAAAGCAGGAGGATTGCATCCAGTATCCATGTGGAATCTAAGCCACCTCTTGACATAGATGTGGAATGGACACAACCAAACCAAGGTCCACAGGGAGGAGGAATACAGTAAGGATTAGAGTGGACTTACTGATATTCTATTCATGAACTATATATTGTGGTTAGTAATCGAGAAAATGTGTCATTGGTGTGGAAAAAATGGCCATGGTGGCTGCTGGGTGCAGGGAATGGGAGGAAGAAATGAGATGTGGAGGCATTTTTGGGGGTTGGAGTTGTCCTGGATGGTGCTGCAGGGACAATTACTGGACATTGTAGCTCCTCCCATGGCCCACTGGATGGAACGTGGGAGAGTATGGGCTATGATGTGGGCCATTGACCATGAAGTGCAGTGATACCCAGAGATGTACTCATCAAATGCAATGGATGTGTCATGATGATGGGGGAGAGTGTTGCTCTGGGGGGAGTGGTGGGGTGGGGGCGGTGGGGGTGAGTGGGGACCTCATATTTTTTTAATGTAATATTTTTAAAAAATGAATTAAAAAAAAACTTACAAAATTGTATGGGAGAGAGATTAAACTATAATGTAAACTAAAATCCACACTCAGTAGCAATGCTCTAGTATGTGTTCATCAATTGTAACAAATGTCCACACTAATGAAGGATGTTGTTAATGTAGGAAAGTGTGGGAGAGGTTGGGTGTGGGGCATATGGGAATTCCCTACATTTTTTTAATGTAGTATTTATGTAATCTAAATATCTTTAAAATAAAAAAAAAAACTTTAAGTATATTAAAAATAATATACTTATTATTTTTAAAAATAATATACTTATTACCCGTGTGGAGCTGGCCATGCGCAGTGCTGATGCGCGCAAGGAGTGCCGTGCCACGCAAGGGTGTCCCCCGCGTAGGGGAGCCCCACGCGCAAGGAGTGCGCCCCGTAAGGAGAGCCGCCCAGTGTGAAGGAGGGAGCAGCCTGCCCAGGAATGGCGCCGCCCACACTTCCCGTGCCGCTGACGACAACAGAAGCGGACAAAGAAACAAGACGCAGCAAAAAGACACAGAAAACAGACAACCGGGGGAGGGGAATTAAATAAATAAAAATAAATCTTTAAAAAATAATAATAATAATAATTAGGTTAAATTTGTAGAACCAAAAAGTCATGTTTAAACCATTTAGTGGCATCAAAATGGTTCCTCTTCAAAGATAATGGAGAAAGTTAAAATTGGAAATGTCAAATAGTTGACAGTTTATAACCAGGGACTTTAGGTTGTACCACCAGAAAATATCTTTAGAGATCACTCCCTATTGCAGTGAGATTTTTTCCCTATGCTTGCTGGTCCCCTGGAGTCAGACCCACAGACAGTAACCCTGGGAGTGACAATGCTATTAATAATTTTTCTTATTACTTTGAAGAGTTCTGAGAAATGGGAAGCTGTTTCTGAGGTGGAATAAAGCAGTTTGGGTGTATACATGTTTGTGTGGGTAGCTATAGGTTTGAAGAGTATTGCTATGGGTTGAATTGTGTCCCCGAAAAAGATATGTTCATGTGCTAACCCCTGGTTCTGTGGATGTGACTATTTAGAACTAGGATCTTTGAAGATGTGATTGGTTAAAATGAAGCCAAACTGAATTAGGGTAGGGCTTAAACCAATATGACTACTGTCATTAAAGGAAGGGGAGAGGTGAGTGCAGAGTCACCGGAAAGAAGGTCATGTGAAGATGGAGGAGGCAGAGTGATGCATCTGCAAGCCAAGGAATCCCAAGGACTGCCAGCAAACCCCAGACGCTAGAAAATGCAAAGAAATCTCCCCACAGATTTTAGATGGAGCATGGTCCTGCTGACACCTTGATTTCAGACTTCTAGCTTCCAGAACTGTGAGACAATAAATTTATGTTGTTGTAAGCAGTCCAGGTTGTGGTATTTTTGTTAAGGTAGTCCTAAGAAACTAAGACATGTATCTAATGAATACTGATGTAAAGGCAGTAGTCTTTCTGTCATATTGCTCAATTAATTCTTGATATGCTAGAGAAATGGCCTTCTATATACTTCATACTCATGTTCAGAGGTATGGCAGTTTGAATTTGGTGAATCCCCCAAAAAGAAAGTTTATGTTTTTAAACAAATCTATTCCTGTGGGTGTGATACCATTTGATTGCATTGAATTTGGTTGAGGGGCCTTTGAATAGATTCCTTGATAAGATTGATTTTGGGCTTTTGATTGGACTCTGTCAGTGGGGCATGATTCATGTTGAGTCTCTGACCTCTTGCTGGGTCTGATAAAAACAGACACAGAGAGAGAAACACAGACACAGAAAAGGAAGCTTTGCCATAACTGATCTAGCTATGTGAGAGAGGCGTAGAGAATCACTTAAGTACGAAGTTCCCAAGAGAATGGGCCCATGGAGCAGCTCAAGAGGAGACAAGCCCTGCTGTATGTGTGATGGCTTGCAGTTGACCTTGGAAAGAAAGCAGAGCAGCCAAACTGAGACAGGAGGCTTGAGAAGAGAAAAGTCCTATGCCTGATAGCTGACAGTTGAGCTCTGGAAGCTGGGCTGTGAAAGACGGTAGATTCTGCAGAGACTGGCAACCATCTTTGCCATGTAGCAGCTGAACTTCGGTGAGAAAACATCTCTGATGGTGCCTTGGTTTGGACTTTTCATGGCCTTGGATCTGTAAGCTTTTACCCCAAATAAATGTGCTTTATAAAAGCCAACTCATTTCTGGTACTTTGCATCAGTAGCCCTTTGGCAAACTGAAACAGAGGATAACAATTGGTTTCTCAATGCATTTCTGGGGTGTTGTAAATAACAAATGTGTTTATCTCTCTTTCTAACCTGGGACAGAATTAGGATAGTCTGTGTGAATTCAGGGAATGCTTTGGCTCTAAACTGTGAATCCTTGCAAGAGAATGTGTTTGGCCCCACATACTTTTCTGAACTTCACACCAGAGATTTGTCCAAATTTTAGTGTGGATTTTCTAATGTTAGGCAGTGTCCTTGGGCAGACTGCTGGTCCCAGCCTGAGCTCTTACCTAAGATGAGGCAATTCTGCTAAACCACAGACTGCACTGTTCTCGGAAGGACTGCGTAACTACTTGACCTTCTTCTGTAAGCCCATTGCCAGATCTCTGACCTTTCCCAGACTTTCTCAGCAATTTTCCAGTTTTCCTTTCCCCTTCTCTCTTGTGCCCTCAAAAAATTTAGCTACCTCATGCTAATAAGAGTTGATATCAGCTATTGCTGGCTTCTTTGCTCTCCTGTAGGCAGTTTAAATAAAGTTGCCCTGCCATTTTATTGTCTGGTACTTTTCTTTGACAAAACACATGGTCACTGTTGGTGACCCCATTATCGTCCTCTACCCCCATTTTTAAATCACCTGCTTGAAATTGATCCTTATGAAAGGATCCTTTTTTATCCCCCAAACTCATAACTTTATTAATAACATTTTCTTATGTTGCTCAGAAATATGGCACTTTCTTTTGTAAAAGTACTTACCTAGTACCAGAGAATAAGAAGAATTGTGCTTTCCATGGAGGTTCATGCATTCTGTCAATCAACCACAAAATAACCACCTCAAAAACCCATAATTATCACTGACTGTATAGTTCACACCTAACATGTAATCATCACAGACCTTGGTTTCATACTTAGCCTCCTGGCTAACCTGGGCAGGAAGTAGAGCAATGGAGAGGGGTGTGTCATATAGACCTTTGCCAATGCTATAGGCAAGTTGATTCACCTTTTCTTGGTCCAGAGAGGGAGGTTATAACACTTCCCATCCCCGACTAATAAAACATGAATGTGCAAGTGTTCAAATTGATCATGACTATTTCAGTGCCTAAAAAACATCCCTGGTTGTTCTTTGGGGAGAAAGCATTCCCACAGTGCAAAGTTAATGCAGCAAATCCTGGGATGTGTGGCCAATTTGGAAATGAGAAGAAAAAAATCCAAGTTGTAAATTCTTGTTCTTTTATAGTGACAAGTTAATTTTAAATGTGTAGACATCATCTTGGATAAGGGAGACCAAAAGCTTTTCCCAGAACCTCATGTGCTTCCCAGGCACTTTTAAATGGTATGCTCAAGTTGGAGTCATTTTGACCTGGTGATCATCAACATATGGAGCACTGGGCTTCCAGGAAGGTAATGGACTAAGGTTGTGGAGGTAAGTGGCCAGTTATGCCATGAGAGGTGACACCATTCCTTAGGGCTTCTTGTGATTTGGTGCAGATTCCTAGAGATAAGAAATCTAGGTTTCCCCCAAGAGCCTCAACATCTCAATCCTCACCCTGTTGGGCTGCACCTTCCTTTTTTGCCTTTCAGTCTCTTCCTCTTATTAATCTCACCTCCCACCCAATGTATGTTCACTTAACTAGCAGTTTGGCCTATGCTAGTCAGTAGGGATCCCCCAAATGCTCTAGTCACAGTCTCTGCCCTGAAGGAGTTTTTGTAGGGGCACACAGACATATAAGCAAATAATTTCAACACAAAATAGGCAAGCTATAAAAAGGCATCCACTGAGTGCTGTGGGGATACAGAGTAGGTGTATTAACACTCACTGCAAGAGTTGGAGGGTGGCTTTGCAGAAGAGTTCATGTCTGAGATGAGTCATGAGGAAGAGTAGGAGTATGCCAGGCAGAAAAGGAAGAAAATTAAGGCGATCTTTTGGCAAAGTTTAGAGTTTATTGTGTAGTCAACAACAATTCATTTTAAGTAGGAAGGGGCCATAGTTGGATTAACAGTTAAATCTACCAGCAGTTTAGAGGGCAGCCTGGAGACTCTAAGACAAGGAAACAATGAGGAGGAAGAGATAACAATCAAAAGTGAGGGTGATATAAGGTGATAGCTCTATGTCTATGTAAGCACATGCATAAGAGAGATTTCTGAGGTGGAATTGATAGGTATTGGTCATGGCTGAAGTTTGGGACTTCATGGTTTCCAGCTTAGGTGTCTGGGTAAATGTTCGTTCATTCAACAAATACTAACACTTGACATGTAATACCCAAAGATAATTTAAAGATTCTTGAATTTTGGCTGCTTATGAGAATACTTTGGGGAGGTTTAAGAGATCCCATTGCCCAGGCTTCACCTCAGATCACTTAGTCTAACTTCTCAGGGGGGAGTTTCAAGGCATTGGTATTTTTAAATGCCCCTCAGGTGATTCCACTGGGCAACTATGTCTGCAAACTCCTGCTCCAAAGAATCATGGTCCCATCATGGGGACTGGCATATAAAGTTGCAAAATAATGTGATGAGAGTGCTAATAGAAATAGGGACATGGTCCCCTGGGAGTAGAGTGAAAGGCTGTCTGGCTCTGCTCTCCAGCTCCAGTTGACTATTCCAGAGAAGGGGTCCTTGTTAAGAGTGGGAGAATGGGAGGGTGTTTCCAGGACTTGAAAGTGAGAAGTGCATTCGACTCGAGGTGGCAGACTTGCAAAAAAATGTGCTAATACAGAGACTACTGTAGAGGAGGAGCAGAGTGAAAGAAGAGGAGGGAAACAATACATTCCATGTTGGGAGGTTGATGGGCCCATGGTACATCCAGGGAGAAATGTCAAAGTCAGTTGGATATATGAATGTGAAGCTCAGGAGAAAAGACGTTTTAAGATACAGATTTAGGAAACTGAAGTTGATACTTGAGGCCATCGTAGTGTGTAAGATAACTCAGGGAAGACTGAAAGGTGCAAGCCTACCGACCCCTGACACTTAATTGGGGGCTAGCCTTATAAGAAGAGCCCGTACTTGGAGAAGGAGTCAGGAGTAGTATTTATTTCTGAAAATGCCTTTCTTTCCACAGTCTGATTCACCTCCATGTCATCAGCACCAATCTGGTCATGGTCAGAAGTTTTTAACTTCTTGGTATTTTTTGCTGATGGAGAAATCACCAGCAAAGGCCATAAACTTATTGTTACAATTATTTTCCTTATGAAGAGAGTATCATTTGTTTAGACAAAATCTTACCATTTTACAAGACACTGGGGAGAGTACCTTCCTTGCCTTTAGGGGCTCGTAAATGTCAAAATATATGATTTAAACATGCTCCTTAACCACCAATTTAGAGAGTGGAGGGGACTCAAAGTATAAAGTATCCCTTTTCTTCAATTGTTATCTTTATTTTCCAATTTTTCTTTACATAGGTAGGGAGCCTATAGTTACTGTTTAGAGAAACAAAGAGGGTAATTGGAGGAGGAGAAAGTGTGAAGTTAAGGAGGGAGGGAGATTTTGGGGTGTAGGAGGTACTCTTTTGACTAGCTTAACAATTATTTATTAAGCAGTGATTATCTGGTCACTAGTGTATAAACTCCTTGATGACAAGGAAACAATTTATATTCACCATTATAACCCTAACCCAGTGCCTAGAACATAGTTTTTGCACAATAAATTGTGATTGTAATTAACAGCACTGAATTAAATATTTGAAAAGAAATTAAACACATGGCTAAAAAGTATAGACAGGCCTTGTCTCTGCTTTGACCAGTGAGGGGGAAAAAATTGAACACAAAACTTGCTCTCAAGAATTACATGGAGAAGTGGATGTGGCTCAAACAACTGGGCTCCTGTCTACAATACAGGAGGTCCAGGGTTCAATTCCCAGGGCCTCCTGGTAAAGGCAAGCTGGCCCATGGGGAGAGCTGGCCCCCATGGAGTGTGGGCCTGTGCAGAGTGCTGTTGCAGCAAGATGATGCAACAAAAAGAGATGCAGTAGACTAGGGAGTTGAGGTGGCACCAAAAGATTGAACACCTCTCTCCCACTCTGGAAGGTCCTAGGATAGGTTCCTGGTGCTGCCTAAAGAGAAGACAAGCAGATAAACAGAAAAACACACAGCAAATGGACACAGAAAGCAGACAGCAAGCACAAAACAATGAGGGGTGGGAGAGAAATAAATAAATAAATCTTTTAAAAAACAAAACAAAACAAATTACACAGTGTCATGGAGATGGGGGAAGAATAAGCCCCAAAATTGTTGCATACACATTGGAGTTTGATGATCCTTGGGTTAATACAAACACAGTTATGGGTACTCAGAGAAAAGGCAAGTGTATATTTGGGTGGGTGGGCAAAGTGTTAGGGGCATAGACCAAGAAATGCTTCATGGAGGAGGAAGCATTTGAGATGGTACTTAAAAGATAAATGAGACTTAGGCAAGTAGGAATGGACCAGGAGGAAATGTCTTGAACAAAGGCAAATGCGAGTGTGTTCAGAGAACAGTGAATAGATAGAAGCTCAGAATCAATAGTCATCTGATAAACAAAGTAATAACATTTCACAAAACAGGTGTCAGAATGTTTATCAGTTTCTTCTCGTCATATTAGTTTTACTCCCTTTCCTAATCCTGTTTCGCCCTTAATTCAGAAACAGAGTTCAAAATCTCATAATTAAGCATTTTTGATTAATTACTAGGGTAAAAACTCTTGAAATTCCTCCCAAATCTGACCAAATTATTTAAGACGTAACAGACTCTTAACTCAGATTCTTCCATTGTAAAGGGTGATGTGCACCTTTATATGGATGAGGCAGTTGAGATATGGAGAGATGAATTGGTTTAATGAAGGCAATTAGAAATATAGCCATTGCAGTTTTTTCTTCTTCTTATAGACTCCAGATTAGGGGAGGGAGCATATAGTTTTTTCACTTTTTTCTATGAATTCTCTCCTTTCTTCTCTTATAATCCATTTTATAATTATCTCTGGTTCCCTTCCTTTCCTACCAATGACTATTTGTACCCATGGGGAGTTCCCTGCGCTCACCCTTAAATTTTAGCTCCTTAGGATCTCCTCTTGCCCCATTTAGAGTTCACTGCACCCAAACATGCTGTTCTGCTGCTTTCTTTAATAAGTGACAAACCATTCATGTACGGATCGCAGAGATGCCCATTTTCAAAATTAAATCTTCTTCAAGGGGACTGAGAGGCATTTTACAAAATTTTAAAAAATTGGTGCAATTGATGATCAATAAGACCACCAGCTATATTAATGCTCTCTCGGACTGTTTCCCCACTTAAGAAGAAAAATATTTTGTCCACTTGTGTTTGTCATTTATAACAATTGTGTACTCTATTTGAGAAAAGTTGTAACTTTCTGCTTTTCAGCTGAGAACTAACAAGCTCTTTCTTAACCTTGCCTTCTGAGTTTCCAGATGCATTTTCTCCCTCCTGGACAATATTTCGATAGTGTTGTTTGTGTGTGTGTGTGTTCTGTGTGAGAGGACAGCATGACCAGCTTCTAAAACCACAATGCATGCTTCAGTGATAACTCCCAGTGTCCCGTTTCCTTGCACTGGCCTAAAACAACATAGCTCTTCATTTGGGAATTGCAACTTCTCTCTGTAATTGCAGCACATTTCTGAGCTATGTAATTCATGTTCCCTAAGGAGGAATTCTCTTTCCCTGGTTAGAGGAATCTACTCTGGACCATATCTAATATAGGCAACATTAGCTGGTTTTACCCATGATGTTCCTGTTCCGAGATTTCAGTGGACATCCTGGACAGAAGTTGAAATTCTTCTAAGGGACCAACTTAGAGCTGCTGTGAAGAAATTATCAGGGCTCCTCTGTGGGGGACCTTTGTTGAAACAACCTGATCCTGACTTCTGGTAACTGTAAACTCCTTCTGGTACCTATACTGCTGTAATTCCTTCTAGATTCATTTCTTTCTAGACTCATCCTTTTCCCTCCCCTAGTCCATGTGGCTTGGTGGTGCTGAATCCAGGGTAGACATAGGTCTTAGGGCTAAGCTAGTCAACTCTTTAGAGCCTCTCCAGGGAAGTTCAAGGTATGCCTGTGACTCACAGAGAGTCAGCGAGACTCCAAAACACCTTTCTGGGGTCCCTGGGAGACTCACAGTTACCTTGCTCTGTGGGGTTTTGAGTTCTGAAGAGAGAAGGAAGTAGCCGCCACAGGCATCCTGCACCCACTTGGAATAGGAGTCAGGAGCCAGGGCCAAGCAAGCAGCACTGAGGACTGAAGAGGGAGAAATGGAGCCCTGAGGACATTGTCTAACTTCTGAGCCAAGCTGTGTGAAGCTGGTCTCATTTACACGAGCCAACAAATGATTTTTTCTTGTTTAAAGTGGTTTGAATCAGATGTTTGGTCACTTTGCAGCCTGAATCCTATCCGGTACACCCAATATGATAGTAAAGAAATAGCAGAGTTGCTTTTTCTTTTCTTTTTCTTCTATTTTTCTTCTATTCTTCTGAAATAGAAAAAGATGAGTGTCTGTATCACTTTTAGTAGATTAACAAGTATTTAAAATGACAAAATAGAATTAGTAAATTCTTTTTAAAAATATAAGCTATGTGAGAAAATAGGAAAGTTAAAAGAAAAAGAAGTGAAAAAAAGACTTCTGGGTATAAAGTTCACTTAAAATCACAGCAAGTCGACTTTTAAATATCTACATCTCTTACTTTTATCCATAGGCTGTTTCAGGTCATTTTCACAGTTTCACCCCCTTTGTGTTAGTTATTAAATAATTAGGAAGATTGTAGTCGATATGTGGTTAACTCTTTTGACTTTAGGCCAGTTTCCTCACTTTAAACATTTTAGGGATAGAGTTATGGAAATAATGTATGTGAAGTGCCTAGGTGGGGACCTGAAATAGAGAAGGTGTTCAAAAGAAGGAGTGGCTACTATTTATTATAACAACTGCTACTGTGGCTGCTTGCTAAAAACATGAGGATCTTGGGTGTGTGCCTGTTTACACTCATCCTACTCAGGGAGCCGCTTCCAGCCTTGGCTGCTTCCGCTGTTCCTGGCCTCTCCCAATGCTGTGGGATTTTCACTGCTTTTCATATTTTCATAGCTCCCAGCAAAGTGGTCACTCCTGGAAATTCTGCCTTTCTGTACACCAGTTATCTCTGGATTGCTGATTTTATTATAAACAAGGAAGAACATAAAATATAGTTACTTAATAGAGAATTGGTGATCCAATAACAGCAGAACAGGATGGATTGAATCTCCTCTCCATGCACACAGCTATGTCTCCATACCTTGGGTTATTTCCTTCTGACCAGTACTAAAAGTCTGCAATAGCATAATGGTTAACTAATCTTATTTCACCTTATGTTCCCTCAAGGTTGGCAAATACAAGACATTTGAGGGGCCGTCTCCCAATCTCCCACTTGTAATTCTCACTGAGCCTCATCTTGGCCTCAGGCACTGCAGTAAGGGCGACAATATGTACGAGACTGCTGTGGGATTGTTGGACTTAGTGTCTGAGTCTGCCTGGTGGCATTAAGTAAAGCCCGCTGCTTGATGCTACCTCACATTCATTGTTTTATTACACATGGATATTAGTAATGGTATTAGTCAGCGTTCTCCAGAGAAATAGAACCAACAGATGCCAGCCTGCCTGCCTGCCTGCCTGCCTATCTATCTATCTATCTATCTATCTATCTATCTATCTATCTATCTATCTATCTATCTATCTATCTAATCTATCTGTTTGTCTGTCTGTCTGTCTATCTAATTATGCTTATCATTGACCTATCTATCAAGAGATTTATTATAAGGAATTAGCCCATGCGATCGTGAAGACTGGCAAATTTGAATTCTCTGTGGTAAGTCAGTGGCTAGAAATCCTGGAAGAATTTCCAATCCCGATGTTGAAGTCTTTAGTTTAACTCTGTAGAGGAGGACAGGAAGAATTGGAGGGTGTGGTTTCAAGGCAAAAATCCTTTCTGATTCTCAAAATCCTTAGTTGTTACTTCTGAGACCTCAAGCTGATTGGATAAGGCCCATTCACATTGCAGAGGGTAAGCACTGCTGCTTGTAGATGCTGATGCCATGCCTGAAATACCTCCACAGTAATAACTGTTTGACCGAGCAATTGGGCACCATAGCCTAGTCAAGTTGACACTCAAAATTGGCCATTGTAGCAACTAAGTGAGTGGTTAATTGACTTGCTCTGCTAGTTTGTCCTGCGGGAAGTCTTCTGCTCCTGACAATTTGAAGACTCAAGTGTGGTGACAAGTAATTTAAGAACATGGGTTCTGGAATTGGACAGTCCCGGACTTGAATCCCCACTTGTAGCTTAACTAGCCATGTGACCTTGGGAAGTTTAACCACTCTGAGCCTCAACTTCTTGATTTAGTTGTTTGTTTGATGATTAAAATAGATAATATCTCTGAAGTACATGGGGACATTTTAGGTTATAAGTAAATCAAAGTTTATTATTACTGGTTCATTTTATTATCATTATTATAGGGTCAGTAATGTTGAACCATGTTTAAACATTTGGTTTTTATTTGTCCACTCCCAAATTGAAAGTTTATTGTTTCAAATCATGGAGAAGAAGATGAGATGAGCTGAGCTTGGGACATGGAGACAAGGACTGAGGATTTAGATCAGGGGTTCTTAATCTTTTTGTTTCCATAGACCCCTTTGTCAGTCAGGTGAAAACCACGGAACACTGCTGTAACTATTGCATATATTCATAAGTGAAAGAAATGCTAGATTTCAATTAGAGGTCAGAGAAAATAAAGATAATAAGTTGGTTTTTCAATTCAAGCTCATGATCCCCTGAAATCTGTGGACCCCTGGTTAAGGACCCCTTATTTAGGTGGTGGTGGGGAGGAGAGTCTGAACTTTGTGTTTGGGGTAGGGCCAAGAGATAAAGGTCCTGATTGAAGAATAGCAATCAGTGTGGAAAGAATAGAGCTCCAGAGAAGAATGACCTGAGAATGAGGCCGAGGGGATGAAGGCAGTTGACATGGAGAAAATCTGCCTCCTAAGTGTTCTCCAGAGGGCCAAAGAAAACTATCTTAGAGTTTGGGAACAGTTTTGTTGATGTGTTGACAGCTAAGGTTAGAGTGGCATTTCCTTTCGAAAATCCCAAGTGCGTAGAAAATGAACTCTTACCGAATATTTTAGCCTCAATATAACTTTTTCCTGCATAACAAAAGATAATGTTTTGTTGTCAGTACTATGTTTGTTTGTTTTTTGGCTGTGTGCAAATATATTCTAAAGAAGGGAAATCTAACAGAAGAAGTGGTGCTGTAGGGAGCAGATAACCAGAGCAGTAGTTTCATATTTGTTCTGTGAACAAGCAGTGGACAATGTACCATGTGTTAGATGTGGAGATTGAAGGTGCTGAGGTGGCTATAATGTAATTGATGTTTTTGTTATTTACCACTATCTCCCACCTGGTGGCAGTGACTTGTGGTTGGGTAAATATTCTAGAAAACAGGGTCAGGTAATCACAAAATGCCATCTCCAGTACTTGACTGTGAGCCCAGGGCACTTTTTACTCCCCTAGATTTCTACTCATTTGAAGCCCCTGACTGCCCTAGGCAGGCTTGACTCAGGTCTTTCCTGGAATATCTAACCTCTTGGTACAAGTCGTCAGAATAAGAAAATGAAAGTGCCATATCAACACCTGCAGAAAGCTCATCCCACAAGGACGGTGTTTTATTTCACTGCATTTGACTTCATTTTTATAGGACTAGGGTTAGGCTTTGGTTGGCTGACCTTCCATTGTAAAGTAGGGGGAGTTTAGTCAACTATTCAGCAGCATCTGAGGGAGTTTGGTGTGGTGGAAAGAGTGGGGAGTTTGTAGTCAGATTAACCTGGGTTTGGACCTGAATCTGCCACTTCTGTGGCACATAATGTTGTCTTTTACAAGCTACCTAACTTTTTGTGAACATGGGGGATGAGGTGGGGATGACAATATCTTGCAGAGTTGAGGAGAAGGTTAAAAAAATACGGATCGGGTGCTTGGTATGGTGGAGGGTGATTACTTGGCACTATTATTATTATAACCAGAGAAACAGGCAGTTTAAGAAATGGAGGGTGGGGTCCTGCAGAGCCATTGCCTAAGGGAACCATTTTCAGGGATCAGAATTTCAAAGACCTAAACGTTTCTTATGTCCCCTGTCACCTATTAAGCCTCTGGCTCTCTGTGCCTACCTTTCTATCTCGCCAGTAATTGGGTTATTGCAAAGCTTAAGGTGGCTGGGAGGCTCTGAAGAGGTTTCCAGAATTCCCCTCCTGCTCCAGGGCTCCTGGTGGTTGCCTCTAAAACTGTACTGTCTAAAATATCCCTTTCACCTAGGTATCCATGGCTGTCCTGGGGGAATTTGAGCAGTGACTAATCTGTACCACATACCATTGTCACTGCAGTAGAATCAGGGTTTCTAATCACCCCACTACTTTTGGGGACTCACCCTGGGGAACCAGCTGCGATGGTGTCCTGGTGTACTGTGACTGATAGACAGCAGAGGGCACCTTCAGCATGTGCTGGGAAGGCAAACAGACCCCTGAGCACAGAGATGTTTAAATCACCCATCTTCCAAGGTGGCCATGTTTCCTGTTGCTCACTCCACACTTTTTTGCTTTAGAAACTGCATTTGCTTTATTTGCATTTGTTCTTGACTCCACCACCTCACACATCTGTTTGGGACAACCAGTTGGTCTTTCATGACTTCTGAGTGAAGAGAAAGCTTTGGACTCGGAGGGGATTGTACCTCCAGACAGCCTGGGCACTGCCTGCGGTTAAGTAACTCCTGCAGGCCTTTGTTGAGAGAAGCCTTCCAATCGTGTGGGGAACTTTGTTTTATTAAATCTGATGAGTTCTGTATTTTTGCCACATGTCACAGATCACCCACGTTGACTGGGCCCTGCCAGAGCCGAGCTGCTGTTACCCTGAAATGAAGCCAGATTTTTTAAGTGGGTGGGGGGTAATTCCAGTTTGGTGCAATAAATTATATGGTTCTGCCTGATTTGTTTTTCTCTGGGCCACAAGAACTTTTGATGGAACTTATCTTGCAATATGTATATATTGGGGGAGGATGGAGTGGGTAGGAGAGGAAGGAAGAGGGAATTATAATTTTCTGTAGTGAATGGCTTGAAGAGTAGAAATGAACATAGCCCTGGCTTTCCTTTCCACCCTCTTTCCTAACTTAGCTTCTCGTTTTTGTTTTTTATGCTTTCAAACCTTGGGGCTTGCCTTCTGAAATCCCTGGGCGGGGAGGGGGGGGGCGAATTTGGAGACTTTTGTCCCCCATGAAAGGTAACAAAGCTTACTATACTCCTGTGCACTTCTCTATCATAGAAGGAAATTCTCGAAGGCCAGTGGGAATTTAGAACACTAAGAGATATGTCCCCCTGGAGTTTCTTTCCTGGTGTGAGGGTGGTGGGTTTTGCAGGAAGACGCTGGAGGCTGGAGATACTGCGTGTTCACACCCCAGTTTTCACTGTGGTTAGTTTTCTGGGGAGAAGAGCCTACACCACCGTACATGAGGAAAAATGGTTTAAATCTTATCTTTCTCTTAATTAAATGGGGGATTCGATTGACCTGGATTTTAGGAGAAATGGGGACATACATAAAAAGTTCCATGAATGAGTCAAAGAGAACTAATTGTGGAAAATTCGTGCTCAAATCCTGACTCATGCAAACTCCTAATCTCGCTAGTCAGAGGACTGTCAGGAAGATTAGGTGAGAAAATGTGTGTGAATTCCACTGTGACAATAGGACAGCTCAAAAAGCATTTATTTTTTTATTTTGAAACAGTTCAGAGGAAGGCGTGAGAGGAAAATCAGGCTTTTATCAAGGAAAGAGAGCCACTTGTCTGCTGTGACTTTTTTTTTTTCCAAGGGGCAGGGCTGAGCAGTAGTCCTCAGTGCTGCAACTTTCCTTGTCACAACTCAAGTAGAAAGACCTGTGGACCTAAGAAGGATTTCTACAGAGAAATTAAGAATCAGTAAACAAATAGGTTTAAATGTGTCAAAGATAGTGTTCTTTATTCAGGATGACTATGTCCATGATCCCAGTTTGGGAACCTAAAAAATAAAGTTTTAAAAAATTTCGGTGAGCTCAAAAACACATTAGAAAAATTCATAAATGAAAAGAATGCTTTTACACCCTAAGTTCAGAAACTCCTAAGATATACGTATTTTAAAATTTTACTTCAAAAATCATACTACTGGAAAATTTTAGCTGTCCAGAGTGGTAAGAACATCTTTTCACTGGGGACATTTATTAGTATTTGTCCCTACAGGGGATTGAGTTGAAGGTGGCTGCATCAGAATGATGGAAGAAAATCTTGGGCTTTCTTCTACGCTACTGTTATATGATCTGTTGAAAACTTAGACTCTGGTGAGAATCATTACTATACAAGTAAAAATGAGTTGATCCTTCACTGGTGTTTTTTAAGAGGGCAATCCCTCTTCTCTCTGTGTGTCATCTCTATCAATTACCTAAACACTTATTTTAGTGCAAAAATTTTTTGTTAGCCTTTCTGCCTCTCCTAACCTTGTAGGAAAAATCTTTTAAAAAGCTGCTCCATTCCACAAAAGCTCCTTTGACAATAGAATCTTCAATTGTGAGGACTTGCTGATGATCACATGAGGTTGCCCTGTGAGAGAAGACTCCCTTTGGCTTGTGTTGCAGGGCCCTTCTGACTCTAGGCTTGCCAGATAGGCCCTCCCAATTCTTCGTTTTTTCCTACCTAGGGACCTGCAAGCATGCTGTTTCTTTATAGCCTGTCTGTACATGGCCTTTCTCCATCTACCTCCCTAATCTTCCCTAAGTATATTATTATAGCAAATTAGCTAACAATAGTGTTGATGTCTGTTTCTAGTAGATCTACTTCTGATTCCCTTACTACACAAATACTCATTTTTCTTCTTGAAACTTTTCAAAGTGATGTTTTCTCTTCTGATAGATCTGCCAAAATGTAAGCCTAATTGAAGGAACTTTTTCATTAAAAATTCCTTGAGTAATAGCTTTACTCACATAGAATTTACTAAATCTTTCATGAACTACTTTGTTTCAGAAAGCCACATTTATTTCTATTCGAATTTCTCAAAACTTCTCCATTAGTGGAACAAACATTTATGATTTTCTAAGTGTTGCAGAGAGAATTGGTGCTAAAAATAATCATATCCAAAATGAAAAAGAAAATTCAGCAGGCTTTGAAGAAAATTCGGAGATCCTTACTGCCCTCAAAATGAACTAGAATCTTTTAATAGCTCACAGCTTGTTCTCACAGCCACAAGCTTTGTATTATTTAATTCCTTGGACTCTAAAAATATATTTGTCCTACACTTTTTTATTTTCTGCATCATTGTAACTCAACATTCACTGAATTCCCCTTCTTTGCTAGAAGACCTGTCTATTCCATTGGTCAAGCTTGAAATAGGTGAGAAAGCACATGGCACTTGGTCAGCTCTGACCACATCCCTGTTCTATTTTTTTAGGGCCAGCTTTATTTTTGAAGTCGATCAGTATTGAAGATAAAAGACAGATAGGGAGATGTGCCTCAGAGAGGTTGGCACCTTTTCTGAATCAGTGGGATAGAATTTAAGCTATAAATATAACTATATTTAACTCTCTTTTTGCATTCCATATATGCTCTGAGCATGGGGTTACTTTCCCCCAAAGAACTTCCCTCCTGACTCTTAATCATTCTCCCTTATTCACTTCAACACACACTTGTTGAGCACCTCAGTGTTCACAGTGCCTATTTGGCCATAGGGGGGAACAAAGTCATAAAAAATTGTTGTGCGACCCCTCCCCAATCTATTTACAGTTGCAGTGAGGGAAAAAAACAAAAAACAGAAATATAAGGTAACAACGAAGCAATAAAAGTATCAGTTAAGATATTAAATCACATCAGTGCGTTTTCAAGGAGTGTGGAGGAAGGAGTGAGAACAAGTGCGAAGGGTGGCAATTTGTTGAGACAGAAGTAGGTCCCACACCCACATATACATTCATACATTCATTCTCTGTTCCCTCTGCCCACCCTACATCCTGGAAGGCTGACCTCCATGGACAGCATCATCTGGCTGCCTTGCCTTCTGGCTTCCTGCTGGGGTCAACCATTGGAAGGCAACAGCAGGAGATCATAAAGCAGAAGAGAGTTTGGCTGTTTTGTCGCCTGCTCCCTCCTTGCTGGGATTTGGGCAGCAGTTGCACTGTCCTCTACCTTTGGCCACAGGCCTTGTTGAGCAGCCCCTTTAAAGGAGGTGACAGCTTTCCTTTATGGTGAAGTGGATCACTATCTCTCGTTGATCCCTGGCCACTGACCACACCTCTCTGAAGAGTCCCTCCCTTTGCTAAGGCTTTCGAGTGCTGTTGGCCCTGCCCCCTGTTGGAAATCTGACTGACACAGGAGGCTTTCTAGGTGGAACAGACAGTGTGCACTGAGGCCTGGAACAGCAAACTCATTTAGATAGAGGGAAGGGTTATGTGAGCAAGGGTACCATAGAAGGTACATTTGGAAAAGAAGTAAAGGCCATATGGGGATAGAAAGCACCAAGATGTTTGGAGTCCTAAAAAGGTGAAAATCACAGGAAGTTTTTGGGTGAAGAAGTCATATGACAAAATAATGTAGAAAAACCAATCTGATGGGTGAATATGAGTTAAAATAGAGTGGGGAGAGACTGGCTGTGGGACACCCGCTTGGGAGGCTTTGATAGAAATCTCGGAATTCTTTCCTGAGATGGCGTATTGGTCTGGTGTGTAGACAGCTTCCTTAAGAACGTCCTGTTCCAGTCCTACAAACACCTCTAGGTCTTAAGAAATCACAGTGTCGGTGCTACCTGGGACTCCCAGTATGTATATACATAGGACATAATTATTGTCTTCTTTTAGGAGACTCCGAGTTAAAGAATACCTTACCTTCTGGTTTAAGGCATAGTGAAAATGTCCAAATAAATGAACCAAGGACTTTGCAACAAGGCACATATAAAGAGGACAAGTTTTCAACTTCGTGATGTGTTTTGAATTAGGGATCCAAATATTACATTTCTTACAGATGTTGGAACAGTATCTGCATTTCCCTGATTGGTTTCTGATGCAGCAGCTGTACCCCACCATTATGCTGAGAGCCAGGAGTCCAGAGATTTGGATATTGCAAGTGGTGACGTTGTGAGGTTGTTGCGTCCTCTGTGAGCATAGTTTGTCAAAGAGTATGGTGGGTAACCTTTCAGGGTCAGGACTCAACTATCTTGATAGAGTTAAGTTTGTCTGTTTTTAAAGATTTATTTTTAAATTTATCCCACCCCCCACCCCCCATTGTTTGTGCTCGCTGTCTGCTCTCTGTATCTGTTGTGTGTTCTTTGTCTTTTTAGGAGGCACTGGGAACTGAACTCAGGATCTCCCATGTGGGAGGGAGGTGCCCAATAACTTTAACCATCTTTGCTTTCACTTATTGTATCTCTCATTGCATTTCCTCATTGTGTCTCTTCATTGCGTCATCTCATTGCATCAGCTTGTTGCATCAGCTCGGTGTGCCCATCATGTCAGCTTGCTGTCTTGCTTGTCTTCTTTAGGAGGTACTGGGAACTGAACCCAGGACTTCCCATGTGGTAGGCAGGTGCCCAATTGCTTAAGCCACATCTACTTCCCAATACAGACAAGTTTGAAGTCCCACAGGCAAGGATAACATGGAGCAAGATCTCCAAGTGATAGTCATGGCTCCTCCTTCTTTTTTGTATGTGCATAGGTGGCCTTTAACACTGAATAGCCATAAGAAAGAAACTAATTGCATAAAGATGCTAAGGGAAGAATTTCTCAACAGTTGGCACCATTGCCATTTTGTATTAGATAATTCTTCATAGTAGTGGGATGTCCTCCGTACTGTAGCAATAAGTTTTTGTTTTTGTTTTTTTTTGAGATACTGGGACTGGAGGTTGAACTTGGGACCTTGTATGCAGAAGGCTGATGCTGAATCACATTGGCTCCCCTGTGTTGGCTCCCTTGTCTGTTTGCTTGTGTTTTGCTCATTGTTCACTCACTGTTTGCTTGTTTTTCTTTAGGAGGCCCTGAAAACCAAACTTGGGACCTCCCATGTGGCAGGTGGGCACTCAACCACTTGAACCACATCTGCTCCCCAATAAGTTTTTCTAGATACATGGCATAGCTTTAGTTTTGTTTATTGATTGGGCCATCTATGGCTATTTCACTCCAGCTTGGAACTTACTATCATCACCATATAAGATACTGAATTGGCCTTGCTGTTTTATTGTATAATCTTGGAATATTATTATTAATTTAGGACAGGAAAAACCAGACTTCTCTGTCCATAAGGTTTTATATATTCTTTAGTATATAGAGTTTAATAACTTTCAGATGAGTGTTCTTCAACAGTGGCCCAATCCTCTGATTGTGTCCCATTTTGTAGGCCGTAAAATTATTAGTGGACCATAATCATTATTTTTTAATCTAATGTAATGGAATAAAGTTGAAAATATTAGGTTGTATCACACAAAATATGGGTAATTTTAAATTAAGAACTTTTGTTTTTGTTGTGTATGTGTTTGTGTGTGTGAGTGTGAGAGAGAGAGAGAGAGAGAAAAAGAGAAAGAGAGAGAGAGGGTTGTAATTTGCCACTCCCCCAATGGCTCCCTCGTCTGTTTGGTGGTTGTTTTTCCTTATTGTTTTGCTCATTATCCATTCATTGTCTGTTTTTTCTTTAGGAGGCACCAGGAACCAAACCCAGGACCTCCCATGTGGGAGGCAGGTGCTCAACTTCTTGAGCCACATCCACTCTCCAGGTTGTGATTTTTTTATGAGTCATGGCTAAATTTTGAGAAATACTGCTCTATAGAATGAGTAAGAGAGATTCTGATGAAAGTTAGGAATAACCTTGGCTTGATTTAATCTATAACTCAACCACTTTTGCATAGTGCTTTTCAAAGTAAAGTCCTAAAGTAATAGATCATTGCCTAGTAAGAATAAGGCATGATGCTAGGGACTGTGAGGGAGTTTAAAGATGTAGAGCCTTCATCTTTAAGAAGTTTAAAGATGAAGAACCTTTAAAATTAAGAAATAGAAATTTAAAGTACTGATTCATGATGGTGACCAGGCTTTGCAAGGATTAGCTGACAAAGGTGTGGAACAGACAGAGGTCACTGTACAATTTCAGAGAACTCTGAAGGCTGAGTTTGCTTGAAAAGCTGCATGAGGAAGAAAGGGTTAAGCCAGGCCTGAGCCTATAGATAAAAGGAGATGCCTGTGTTTGTGTGGGGAAGAGGGAAGGCAGAGTCAATCCAGGCTGGTGGTGGAATGTGGAAGGAGACAGTACGGCCTGGGAACTAGTGATCAAGCCGTTGGGCTGGGGTCTGTGCACGTGGAAGTGAACAGTTGAGGATAAGACTGGTGAGCCTAGTTGGGACCCCAAGGAGGATGGCCTCGAATGCCTTTCAGAGAGTGTCCTCCTTTTGGCAGGCAGGGGCACCTGCCAACGATCTGTCAGTTAGGAGAGAGGCAACCTGAATTCTGGTTGGAGTTGAGCAGTCTGGAGGTCATATGCAGAATGGATTATAGCAGGAAAACCTCGATTACGTGGCATTGCACTATTTTTCCCCATTATTCATCATCCTATGGAATCTAGGGTGAGCCAAGCTCTTGTGCACGTGAAATTGAGAGTGTCTCATGAGTGTCGGCAAGTTTATAAGGAATAACAAAACAGTTACTCACTACTAAATATATTGTTCATTGAGTAAAAGAGAAATAAAAACAGTATTTTGTTTTTTTTGGTCTAACTCCTTTTTCTTTTGACCTCTTTAATATTTTGTCTAAATGTTGGAAAAAAAAACAATAAAAAGGCAATATTCAAACAGCTCCTAAAACATGACATCAAGTTCCCATTTTACTTCTAGGGCTCACAGACTTGGAAAACAGCTTGTACAATACCAGATTTCTTGAGTCTTTGTATTTCCTTCCCTCTGTGGATCAATAAATTAAGTAACACATCAATACTGAGATAGCAGATGAACATCTGTCAGAAAGAACTGTTCCTGGGAGCTTTGTGCTCTGGTATGGAAAGTGTTTGATCTCTGTGTCCGTCATAAAAGATGGGAGAGAGTTTGTTATCTTTTATGATCCTGACTTACTAACAATACCTGACAGCATGATTGGGTTTCAGCCTTTAGTTGGAACTTGGGATGCTCTTGTTGGCTTGTCCCAGTATAAGCTTCAGAACTTGGTGGTGAAACATCAAAACAAGCTATAATATGCTTCTGGCAATGGGATTCAGAACAGCTGCAGGACTTTCTCCTATAGGGGGCTGACAGGAAGAAGAAAAATGAAAGTAGAGCGATCAATCTCTATAGCATTCTATATATTAATAATGTTTGCCAGCTCCAGACAGTGTTTAATCAATACCGGATGCAGGGGTTTGCAACGGTTTGTAACACTTGGTATGCCTTGTGGAAGGGACCCTACCTAGCTCATGGCCTGATCTGGGGGTCCATAAATGTTCACAGTGTCCTTTGGCAACTGGCAGTGAAGGGCACTATGGTCTGGAACTTGAAAAAAATATATTGCAAATTCCTTTATTTCACTATGAGCACCCATTCCCAAGGAAGCTAGACAGCCCACTGTTTTTCCTCTGCTTGTCTGTCTTGTAAAATGTATCAGCGCCCCTGTCTTCTAATGCCCTGAGGAGGGAGACGCAGAGGAGAGGCGTGGCGCAGCCACCAGGGGGAGCTCGTCCAGCTGAGCCCAAGGGATGCTGGGCGCTTTCTTAGGCCCTGAAGAACCCTGATTTCATGGAATTCTGGGATTAGAGATGACTGGAAACACCTGGAAGATTCACTGAATGCAGGCGTTTTTAAAACGATGAAGGTAGCAGAAGTCATCTAATCCGTTTAAGAATGTTATTAAGCTTAAGTATGCAAGGCGAAGGGAAGGATTTCAGTCTTTGAAAGGTTTAATTGCCAAATGGCAATTGTGAACTTGCTAGTCACTCTCACTAGCAGGGAAAATGTAATGCAGTGTAGAGGTGGGGGCTGCAAGAAGGGAGTTCAGCTTTCACCAAAAAAACCTCTTCCGTATAACAATTGGATTTATCTTGCATGCAGCCAGCTGTCACTGGTAACCTTTTTCAGACCCATAGGTCTGTGAATTTGGGTTAATTTGAAAAAAAAATCAAATTAAATCTTCACTGCAAATCCAAACAAAAGCAAACAAAAACTCCAAACTTTAGTCCTTTTACTTACTACAACTTTTTCCCCACTCTACTTCATGTACTGGCAACATCGTTTAAAAGCTGAATCTGCTGGGAGGTTGCCAAGTAAGCAGTGTGTGCACACACATGTGTGTAACAAGCTGAAAACCAAAGCAGAGGTGGCAATTTGCCCATAAACCAGATAATTAAGGATGTGCCAAACTACCTGTGGGGGACTTCTGATTTATCAGTGGTTTTTATTTACTGTTTAATAGTATATAGCATGTTACATAAACCTTTAAGTAAAACAATTTGATTATAAAAATAGCTTTTTCAAAGGCACAGCACCTCCCCTACAGAGTTCTAAAATCGGTGGAAAACGGGCAGCATCAATAAACACGGTGACTTATGTCAATAAATGGGCTGCCCACCCAGGTACATTGTTCACCAAGAGGTATAAGGGCCAAGGTCTAAATATGAAAATGTATTTTTCTCTTTTTTCTGTCACCAGAGCTTATAGACATGTAGATATCTTTAAGCATAATTTGAAAACTATTTTCTTTTAATAGATGTACTTTCAGAGTTGTCCTATAACCTGTATTTCTTGTTTAAATATTTTTTTTCCTATTTTTTAAGGTTTATCTTTGGTAGTGACTTAGAACAGTGGTTCTGAAACTTGGCTACATATTGGCACCATCTGTGGGTAGTTTAAACAGTACCAGTGCCTGGGTTCCAAGCCCAGGGATTTTGATGATTGGCCTAGCATTTGGTTCGGGTGTTAGGGTTTGTAAAAAGTTCCCCATCTTGAATGTACAGATGGATAACATGGGAATTCCTGCAGAAATTGATGGTGGGTGAGCATGGGATGAAAGTTGGCATTTTTAACAAGCTCCAGGGTGGTGCTGATGCTGCTGAGACCACGTTTCAAGGAGCTGGTGTCTGGGGGAAGCATTTTTGGTTGACTATTTTTGCAGAAACAAGTAATCTTTGATCTGTGAAGGTCAAGATGGAAGGGACTTTGGAGGTAGAGGTGGAAGGCTATTTCCACCCTTCACATAAGTCTCACGTGTGGAATTTCTAGCTCCATTGGCCTACATCCTCTCACTTCCTCTAATGTAGATAAGTCCTATTAAAAGGTAAATTTTTTCCTCAAACAACAGCAATCTGGACTCAACTTCACCAAGCTGAGTGATGGTTTATTATGCTAAGCTGTTTCAAGGGATAGCTGGAGGCAGCAGAGGGAAGAGAAAGCACGTGTCATTCTAACCTTGACTGAACACTTCTAGGTGCAGGTGCTATGGCAGGTACTTTGCACACATTGTCTTACTGAATCTGGAAGGAGGAGTTATTGCTCTCTTTTCATGACCGAGGATACTAAGGCTAAAGGGGAGCAGTTACTAGAAAAATTGCTTAGGGTTAATGGTGCTGTACTGCCCATTTATACTTTCCCTTCTCCCATTATGGTACCCACCCTTTCTGCAAGCCCAGTCCTCTGGAGCATTTCCTATTTGGATGACCTATTCTTCTCATTCTTTATCAGAACTATTAAGTTTTCTCTTTTGGTGGGTCACAGCTCTTCTGATGACTTAATTTATGTTCACATATTAATGAGTTTTGTGGATTAATACTGTTGTCCCAAGACATCATTATTGTTTTCTCTTTCATCTTTATTTTAAAATGATAAAGTTCTTCTGATGGAGTTTCACTGTTTGCCTTGAGGCTCTTAAGTGATGCCAAAGTAACCAGGCGATTCAATAAGAAAACAAATCTGTCCCATGGTGTGTTTGAGCTCTTGTGGAACCAGCAACTGCTTGACTGAAAATATTGTTTTCTTTCCTCTGGTTTGGTTGGCATTGGATGGACCCAACCACAGAATCTTAAGTACTTACTTTTTCAAACCTATCTCTGATATGTGCCCAATCCGGGTGGCTTTCACAGTGCACAGTAACACCAATCATCATTGCTGGCTCCAGAGAGGACACAGAGCTGTGGGGGTTTTAGAGCCAGCAGCCCTGACAGGCTCTTCCTTGCAGCCTGCCCTTTTGTCTCCCACTGCCAGAAACTTCTCTAGCTTCACCCTCCAATCCCCAGAGTACCCTCGGGGAGGAAGATGGGGATTTTCCTTTTCTTTTTCCCAGCTGAGACTTTTTAAAGTGTGGAATATTATTTATATTAGGCATGAAACAGTGGTTCTGATGGATGTACAAAACAGGTAGCAGGGACATCAGCTGCCACTCCCTATCCAAGGCTGCCTCTCCCAACAGCTGCAACTGCTAAAACAATCTTGTTCTTTTCTTTTCCACACTTAGAGAAAGGCCTTGCAGCCAAACTGTCGCCCCGACCTTGTTTTATATTTCCAACGTGCATTTTATTAACTCCTTTTTCATATGGTACACATGGAGCCTGCCACCAGATGAGAAGGAAGCAAAATTTGTAGTTTTGATTGAAAGAGCAGTGGTAAGCAATGAGAGACACTGTGAGCAATTTTTGCAGTAAATACATCTTTTTGTGTTGGTCTGAGTTCCATTTGGGTATATGATCTCCACCCTTAGTGTGATAAAATTGCATTTATGTTGTGTAAGTCACTTAATTAAAAAGCAAATACAGGTATGTAGGAAAAAATAGTGTAAACTATAGCAATAGTTAATAGTACCATTTTAATAATCTTTTATCAATTGCAACAAATATAACTACAGTTAAAAAGTAACACAATTATTAAAAAAGTGCTATCATCGGTGGTAACATATGTTCCATACCAATGCAAGGTGTTGGTGGTGGGTGGGGAATGGAAATCCTGTATTTTATGCATGATTGTTCAGTAACCCTACAACTTCTCTAATTAAAAAATTACAAGAAAAAATTTAAAAAAGAAATTACATACTAAAAACCAAAAATCAGATACAAATCTTAAAAGGGGAAGAAGTCGTTTTGACTAGAAGATAATTGAAGAGAACTAAGGGAATATGCTCTGTTGTGAAGGAGGGATTTTTGCTTTTATTCTGAAACTTGGCAATTCACTACAGCTGAATTAGGAAGAAATTGGAGTACTGGATAGCCTTTAAAAATAATAAAAATAAAAATCCATCTTGCATACATTTGCATTGATTTCTAACAGTCCTGTTCTTTATAGAACAACAGCCGGGAAAATAATTTCTGTCTATGGAGGAATGATCTACTGCCGTTTTTTCAAAACCAAAGTTAAACACCGCCCCCCCCCCCCTTTTCCCTAAGTGTGTGCTGGTGTGGAGGGGTGTCTACCTAATTGGCCACAAGAGGGGATTAAACTAAATAAAATCACTATCCACGGGGGGCCTCTAAATATGCCTTTTTAATTTGAAAATTTTTGTGGGTTATAGTGTAATTCAAGCTTTTCAAGGTTTATTAGTGCATAGTTGTTCTCAGGACACACAGCGCTCAAGACCGCGAGTCTGATAAGCTTGCTGCTGCTAATACAGAGAGCAAAGGTGCCTTTCATCTGCAGAGCACATGATGTGACAGGGCCTGAGAAGAAGCCTTCCTGGAATAAAGCGTATTAATAAGAGTGACTGAAGGGAGCTGAAGCTGGTAATTTGTGCTGCTGACTCGACACCGTGTCCGTCATTCCCTTGTGCTGAGGGATTCCGACAATGCACTGCTTAGCCAGAGCGTGCACAGCGCCGATGATGAAGACGTCGCTAGCAGATATGAATAAATGCCCACGATTTTACGTGTTTGCTGCAGTTGGAGTAAAAATACGACGCTCGGTGTAATTAATTGCTGCAAGAGGAAGCGGACCAATGGCGCCTTCTGCTGTGAAACTGTTAATGGAGAACTTATGGAGAGAACGTCAAGTCCTCCCATCCAAATTGGAATGTGAAAGAAATCTGTGGGAAGGTGATGACAGAAATGAAGTAAAACAGTTGTTTCCTGATCCGCGTGCCAGGTGTGTCACATACTGTGATAAATAAGATCTGCGCCTTACACTCCAGAAATTGGGGACTATTATAAGCGTTTATTATGGTGAGGTACAAGAAACGCTCTTGAAACGCTTTGTTTCTCCTGGCACCAAGCAGTGAGCAGTTATTACACAATGCCTGGAGCTGCTAATTCCTTTGTTTAGGTTCAAGCCAACATGGCCTATTAAAAGCTTAAATTCGATTTTATTGTTAAGGTATTTATTAACTGATTATGAAAAGACATTAAAAGACTCACAATTAAACTACTAAGTTGCTCCTTATCTTGATTAATGCTCCTGTTTTTCTTACACAATAGAAACTGTCCTTGAGTTTGGAGGTAACTTTTCATGACTGTGGCATTATTTGCTTTAGCTCCTACCTCTCCTCCAGCCCAAGCCTTAAACTAAAGGTTTCTGTGAAAGCAAGTGGGTTCCTGTTACAAGCAGTTTCCCATAGCTACAGCCCTGTGCAGTGCTTATGTTCCCTTTAAAAGCGTTGCCATGTTTCACCCAGGGAGGGTGTGTGAATGATTCTCCACAACGGTTTGTAAAGTGCCTGGCTATCTGCCTACTTGTTAAGAGCCTGTTGGTAAAATGGTTGTGCATGCATGTGACAAACACACTCTTGCATGTGCCCAGGGATGTAAAATAGCTTCAGGTTTTCCCACATATGTCTTATTTGTGGTTTATAAGTTTTAAGGTATTTTAATGCATTTCATTTACCGTTGCTTTCTCTAAAAACTACAAAGAGAATGCATAGATAACATTTTCTTCCCTAGGACAAAAGAAAAATTTTATGAAAAATTATTGGAAATCCTGACCCTAAGTTATAGTTGTGTGTTTTTTTTTTTAATAATGACATTTATTTAAGTTGTTTAAAAAGTTTTTCAATAGCATTAGTTACTCATCAGTTAAACCTCATTGGCTGCAATACTGCTAGTAGACAAAGCCTGATTTGAAACTAAAGAAATAAAGTAATTTAATAAGTTTGAAAACACAAAAGATCTAATTGCCGTTGAATCAAATATTTTATTTAAACCCTCAGTTTCAATACCATATCCCCCTGCTACTATTCATTCATTTAAAATTGGTTTAAAAGATGAGGAAACCTAATTCTTAAAGGATCACCTTAAGCATATGAAAGAGATTAAACACAACTTTTAAAAAGAATCACCTGCATAGTTAGTATGACTTTTAAAATGATAAAATATCAGTTATGGCTATGTTTCCTTCTACGATATCAGCTATAATTTTTTGTACTCATGTGTATTATCAGAAATCTATAGATTTAGTATCCAGATTTTGAAAGAGAGCTCACCTTTAAAAAATATATATATGTAGGGGGGAGGGCAAAATGAGATTTGAAACTTGGTATCATCTGACATTTTATAAAAAAATTTGGAGTCACTGCTACTTTCAAAATTTAAAATACATACTGAAATTAACATCCTTACCCTGCTCAAGAGTTTTAGTTTAAAGTTATCAAAATAAGAAATTGCCCTTTGCCCTATTACCTACTTATTTCTTCATACCTTGAGAGGGACCTAGAAGAAAATAACCTACAAATAATTTAGACTTGGCTTGTAGAAAAGGCCATCCTCCTGGCGGGTGTCCTGTCTCATCCCGTGATCTGTCTCTAGGGCATCTCTTGGCTCTCTGTCTACCTGTCCTTTCTCCACCACTCATAGCACACGCACCACGTCCAATATAGCCACAGCCCTTCAGGGATTGTTCCTCATGTTTAACAGGAACAATCCACAGCCTCTCCTTTTCTAGGTCCCCTTTGGCCAGAAGAAAACACAGTTCCCATAGAGGGGCATAGCTCCTTCTATGACCTTCCCTACTCTGTGCTGCATTCTAGGCTTTAGGGCAACATAAGTAGCTGAAGAACAGCTCCCAGGTCCCTTTGGATACATCCAAACCCAGGAGTTCAAATGAGAAGAATGAGGCGGCCATAAAGAAGATGCTGTCTTTAGGAGCACCTCCCCCTCCCCGCAACACTATTTGTCAGGCAAATATTATCTGGTGCAGAGTCACAACCCGCCCATTGCCTCCCACCATCTGAGTCAGGACCCGTTGGCAGCTACAGGAGTGAGGTGTTGCTGACTGATGCATAATTATGGCGGACAGGAAAGTGTAGACATGTTAGAAAAGTCAATATTATGGAGGCCTCTGTCTTCCCAAATATTGTAAGTAAAAGATATTTCTAGGGTATAGCCAATTACATTCTCTATTTTTACGACCAGTCACAAATGTATTTTTTATTAGCTGGTGTGTTCAATGTTTTGAATGTGTAGGCCTTATTTCAGTCTCATTTTAGTTTGTGGTAAGTGCAAAAGGATTTTTGCTGACTTGAGGTAGGGAAGCAGCTCTCTTTTAACTGAACTGCAGGGCTGTCGCAGTGAGAGTTTATTCCACAGCCTTCGACTCTTTGCCTGTAAATTAGTCTGTGAAGTGGTGTTTATTGCTGAACCGAGAGGTTAAGACAGCCTAATTATATGTTTGTACAGGAGAAAACACCATGCCCCACCATGAGCAATTATCCTGTCCCCCTTTCATAGTTTAATCGAGCTCCAGCTAAGCAGAATGAGGAGATGGCCTGTCTTCACCACAGATTTAGCTACCATGCATTTTCAGTGTTAATTAGAAGTTTTGTTCACTGGAAAAGTGATTTCTCAGCTTAGCTCAGCCTCCAGCCAAGTGGAGGGCATCTGGCAGGCAACCTGAGGTGTCTTTGTGGATTAGATCTCTAATTCCGCCCGTGGGAACACTAGGACAACATAGGGTGGGATTCTTGCCATATTCTTAACTTTGTTGCATGATGCCATTTCCCCTTTTTACTACACTGAAAGCAATGAACACTATATATGTCAGGAGAGAGATTGTTAGGAGGCTGTGGCTTGGTGTAGTTTTTTGTAAAAATGAAAATACTGCTTATCCTATGGGACTTTTTCTATGTTAAGAAGGATATAGTGAATGAAAACCAGAACGAGATCAACAGGTCAATGTCTTTAAAGTTGGCCATAAAATGTATCACAACAAAGAATCTGGAGAGTAGGAACTGCATGCTGAAATACCTCTGTCTTTGTTCTTGACCACTTCTCTGTCACAAGGGCAGCGCACTTCTGTTTCTCTTCAAAAGCATTTGGCTCATATTTTTCATACACAGGCACATGCTGAAGTCTTACAATGCATAGGTTCAATTTCCTCTTAGGAAAATAAAAGTTACTCCTCATGTCTTCTCTCACTCAACTAGAAATGCTCATTGTCATTGAAATGAGCTGAGGGAAGAACCAATTCTCTAAGAAACAGCATCTCAAGCGTGGCCCAATCTGCTCTGAAATGGTAAGTTGACTCTAGGGAAATAGACTTTTCATTAGCAAATTTCCAAACTATCATTCACTTTTCCCCTCTTTATCCCATCTTTATGAGTTTTGTTTCTAGGATGAGATAATATCTCTTTTCTATTTCTTTTTTGCCTTTCAACTTTCAACTTTCTTTGGCTTTTACCTAAGACCTAAGCAAGATGCCCTTTCCTCATTGGCTCACCCTTCAGAACTCTCAGTTAACTTAACTTAGTTTCTCTATTTTTTGTGACAGGTTGGTTTTTGCATTGTGCTGGTGGTACAGGTAAAAAAGCTCAGAGGCAGTATGGAAAGGAGGTTGAATGCTTTACCACTCTTTTTTAAAATAACCTAAAACCTTTCCACCATGTTCCAGGTGAGTCAGGGATTCTGGGGTGATATGCTGATGAACAGTATCTTTTTCTCCATTCTTTTTTCCCCTTTCTTCCCTGCCTGTTAAGGTAAAATGATTGGGGTGAATGGAAGCTGGTAGAGGTATTTATAGTTTCTTCATTATTTTAATTTTTTTTCAAAAACTACCCAAAGGACAATATACTATCTAGATAAATCATATCAGGCCCCCCAAACTGTTCTCTTCTTATACTGTGATATGCCAGTGACTCTTTACAGATGAAAACAACCAGTTTTTTGGCTGGCCTATTATATTGCAAGCTCATTCATTCACAGATATTTGTTGAGCACTTACTATGTGCCAGGCCATACTCACATGAATGAAATGTGCCAGTGTTACTAGTTTCTCAAGACTTCTATTGACTTTCCTAGGGCACATCTTTCGTTTTTTTGATGTGTTAATTTTTTTTCCCAATTTAAGTCCAAATTTCTTTGAAACAAGTAGTTTTAAACTCATGGAGCATCATTTGGTTTTAACTCTTCACTTGCTAGAAGGAGGAAGAGAATTGACTTTCCTTGGAAGTGCTGATATTGTTGAGGAATATAATTATTGTTATTATTTCCCTAGGAAATATTATTGAGGTGGTCTGGCAGGCTGCTGTTGGGAGAGGGGGGAGCAATGCTGTGGCAATAATCCCCAGGGAGCACTCTGTGACACTTTAAGCCATGAACATCTCTGGCATTTATACTACTTAAAGGAATAGGAAAAACTTTTTTCAATGGGACTATGTTTATTTTCTAATTAATAAATGGAAAGATTGGGAACTCAAAATTTAGATTTAGGTGTGCTGCAAACTTCATCCTCTGTAGTCTTCTTTCCTATAGTGACTGATCCTCCCTCTGTCTTGGTCTCTCTGCTTCCTATAAATGAGTTTATGTTTCTTTCACACTTAAAATCTCATTGCTGCCTTTCTTTCTTGATACTACCTAATAGGTCTACTTCCTTTCCGAGCCCAGTTATAATAACCCAGTTTGTAGTGCATCTCTGTTCCATCTCCTATCCACTCCTTAATCTTTTATGACTTATCTTCTGTCCTCATCATTGCCTGAAATGTCCTTGCTATGGCCACAAATGACCTTCCAAGGGGAAAATTTCCAACTTTCATCTCACTTGACTTCTGCAAAGTGGGATAATTTTGAACATTCCTCCACTTGGGAAGGCTCTCCTAGTTTCCCTGGTAATTTCTTCTTAGTCTTTTTCAGTGATGACTTTTACTTCATCTGAGTGCTAAGAGTTTATATTTTCCAGGTCTCTGTTCTTGGCTGCCTTCTCTTTTTTTGCCCAGTAAACACCTCAGAACACTCACATTCTTGCTCAAGGTTTCAATCATCAGCTTTATCTTGAAAGCTCCTGAATCTACATCCCCACTGGCTGGGTCTTTGCACCACCCATAGTAGGTGGTCAATACATATTTGTTGAAGGTGTGACTAAATATATGAGACTTAAATATGAGCCTCAGATTTCAATCCTCTGTAGATTTTAAAAAAGGATAATACCATTTAGCAATCCTATGTCTGCTGAAAAAAGTGTTGAATATACTTTTGGTGCTTGGTTAATGCATCAAGCACTCTACAGTTACCAGTTTTAAGAATGTTAATCTTTCCTTTGATTCCAAGAAGGGAACAGAAATGAGCCTTCCCAGGTTCAGAGCTGAAAAAATCTTCCATGCTGGACTGAACACAATTATTTAGAAGATTATGCCAATAATGATTCCACATTTAACTTTAAAAATATGTTTTTTACTGATATTGAGGTTTAGGAGTGGAGAACATGGCTAGGTAAAGAGGCAAAATTTTCTGAAAATCATATGATACTCATATTTCAGGCAATATTTCCCCAAAACAAATACTGGCACTAACTAATTAGCACATTCTTTCTATTCAATTAAATTCTTTTCAAATATGATTATCCATGGTAGCATTTTCTCTACTCTTCCTCACCCCTGCCCATAGCTAAAGCTGATGAATTCTGGAATGCTTTAGTTAAAATATGTCTGGGTTAGTCTTTTGGGGAGGGAGATGTTTTCACACAACACTGTCAATCTATAGCTACCCTCATGAAGAATGTCATACTTCTTCCTCTCTTCCTTTCAGTCTAGTTTTTCAAAGATGGAGTCAGAGCTGCCAGAGTGGGCTTTCTGAAATACAAATCTGGTTATGCTGGTCTCTAGGTTTATAAGCCTTAAGGGCTCTCCACAGCCTACTAACAATAATAAAATAAAAAATAGAGCTAAGTATTAGAATTATTAAATTAACAGGGATTATTTCATTCAAAGCATTCATTTTAGAGGCCTTAATAATAATGATTATGGATAACATTTAGTGAGGATTTATTATTTGTTAGATACTGTTTTAAGTAAATTACTTCATTTAACCTTCACAGTAATTTCAGGCAGGAGAAACTGCTATTTGTCCTCTTTTGCATGGAGCAGAAAAATAAAGACCAGAGAGGTTAAGTAGCTTTCCCAAGTTTGCCTAGCTAATGATTGTCAGTGCCAAGACTCAAACACTGGCATTTTGGCCTCAGAAAGCATGAATTTAGCCTCTGCACTACACCTCTTCTATGCAAGTCCAGAGAGTTTAAGTCCTGAAGTCTAAGGCCACATAACTGGTTAGTTGCAGACTGGATTTACAGTCCAGGGTTTCTGAGATCCACTTCAGCACGCATGCCTCGTAACCATGGGGTGACCTGACACATAGCCTAAAGCACAATCTGCCATATTACTCTCTATCACTTTGCCCTGCAGTCTATATTCTTTAGTAAGTTTTCTGAAGGATTGCTAGAGCATTCTTCTCCAGGTCCATCTGAAAACCAAGAAATAAACTTTGAAATAAAATCTCATAGCTTGGTATATGAAATTCTTTTTTTTTTTTTTTAACTTTGTACATTTAATAATTGAAAATATAAACAATTAAAAACAAAAGAAAACAAAGTTGAATAAAAACACACATTTCTCACTTAAATGTACTGGATACCTATAATTTTTAAAAAATCATACAATATGTTACACAATATATTTGGTTCATAGTAATGCAGTCATACAGTATTTGTCCTTTTGTGTCTGGCTTGCTTCACTCAACATAATGTCCTCAGGTTCATTATGCTTTATGCTCATATGCTTTATGACTTAATTTCTTCTTGAGGCTGCATAATATTCCATTGTGTGAACATACCACAGTTTGTTTATCCATTTATCAGTTGATGGACACCTGGGCTGTTTCCAACTTTTGGAAATTGTGAATTATGTCACTATGAACATCGATGTACAGATGTCTGTTTGTGCCACTGCTCTCAGTCCTTCTGAGTATATACCCAGTAGTGATATTGCAGGGTCTATATTCAGCTTCTTTAGAAACTGCCAAAATGTCTTCCACAGTGGTGGTACCATTCTGCATTCACACCAACAATGAATAAGTGTTCCTATCTTCCACATCCTCTCCAACATTTGTAGTTCTCTGTCTTTTTAGTAGTGGCCATTCTGATAGGTGTGAAATGATATCTCATTGTAGTTTTGATTTGAATTTTCCTAATCTTTAGTGATGTTGAGCATTTCTTTCAGGGTTTTTTTGTCATTTGTATTTCTTCTTTGGACAAATGTGTATTCAAGTCTTCTGTCCTTTTTAAATTGAGTTGTCTGTCTTTTTGTTGTTGTTGAGTTGTAACATCTCTTTATATATCCTGGATATTAAACTCTTATCAGATATGTGATTTCCAAATATTTTCTCCCATTGAGTAGGCTGCCTTTTCACCCTTTTGACAAAGTCCTGTGAGGTGAAAAAGTGTTTAATTTTGAGGAGGTCCCATTTATCTATTTTTTCTTTTGTTGCACATGCTTTTGGTGTAAGGTCCAAGAAAACATGACCTACTACAAGGTTTTTAAGATGTTTCCCTACATTTTCTTCCAGTAGTTTTATGGTCCTGCCTTTTATATTTAGGTCTTTGATCCATTTTGAGTTAATTCTTGTATAGGGAGTGAGATAGAGGTCCTCTTTCATTCTTTTGGTTATAGATATCCAGTTGTCTCAGCACCATTTTTTGAAGAGACAGTTTCGTCCCATTAATATTAACTTGGTATGTTGACTGTATAGGTGAGGGTTTATTCTGGGTTCTCAATTCTATTCCACTGATCGATCTGTCTATCTTTATACCAGTACCATGCTGTTTTGACCACTGTAGCTTTGTAATGTTTCAAGGTCAAGCAGTGAAATTCCTCCCACATCACTCTTCATTTTTAGAATGCTTTTGGTCATTTGGGTGTACTTTCCCTTTCAAATGTATTTGGTAATTTCCTTTTCTAATTCTGTAAAGTAAGCTGTTGGGATTTTGACTGGTATTGCATTGAATTTATAAATCAATTTGGATAAGATTGACATGTTCATGATATTTATTCTTGCAATCCATGAACATGGAATGTCTTTCCATTTGTTTAGGCTTCTAAAAATTTCTTTTGGCATTGTTTTGTAGTTTTATGCATATAGGTCCTGTACTTCTTTGGCTAAATTACTTCCTAGGTATTTGGGTCTTTTTGTTATTATTGAAAATATAATTTCCCCCCGATTTCCTTCTCAGATTGTTCAGCACTAGTGTACAAAAACATTACTGATTTTTGCATGTTGATCTTGTATCCTGCCACTTTGCTGAACTCATTTATTAGCTCTAGTAGCTTTGTCATGGCCACTTCAGGCTTTTCTAAGTACAGAATCATGTCATCTGCAAACACTGAGAGTTTTACTTCCTCTTTTCTTATTTGGATCCCTTTGATTTTTTTTTCTTGTCTAATTGCCCTAGCTAGAACTTCTAGTACAATATTGAATAACAGTGGAGAGAGTGGGCATCTTTGTCTTGTTCCTGATCTTAAAGGGAAAACTTTCAACCTTTCCACATTGAGTATAACGTTGGATGTGAGTTTTTCATTTACACCTTTTATCATATTAAGAAATTTTCCTTCTATTCCTATCTTTTGAATTGTTTTCATCAAGAAAGAATGCTGGATTTTGTGGAATGCCATTTTTGAACTGATTGAGATTATCATGTGTTTTTTTTTCTTCATTTGTTAATGTGACATATTAACTTGATTGATTTTCTTATTTTGAACCAGCCTTGCATATCAGGAAAAAAATCCCACTTGGTCATGGTGTATAAGTCTTTTGATATGCTGTTGGATTCAATTTGCAAGTATTTTGTTGAGAATATTTGCATCTATGTTCATTAGAGAGTGGCCTGTAATTTTCTTTTCTTATAGTATCTTTATCTGGCTTTGGTATTAGGGTGATGCTGGCTTAACACAGTATGTTGGATAATTTTCCCTCCTCTTCAAATTTTTGGAAGAGTTTAAACAGGACTGATGTTGATTCTTTTTGAAATGCTTAGTAGAATTCACCTATGAAGCCCTCTGGTCCTGGAATTTTCTTTGCTGGGAGATTTTTAATGATAAATTCTAGTTCCTTAAATGTGATTGGTTTGTTAAGTTCTTGTATTTCTTGTAGCATCAGTATAGGTTGGTTGTGCATTTCTAGGAATTTGTCTATTTCATATAGGTTGTCTAGTTTGTTGGCATATACTTTCTCATAATATTCTTTTATGATTCTTTTTATTTCTGTGGGGTCAGTTATAACTTCTCCCCCTTTCATTTCCAATTGCATTTATTTGCATCGTCTCTCTTTTTTTTTTCTTTGTTAGTCTAGCTAGGGTTTGCCAATTTTATTGAACTTCTCAAAAACTCATATTTGGTTTTGTTGATTTTCTCTATTATTTTTTTTTGTTCTCAATTTCATTTATTTCTGCTTCCTTTGAGATTTGTTTGCTGTTATTTTTCTAGATTCTCTAGTTGTTCAGTTATATCTTTGAGTTTAGCTCTTTCTTATTTTTTAAACATAGGTATTTAGGGCTATAAATTTCCCTCTCAAGACTGCCTTCATGGGAAACGGACTTGGCCCAATGGAAAGGGCGTCTGCCTACCACATGGGAGGTCCATGGTTCAAACCCCGGGCCTCCTTGACCCGTGTGGAGCTGGCCCATGCACAGTGCTGATGCGCACAAGGAGTGCTGTGCCACGCAGGGGTGTCCCTCGTGTAGGGGAGTCCCACACGCAAGGAGTGTGCCCCATGAGGAGAGCCGCCCAGCGCTAAAGAAAGTCCAGCCTGCCCAGGAATGGCGCCGCATACACGGAGAGCTTACATAACAAGATAACACACCAAAAAGAAACACAGATTCCCGTGCCACTGACAACAACAGAAGCAGACAAAAGAAGAACATGCAGCAAATGAACACAGAGAACAGACAACTGGGGTGGGGTGGGGCAGGGGGGTAGGGGAGGGATACAAATAAAAAATAAATCTTAAAAAAAAAAGAAAAAAAAGACTGCCTTCAATGTATCCCTTAAGTTTTGATACATTGTGTTCTCATTTTCATTTGTCTCAATCTATTTACTTATTTCTCTTGCAATTTCTTCTTTGACCCACTGATTATTTAGGAGTGTGTTGGTCAGCCTCCACACACTTGAAAATTTACTTTTTTCCTGTCTATTATTGATTTCCAGTTTCATTCCATTATGATCTGAGAAGGTGCTTTGTATAATTTCAATTTTTTTATATTTATTGAGAGCTGCATTGTGCCCTAACATGTGGTCTATCCTGGAGAAAGGTCCATGGGCCCTTGAGAAGGATGTATAACCCACTGAGTTTTGATGCAGTGTTCTATATATGTCTGTTAGGGCTAACTCATTTATCATATTCTTCAAGTTCTCTGTTTCCTCATTGATCTTGTCTTATTGTTCTATCTAATGATGTGAATGGGGTGTTGAAATCTCCAACAATTATTATGGAGAGGTCTACTTTTCCTCCAGTTTTCCCAGAGTTTGTCTCATGTATTTTGGGGCACACTGGTTAGGTGCACAGATATTTATAACTGTTATTTCTTCCTGGTGGATTGTCCCTTTTAGTAATATATAATGGCCTTCTGTATCTCTTATAACTTTTTTTGAATTTCAAGTCTGTTGTCTGATATTAGTATAGCTACCCCTGCTCTTTTCTGGTTACTATTCATGTGGAGTATCTTGTTCTAACTTTCACTTTCAGTCAGTTTGTATCCCTGGGTCTAAGGTGAGTTTCTTGTAAAAAACATATGGATGAATCACGTTTTCTTTTTTTTTTTTTTTTTAAAGATTTATTTTTATTTAATTCTCCTCCCCTCCCCCGGTTGTCTGTCTTCTGTGTCTTTTTTTGCTGCGTCTTGTTTCTTTGTCCGCTTCTGTTGTCATCAGCCGCACGGGAAGTGTGGGCGGCGCCATTCCTCGGCAGGCTGCTCCCTCCTTCGCGCTGGGCGGCTCTCCTTATGGGTGCACTCCTTGTGCGTGTGGCTCCCCTACGCGGGGGACACCCCTGTGTGGCACAGCACTCCTTGCGCGTATCAGCACTGCGCATGGGCCAGCTCCACACGGGTCAAGGAGGCCCGGGGCTTGAACCGCGGGCCTCCCATGTGGTAGACGGACGCCCTAACCACTGGGCCAAAGTCCGTTTCCCCACGTTTTCTTATCCATTCTGTCAGCCTGTATCTTTTGATTGGGTGGTTTCATCTATTCACATTCAATGATATTACCGTAAATGCATTTCCTCCATTTTATTCTTTGGTTTTCATATATCATATCTTATTTTTGTCTGTCTTTTTACTCTTTTGGTTATCCTTTTGCTATTCTTTCTTCTATACTCTCCTCCAAGCCTATCTCTTCTGTCTTTTTCTTTCAGGTTCTAAGGCTTCCTTTAATATTTCCTGCAAAGGTGGATTCTTTGTGCAAACTCTCTTAGTTTCTGTTTGTTTGTGAATATTTTATACTCACCTTCATATCTGAAGGACAGTTTTGCTGGATACAGAATTCTCAGCTGGCAGTTTTTCTCTTTCAATATCCTAATTGTATCATACCACTGTCTTCTTACCTCCATGGTTTCTAAAGAGAAATCTGTGCTAAGTCTTACTACACATCCCTTGTACATACTGGTTTGCTTTTCCCTTGCTGCTCTAAGAATTTTCTCTTTATCTTTGACACTGACATTCTGAGTAGTATGTGTCTGGGAGTAGGTCTATTTGGATTTATTCTGATTGGGATACAGTATGCTTCTTGTACATGTAAGTTCATTTCTTTTGTGAGAGTTGGGAAATTTTCAGCTATGATTTCCTCATATACTTTTTTTGCCCATTTTCCCTTCTCTTTTCCTTCTGGAATTTCCACGACATGTATGTTATTGCATTTTGTGTTGTCATCCAACTCTCAGAGCCCCTGTTCAACTTTTTTCCATTCTTATCTCTCTTCAATTTTAGTTTTTCTGTCATTATTCTTTCTTCTGTCTTTTCAAGTCTGCTCTTTTATGCCTCAAATGTGTTTTTCATTTCACCTATTGTGTCTTTCATTCCCATAAGCTCTGTTACTTTGCTGTTCAGGATTTCAAATTCTTCTTTGCACTCACTCATCTTGATGTAATTTATCTCTTTAACCATATTGTCTTTTAATTCATTAATTTGATTTTGGAAATTTGTGCACATCTCTCAAATTTTGCATCTCTTCTGGGGCTTTGATATATTCCTTTTCTTGGACCATGTCTTCTATTTTCTTAGTATGGCTTTTAATTTTTTGCTGATATCTAGGCATCTGATTAGGATGCAGTTTACTCAGATGCTCAATTTCTTTCTCTTTTGTAGGAATTTATTGGCAGGAGGCTGCGTATTACCACTGCTCTTTGATTCTTGGCTCACCATGGATTTTTAGGGTTGTCCTGTTAGTTGCTCAGAACTGGGCACTGGACCCAGTAATTGGTCATAGAGACAATTCCTAGGATCTTGGGGAGGGAGACAATAGAGGCTGGAAAAAGCCTTTCCTTATTTTTAATTTTCTTGTGTGCAATTCCTTGGTCTGCCAGCAGATGGCACTCTTTGGTAGCTCTCAGTTCAGTGCCTGGTCAGAGTGTATTTTTTGTAACACAGACTGGATTAATGTGATGGAGTTTCCTGTCAGAAGGCTATGAGCCTTGTAATTCATACATTCTCTGAGACAGTTCTTCAGCCTTCTCTGGCAGCCCTCTCCCTTTTCCCAGGTCAGAAATATTTCCACTCCCCTCTGAGACCTCAACAATCAGTCCCTGTTAGTAGAGGAGGAGATTGGGAGGGTTGTATATGTTTAGCCCTTTGCCGGCCTCCAAGGCAAACAATGGTGCAGCCCCACCTGATCTGGAAAGGCTCCTGGGACACAACAGTCCAAATTTGTGGGTCAGAAGCTGAGTCATCCTTAGGCTATGTCCCGCTCTCTCCCTTTCCTGGGGTGGTAGATCCCTGGAACTCCCTTTGTCTGTATTTGCAGGCCCAGAGGCCCAAGAGTTCTAAAGTGTCCATTTTGTGGGGGATAGTGCTGGCAGCAGCAGCCGCTCATTTCAACTCACAGTTCTGTCATTGCAACTTCCCTTCTTTGTACCTCTTTCCTCTGGGCAGTGTTCAGCCTTTGCCTGGTATCCTAAATCTTTTTTCTAGGCTGTTTCAGCCTGTCCTCTAGCTATTTTTCTGGAGGAGAAGAGAGTCCTGAGTCTTTTTGGTCTGCCATATTCCCAGAAGTCCTCTGCTGATACTTTTTAAATTCAGTGGATGGATAGAATAGTGAATGAGATACAGTTGAAGAGAGGATCAGTGAACTGAAAGATACAGTAAAAGAATTTATCAAGAATACATCAGAGGAAAAAAAACATGGAAAATATGAAAGAAAGGTTAGGTGACTTGGAGTACAGAAAGAGAGAAACTGAGCTGAAATTTTTTCTTGATGTACACAGTCTCAGTCTGGCCTTAAATTTCAGCTTTTCCAGGTCCCTTGGGGTTAAGTATGAATCAAAAACTGCCTTATACGGTGGACTTGGCCCAGTGGTTAGGGCATCCATCTACCACATGGGAGGTCTGCAGTTCAAACCCCAGGCCTTCTTGACCCATGTGGAACTGGCCTATGCGCAGTGCTGATGTGCGCCATGAGTGCCGTGCCACGCAGGGGTGTTCCCCGCATAGGGGACCCCCACATGCAAGGAGTGTGCCCCATAAGGAGAGCCGCCCAGTGCAAAAGAAAGTGCAGCCTGCCCAGGAATGGTGCCACACACACAGAGAGATGACACAGCAAGATGATGCAACAAAAAGAAACACAGATTCCCATGCCACTAACAATAGAAGCAGACAAAGAAGACACAGCAAATAGACACAGAGAACAGACAACTGGGGTGGGGGGGGGGGGAAGGGAGAGAAATAAATAATTTTTTTTAAAAAACTGCCTTATATAAAAATGTGCAAGTATATCACTTGTTTTTAAGTCAAGGAAAGAAAGAACTGAGGTACTTCTACTAGATAGCTCTGTTGAATTAGATGTGTCAGTTTTAGACCTTAAGGATTTCCAGGAAGTAAGCCCTGGGAGAAAAGCCTTCTTCCCTGCATGATGGCCTGGCTGATTGAATACTGCAGCCTGGCTTTGAGAGGAGGGTTAAGGCAAACATGGGAGAAGCCACTACAAGACATGACAGAAAGGAATAGGCACTGTGGTTGGAGACTTAGGTTTGAATATGGGCTCTGACCCCGTGTGGTCCTAGGGTAGATTTCTAGCCTTTCTGAGCCTATTTTTATGTCTTTAAAATGGAGATAATAATGTCTAGTTCACAGTGAGCAATGATAGGAGAAGAGAGATAGACTATGTACAACATACAGCACTGTGCCTAAAATGTCCACTCTTGTCTTCTTGGGCAGGCAACATACCCATTTGATTCCATCCAGCCAGTCATCTGGTGACATGTGCTAGACCAGTGTTTCTCACACTGCACATGTAACCCATCAGTGCAATGAAAAATCAATATTGTTGTCATGGCTGTGGTAGGCTGAATAATGCCACCCCTCCCCCCCAAAGATGTACACATCCTAATCCCCAGGACCTGCAAATGTTTCCTTTTAAGACCAAAAAAGAAGGAAGGTCCAACAATGAGCCCTTGATACTAATGACAATGCTTGTAAGCCTGCGCATCTGAAATAAGAACAAGGCCTAGAGCTTCAGGGTGCCTAAGAGTTACCTCCTGAGAGCCTTTGTGGTGCTCAAATGTGGCCAGTCTCGAAGCCAAACTCAGCATGTAAATGTGTTGCCTTCCCCCCAGCGTGGGACATAACTCCCAGGGATGAGCCTTCCTGGCACTGAGGGATTACTACCAAGTACCGCTGATGATGTAACTAGAAAATAACCTTGAATAAAAGGGTCAACTCAGACCAGTAGAATAACTCAGTCTACATATAATACCAGGAGTTAAAATATGCTTTTTGACCTGAATAAAAGGGGGAAATGGAAAGGACAAATGAGTTTATATGGCTATGAGTCTCCAAAAAGAGCTGGGAGGTTACAGAGGGGTTGCTCTTATGCATACCTGAGCAGAGTCCCAGAGACAGATAAAAGTAGATGCAACCCCAGGTATTGGTTCTTCTGAGGGCTGCAGAGACCCACAGGTTCTATGGTCATGGCAGATGGAGTTCAGTGCCATGTCCGTTGGCCCTACTTTGGAGTTTGTGTTTCTGTGTAATGGAGCTGGACTCAGATGTGATCTTTGTCCACAAGCCTCTCCTGTTACTTTTACCAGAACTGTAGTTGGTGCTGGGGTTTAATGTATACCCAGGGGACCTGAATCTCTGGACTGACCATGTGATAGCCAGGCCCTGGGCCTCAACAGACTTGCAGCTCCTACACTCTGGTTTATTGGACTTACCCTACTCAGCTAACATGGAGGTGAAGAAGGTCAACCACCACACCAGGGAGCCAAGAGTGCCTACAACTGAAAGCAGGAGAATTGCATCCAGCATCCATGTGGAATCTAAGCCCCCTCTTGATATAGATATGGAATGGACATGGCCATTCTAGGGTCCACAGGATGGAGGAATAGAGAATGGATTAGAGTGAACTTACTGATATTCTATTTATGAACTATTGCGATTAGTAATCGAAGAAAATGTGGCATTGGTGTGGAGAAAGTGGCCATGGTGGCTGCTGGAGTAGGGAGTGGGAGGAAGAGATGTGATGTGGGGCATTTTCGGGAGTTGGAGTTGTCCTGGGTGGTGCTGCAGGGACAGTTACCAGACATTGTATGTCCTCCCATGGCCCTCTGGGTGGACTGTGGGAGAGTATGGGCTATGGTGTGGATCATTGACCATGAGGTGCAGCGGTGCTCAGAGATGTATTCACCAAATGCAATGAATGTCTCATGACGATGGAGGAGAATGTTGTTATGGGGGAGGAGTGGGGTGAGGGGGGTGGGGGGTATAAGGGGACCTCATATTTTTTTATTGTAACATTAAAAATTAAATAAAGAGAAAAAAATAAAGCAAAAGGGACTTTACTGATATAATTATGTCAAGGATCTTGAGACTGGAAACTATCCTGGTATCTGGTTAAAACTTATGTAATCACAAGTCAGGAGGGTCAAAGGAGTAGTATGAGATGTGACGATGGAAGCAAGAGTTTGGAATGATGTGAGGAAGGGGCTACAAGGCAAAGAATGAAGTGGGCTTCAGAAGCTGTAAAAGGAAGGAAATGGATTCTCCCCTCAGAGCCTCCAGAGGGAGCCAGTTTTGCTGATGTCTTGACTCTAGCCTAGTGAGACTGATATTGGACTTCTGAACTCTAGAAGTGTAAGATAAATTTATTTTGAGTCATCAAGTTGGTGCTAATTTGTTACAGCAGCAATAGGACACTAGTACAATGACCAACACTTTTTATCAAATGAAATGGAATACCAAACCCAAGTGCAGTTTCAGTTTATGTATGTGTGTAGGTATATATATATACCTACACACATGTTTATGTTTATTTAGCCACATATGTACTGGACTGCCGTGGTATTGCACAACATTTCTTTCTGTGGCTAGTAATCCAAAAAGAGTAAAAGTCACTGGCCAAAACTAATGCTGCACCCCTAGGCATTGCTGAATTGACACATCTTGTTCCTCTGGGCTGTGCTAACAGCTTGGGGAATCCTTGCTTTCAACAGCAGCTGAATTGGCAAGACCATCTTGCCATTCCAAATCTTAATTATTCTTCACAGCCAAAGCCAAATGAAAGTCTGGCTTACAGGAGACATATGGAGAAAGTGCTGATTTGGCCTAGAGAGCAATATATGAGCTCATCTGCAAACCATGAGGTTTTGTCTGACAGCATTCCACACTAAAATTGAGGCAGTTTTTCTGTCAGTGACATGAGCCAAATGTGAGGTAAACTGAGGTACAGTAGGAATCAGTTGCAGCTGCAGGAGCTGCGTATATATGCATTTGGTACATGGTAGGTTGTTGCTGATAGATTCTTGTAGGAAATGGAATACAAAAATACCAGGAACTGTATTAACTGGCTTATGTATGTGCAGGTGCAGTCTGTGGACACAGAATGAATTTTCTTTAGAACTCAGACAGGACCTTCCTTGAAACAAAAATACAACTTCTGAGTATGGGAGTAAATCTAAACCCAGTGATGGTAATGACCAGCTAGCTGAGCCCTTAATGATAGACTTTCAATGTTAAACTCAACTTCAGGACAAATTTTGTCGTTGACACCTCCTATATCTTGGCATCAAGTAGTGGGTAAGATTTTCCAATAATGACATCTCCTGCAGGTATATAGAGTGGGTCCCTCTTGTAAAGCCTCAAGAGAACCTCTGTCATTCTGACTTATGACACATAATGGCTTCTCCTAGATCCCCCCTCACATCTTCTCTCCTCCTCTCTCTACTAAACAGATATATATTGAGTTCTTAGTTACACTGTGTGACTTGGTAAGGTCTTCAGAAAGGACATAATATAAGGGTTAAGTGTTTAGGTTTTGGCATTAATCTGCTTTAATTATATAGCTTACAAACCATGTAGCTAAGACAAGTTGCTTAGCTTCCCTTAGCCCCAGGTTTCATCCTTATACAGTAAGGAGAGTAAAAAATCCTGCCTCATTGGGTTTTTGTGAAAATTAAATGAGACATTATAGGAAGTGCTTGTTATAAGATAGCTGTTGTTAGTATTTTCCTCTTAGGATAAATTTGGATCATGAAAATGCAGAATTATCCATAAAATTGTTTTTATAACTTATTTTTATACTAGTCTGAGTACAACGAGAACCTACCAGAAAAAACTGAGACTATAAATATTCTTTACAGTCTTCTCGTCTTCTTGTCCTTAAGAGAGAGAAAAATGACAACCCAGAGTAAACCCCAAAGAGGCTCATGATCCTGTGACTTCTATTAAGAAATGAGAAGGACTATTATTATATAATGGTGCACTTCAATTCTTATATCTATGTAAAAGTCCAGTATGATGGTGCAGAACTTTCTATAATTATGCAAAGAATTCTCCCCATTTGATGCTTTATTCTAAAGTGATAAGGTAGTCAGGGAACTGAGATCTTAAAATTCCTCCTCCTAGTGCTCTGGTCAAATTGCCACATGTCTGTACCTTAAAGAGCTTGGAAACAAACAATAAACCCACCCCTCAACATCACCTTAAAGGGTATTTGTATCTGCACTTTCCCCCCTCTAATTCCTGCTATCATTGTGGCCAAATAAGAACCAACTAGTGAAATTCATCCTGGACTTCCAAAGTAAAAACCCCTATTTTGCAACGACAAGCAATTATATAGAAAAAGAAATGTTAGCAGCTGGGAACAAAATCAAATACCTTCTATCAGCATGTATGATCATTTTAAAAATTGTTTTCCAGTACATAAAACTTAAGTATCCTCATCTTGTTAGAATTATCTAGATAATAAATAAAATGTTAGTCTTGTTTTTAAAAAAATAATTTATTTTTAATTGTGATAAAATATACATAATATAAAAATCATTTACCTTTTTAAATGGACAGTTCTTTGACCTTAAGTACATTAACAATACTGTGTTAGTTTTAGCACTACATTCCCAGATATTTTCATCATCCTAAACCAAAATTCATACTCAGGCAGCAATAATCCCCCATTCTCTCCTACTCCTTCCCTGGTAACCATTATTCTTCTTTTTGTCTCTGTGAATTTGCTTATTCTAAGTATTTCATGTAAGAGAAATAATGCAATACTTTTTCTTTTGTGTCTAGGTTATTTCACTCAACATGATGTCTTCAAGATTCATTCATGTTGTAGCATGTATCCTTCACTTTTTTTATGTCTGAATAATATTCTATTGTATGGACATACCACATTTCGTTTTTCCATTCATCTGCTCATAGACACTTGGGTTGCTTCCACTTTTTAGCTATTGTGAATAACATTGCAGTGAACATTGGTATACAAATATCTGTCCAAGTTCCTGCCTTCTATTTTTTTGGGTTTATACCTAGTTTGGAATTGTCAAGTCATATGATAATTCTATGTTTAACTTTCTGAGGAACTGCCAAACTGTTTTCTATAGTGCCTGTACCATTTACATTCCCACTAATGATATGTGAGGATTTCTCTTTCTCTTCATTCTTGTCAATGCTTGTTCTTTTCAGTTTTTTAAAAAATAGTAGCTATCCTAGTGGGTGTGAAGTGGTTTCTCATTGTAGTTTTAATTTGCATTTCTTTAATAGGTAATGATCTTGAGCCTATTTTCATAGTTTTATTGCCTATTTGAGTATTTTCTTTGGAGAAATGTATATTCAAGTCTTTTGCCAGTTTTATTTTTAATTGAGTTGTTTATATTTTTGTTTTTGAGTTGTAAGCAGTCTTTATATACTCCACATACTAAACCTTTATCAGATATATGATTTCCAAATATTTTCTCCTATTCTGTTGGTTGTCTTTTTACTTTCATGAAAGTTTTACTTCCAACGAAAGTTTTTAATTTTGATGAAATCCATTTTTTTCCTTCTTTTGATGCTTGTGCTTTTGGTGTATAATCTAAAAATCCATTGCAATTAATCCATTACTACTTTTTTTTCTTTGCATTTAGTTTCTCTTTTGTGGTATACCACTTTTTTCTTCTTTCCTTTTCTCTATATTTTCAAGTTATTTTCTTAGTGGTTACCTTTATAATTATATTTAGCATCTTAAACTAATAACAAGCTAGTTTAAATAGCATCAATCAGGTTTATGCAAACTCTGTACTCTTATACATCTCCTTCCCTGCCCCTTTATATTATTATTGCCTCAGATTACATGTTTATCTATTGTATGCTGATTAACATAGAATTAAAATGTTACTTTAAACATTTGCTTGTAAAGTCATATCAGAGTGGGAGAAACAGTTAAAAATCCATGTTACAATCATACAGGATTTTTAATTTATCTACATAATCACCTTTGCCAATGTTCTTTATTTCTTCATGTTGCTTCGAGTTACTGTCTAGTGTCCTTCATTTTGGATTGAAAGACTCCCTTTAGCATTTCTTGTAGGGCATATCTTCTGGTAATGAATTCTTTTAGCTTTATTTATCTGTGACTGCCTTGGTTTTTCCTTCGTTTTTGAAAGATAATTTTGCGGATATGGAATTCTTGGTTGGCAGTTTTTTCTTTAAGGACTTTAAATATGTCACCCCACTGTCTTCTGATGAAAAATCTCTTGATCATCTTGTGGGGGATGCCTTGTATATGAAAAGTCACTTCTCTCTTGTGACTTTCAAAATCCTCTCTTTGTCTTTGGATTTTGACAATTCTGCTATAATTTGTTGTGGTGTAGATCTCTTAGAGTCCTGCTTCAAGTTCATTGAGCTTTTCCTGGGTGTGTATATTCATGTCTTTTTTATCAGACTTGGGAAGTTTTCAGATACTATTTCTTCAAATACTTTTTTGGCTCCTTTCTCTTTCTCTCGTCAAATGATGTGTATGTTGGTACACTTGATGGTGCCTCACATGTCTGTAAGGATCTGTTAATTGTTCATTATTTTTTCTTTCCACTTTTTACACTAGATAATTTTAGGTGTCTTGTTTTCACATTCACTAATCCTTTCTTCTGTCTGTTCAAATATGCTGTTGAGTCTAATGAGATTTTCACTGAAATTACTATACTTTGCTGTTCCAAAATGTTTGGTTCTTTTTTTTATAATTTCCATCTCTTTATTTTGTTCAGACAACATTTTCCTAATTTCCTTTAGTTCTTTGTAGGTGGACTACTTTAGCTCACTGAACATACTTAAGATAGTTCAAGTTTTTGACCAATAGTTCCAATGTATGAGCTTCCTCAGAGATGATTTCTTGAAAATTATTTTATTCCTATAAATGTACCATACTTTCCTGTTTCTTGGTGTGCTCTCTAATTTTTAGTTGAGAACTAGACATTTTAAAGATTTATTTTGTTTTTTTCTCTCCACCCCCTTATGGTTTTGCACTCACTGCATGCTCGTCTTCCTTTTTTTAGGAGGCACCAGGAACTGAACCGGGGACCTCCTGTGTGAGAGGGAGGTGACTAATCACTTCTCTGCTTCCAGAGAACTGGACATTTTGACTATTGTTATAACTCTGGAAATCTAGTTCTCCCACTCCTCTGCTATTGCTAGGACTTTTGTTGTTGTTGTTGGAGGGGGGTGGTGTAGCTATCAATTTGTGACTTTTCCAAACTATTTTTGCTCCCCATTGGTAAATGGAAAAAGAAAGGTTTTTTTTTTTTAAAGGTATTGCCTCTTTAAGGCTCCTCTGCCATGTTTTCCTGAGGGTGGTTGGAGCAACAGCCTCCTGCAGAGCCAGCTCCTTCAACATTCTGAAATAGCTGATCAAAAGCAATACTCAGTGATCAGATTACCCTCTTCCTACACCCACCCTCCCTAGAATTTGGAGGATTAGGATCTTATAGTCCACCGTGGCCCAGAAACAAGAGCCTAGGCTGCAGTCCCCACTGCTGCCTGTCATATGCTAGGAGATAGTAGGTAGTAGCTACTATATGGAGGGTGAAATTCACCAATATTTACTGTGATTTACCAGCCTCTTCCTTCAGCTCTTCCCAGGTTGCTGTACAGTGTTCTGCTAGACTCCACAATTTCAAAATAGTTGGTTTAGACAGTTTCTGGCAGTTCAACAGTTGTTTTGTTGAAGGACTGATTCCTGGAGCTTCCTACTCTGTCATCTTTGTACCATATTGGTCTTGTTTTGAATAGTGTTATTCTCTTAAACCATCCTTGAGTTCCATACATAGAAATTTATGTCTGTAACCTTCCAGAGATGCAGAATTCTCTGGCTTTCTCTTTGCAATATTTTGGCAAATGCAAAATGGAAAAACTTTTAGAAGAACTGAGATAGGAAAATGTCTTCATTTTCAAAATGGAGAAAAATATTGATATTATCCCAGAAAAATTCTAGATTGGCTAATTAGGCAGATCACTTTTAAACAGAAGAGGAAACCATGAATAAGAGGAACCAGAGTCCAATGAAAATAAGTTTCATGAAACAAAATAATTTCTTTTTATGGTGGGATTCATATATTTTTCTCATTTATGTCGTAGAAACTTTTCCCAAAAAATTAGATTCCTATTATTCAGGAATTATATAATCCAACCTTAATAATATTCCTGTAGCCACCAGGGATGTAGGAAGCTGCCAAAAATTTACTTGATCCCTCAGCTAGGAGATCAAGGATTTCTGTCTCATATGATAGCCAGGCCCTGAGCCTCAACAGACTCCAGCTCCTACAATCTGAATTATTGGACTCACCTCACTCAGCTAAGATGGAGTTGAAGAAGGGCAACCACCACACCATGGAGCCTAGAGTGCCTACAACTGAAAGCAGGAGGATTGAATCCAGTAACCATGTGGAATCTGAGCCTCCTCTTGACATAGAGGTGCAACGGACACAACCAATCCAAGGACCTCAGAGAAAATGTGGCAATGGAGTGGGAAAAGTGGACATGGTGGCTGTTGGGTATGGGGAATGGCAGGAAGAGATGAGATGTGGAGGCGCCTTTGGGACTTGGAGTTGCCCTGGATGGTGCTTCAGGGGCAATCACCGGACATTGTAAATTCTTCCAGGGCTCACTGGATGGAATGGGGGAGAGTGTGGGCCATGATGTGGACCAATGACCATGAGGTGCAGAGATACCCAGAGATGTACTTACCAAATGCAATGGATGTGTCATGATGATGGGAGTGAGTGTTGCTGGGGGGGGGGGGGGAGGGCTGCCGTGGGGGTGGTGGGGTCAAATGGGACCTCATATTTTTTTAATGTAATATTTTTACAAAATCAATTAAAAAAATCAAAAAAAAAAAAAAAAAAAAAAAAGGATTTCTGTCTCTGCCATGGCTGTGAAGCCACTGAACACTGCTAGTCAAATATGTGGCAAGCACAGAGCTGCTAGGCAGCCCAATGCATAGCGGAATAGAATAAATATTCAAAATGACAGACTAGAAAAAGTGGCCAAAACCATGTGCTAAAGTCTGATAAGATAAAGTTATATATTGTGTTAAAAAGCCAGTAGCACATCTATTGAATGTGGCTCAATTTGAGAGCAGTTATTGGCAAAATTAATAATAATAATATTGATCATTGGCATTGGTAGTATGTAAGAATATAACACCACCACCAATAACAACCTGTATCTGCTGAATGCAGTCTGTTTTTTTTTTTAAAGATTTATTTTTATTTATTTCTCTCCCATTATCTGTGCCCCCAGTTGTCTGCTGTCTGTGTCCATTCGCTGCGTGTTCTTCTGTGTCTGCTTCTATCCTTAGCAGCAGCACCAGGAATCTGTGTTTCTTTTTGTTGCGTCATCTTGTTTTGTCAGCTCTCCATGTGTGCGGCGCCATTCTTGGGCAGGCTGCACTTTCTTTTGTGCTGGGCGGCTTTCCTTATGGGGCACACTCCTTGCATGTGGGGCTTCCCTATGCGGGGGACACCTCCGCATGGCAGGACACTCCTTGCATGCATCAGTGCTGCGCATAGGCCAGCTCACATGGGTCAAGGAGGCCCAGGGTTTGAACCGCAGACCTTCCATGTGGTAGATGGATGCCCTATCCGTTGGGCCAAGTCCTCTTCCCAGCAGTCTGTTTTCAAGCACTCCATTAGGTGCCTGTAAACATTACTCTGTTCCTTTGAAAAGACTCAAGCATGATTACAAAGTTAGCACAATCTGAGACTCTACTGATAGACGCATCTGGACAAGAAGTGAGTTGTGAGTCCCGCTGTTCTCTGCACTGACCATCAAACAACTATATAATCAAATCTAATTCTGTATATTAGATTTTAAAGAAGGATATTGTCACCAAGTGAGTCACCTGGTTGAAGACTGGCTTTGGTTGGTGAGGAATGACTGCTTATCTTGGGGCAGAGATGGCATGGTAGCTGGCTTCATGTGCTTGAATGAGGGGCACATGAAGGAAGGAAAGCAATAGTAGAATCCAATGGATGGAAGAAAATGTGAGGAAGAACACTCAGCTTTCTAATAATCAGAACAATATGGCTGCTGCACATGCTGCTTCCTGAAACACTGAGCATTCTGATACTGGAGACATTCAATCTCAGGTTGAATGCCCATTTCTTAGAGATATTATGTGTAAGATTCCAAGATTAAATGGAAGCAAAAACGGACAGTTTTTTTCTTCTATAATGCTTCATGACTCTTAAAACACTTATCAACCTCAACTTTAAAAAAAAAAATTATTGAAATATATCACTCATACATAAACATACATAAACAATAAGTGTATAATAGTTGTGAACTTACAAGCTAAACATATATAACATCAAACAAACATATATAACATCTTACCCTACCACCAATAACTTGCATTGTTTTTAAATGTTTTTTAACTAATGATTAAAGAGCATTGATGTTGGAGGAGTGGGGTGAGGGGGGTGGGGGCTATATGGGGACCTCATATTTTTTTAATGTAACATTAAAATAAATAAATAAATAAATAAATAAAAATAAAATAAAGAGCATTGTCAAAATATTACTACTAAACAAACTAGGTTTCCCCTAATCAATCCGATTGTTATTATCTTTATATCATTTATATATGAACATACATAAACAATTAAGTGTACAGTAAAAGTTGTGAACTTAAAAAGTAAACATGCATAACATCATACAGTGGTCCCATACATCAACCCTCCACCAACACCTTGCATTGTCATGAGACGTTTGTTACAAACTGTGAAGGAACACTGTCAAAATCTTACTACTAATCATAGTCCTTATCTTAGGTTTGGTGTGTTTTTCCCCCAACCTACCCTATTATTATTTTTTAAATATATACTTTTTTTATGACAGAAGTTGTAAACTTATAGAACAATCATATACATGAGCAGAATTCCCAAAAACAACATCCCTCCATCAACACACCACAAAATGGTGTGTCATTTGCTACAGATAAAATAATATCATCTGATTGTTACCATGTCCATAGTGTACATTTGGCTCACATTTTCCATACTGCTTCAGTATTAACACAGTACATCTTTTGCAGAGATGCAAGAATATTATATATTACTACTAACCACAGTCCATAGGTCACTCCAGCTGTATTTTTCCCATGTTTCTCCACATTCCCATCACCTCAATAGCGATTTACATTTGTTCTAGCTAACAAGGGACACTCTTGCATCTGTACCATCAACACAATTCTCACCCACCTCTGGGTTTACTGTGCTATCCAGTTCCTAGATTATTCTCAAGCATTCTATCAATTGGCATTTATATAACTACACTACCATTTTCAGTCACATCCCCATTTATAAACTAGCTGTTACTGTGTGTTACCATCCACTCTATACATTTCCACAATTTTACAGTAAAGCTAATTAAAACTTCTACATATATTAAACATCAGTAGTCTACTCAGTCCTCCTCTTATCTCCTTTAAGAATCCACCACATAACACCAGGTCTTGAAGATATTTTCCAATCATTTCTTCTAGAAGTTTTATGGTTCTTGCTTTTATTTTTAGTTTTTTGATTCATTTTGAGTTAATTTTTGGATAAGGTATGAGATAGGAGTCCTCTTTCCTTCTTTCAGCTATTGATGTTCAATTTTTTTCAGCACCATTTGTTGAATGGATTGTTCTGCCTGAGCTGTGTGAGTTTGACAGGCTAGTCAAAAATCACTTGCCCATACCTGTGAGGGTCTGTTCCTGAACCATAAATTTGGTTCCATTGGTCTATTGTGTCTGTCTTTAGGCTAGTACCATGTTGTTTTTACCACTATAGGTAGGTATTATGATTTAAAGTCTGGAGATTAGGGTATACTTTTCCTTGTTATGATGTTTCTGGCTATTCAAGACACCTTACCCTTCCAAATAAATTTAATGATCGTGTTTTCAATTTTTTCTTTAATGCTGGTGTTATTTTTATTGGGGTTGCATTAAATCTGTATATCAATTTGAGTAGAATTGACATCTTAATGATATTTAGTCTTCCAATCCATAAGCATGGAATTATCTTCCAGTTATTTAGTCCTTTTTTGATTTCTTTTACCATTGAGTTGCAGTTTTCTGAATACAAGTGCTTTACATCATTGGTTAAGTTTATTCCTGACTACTTGAGTTTTATCCATCATATTTTATTTTCACCACTCTTTTGACACTTTTAGTTACTTTTATTAATGTAATCTTCATTTCTAGACTCTCTTCCAGGCCCCTCTCTCCTGTCTTTTCTTTTCAGAATCTAGCACACCCTTTAGTATTTCCTGAATTCTGGTCTCTAGCTTAGAAATGCTCTCAGTTTCTGTTTATCTGTGAATATTCTAATTTCACCCTCACTTTTGAAAGACAGTTGCTGGATATAAGATTCTTGGCTGGAAGTTTTTCTCTAGTAGTATCTTAAATATATCAGACCACTGTCTTCTTGCCTCCATGGTTTCTGGTGAGAAATCAGCACTTAATCTCATTGGATATCCCTTATATGTTATACATTGCTTTTCTCTTGCTGCTCTCAGAATTCTCTTTGTCTTTGGCCTTTGACATTCTGATGATTATGTATCTTGGAGTTGGTCTATCTGGATTTTTTTGGATTGGAGTACATTGTGCTTCTTGGACAGGGATATCTATGTCCTCCAATAGTGTTGGGAATTTTTCTACCATTATTTCTTTAAATATTCCTTCTGTCCCTTTTCCCTTCTCTTCTCCTTCTGGGACACCCATGACATGTATGTTTGTAAGTCTTTTGCTATCATTTAGTTCCCTGAGACCTTGTTCAATTTTTTCCATTCTTTTCTTTATCTCTTCTTTTGTATGTTCACTTTCAGAGGCCATTTCTTCAAGCTCACCAATCCTTTCTTCTGCTTCCTCAAAGCTGCTATTATATAATTCCATGTTTTTTTAATTTCATTGCTTGCACCTTTCATTCCCATAAGATCTGCTATTTTTCTATGTTATGCTTTCAAATTCTTCTTTGTGCTCATCCAATGTCTTCTTAATATCCTTAATCTCTGTAGCCATCTCATTGAATTTATTAGGGAGATTTGTTTGAACATCTATAATTAGTTGTTTCAACTCCTTTATGTCATCTGGAGGCTTATCTTCTTCCTTCAGCTGGGCCATAGCTTCCTGTTTCTTGGTGTGGATTGTAATTTTTGTTGGTATCTTCTCATCTGGCTTCCTAGAGTATTTATTCTGGGTGCCATTTTCTCTTTAGTTTAGGGCTTCCTATCATTTCTCCCTTGCTGGTTGTGTAGTAGGAGCCAAGCTTGTAATTGATGCTGTAAGCTATGGAGGTTCAGGCTGCCCTCATTGCACCAGGGACCAATGAAGCTTCTTCCAACTTCCTCCTTTGTCAGGGGTAGGGACAGTCACAGCTATGTGGAATAATCCATGTGCAGGCCTAGACTGTAGTTGCCCAGAGAGACTGATGAAATTTCATATCCCTTTCTTCCCTGCCTGGGCAGGGATGGGATTGCAGGTATGGGCAGCAATCTTTGCAGTACAGGTCCAAGATGACCACAGTTGCCCTAGTAGACTTCTGATTTTCAATCTATGGCAGCCAAAGTTCCCTGCAGTTACCTGTATAGGCTGGTGCAGGGCTCCTCAGCCTCCTCCCCACCAGAGGCCCGGTTGAAGCCTAGGCAGGCTGCAGGCTGATCTGCGTGAAAGAAACTGGTTCCTGCTGACACTGATAGTTTCAGTCAGCCTGGCTTCCCCACAGGCTGGGGGCAGAGTCAGAATGGTGGCTACTGTGCTCTTTCTGACTTGGACTGGTTCACACCCCTGCTGTTCCCAGGGTTTTCTCTTAGCCAGCCAAGTGTCCCAATCAGTAGCCAAAATCGGCTGCCAACTGTCTCCTCCTCCCCTGTTTCTGGGAAATGGAGCTTCCAATTCTAGCCACAGAATAGCTCCCAGGGCAGCTTGTGCTGCCAGAGTAGGAGAATCACCAGCCTCAGCAGCTTGGCTGGTAATTTCCTGGAGAGACTGGCACAGGTCCCTGCTGGAGGTGACACTGGGACCTAGGCTAGACCTGCAGTATGATCTGGATGGGAAGAAGCTGGTCTCCACCAGCAATGGGATTTTCAGTCCACCCCACTTCCCCTTGTATCAGGCGTGGAGTTAAGATGGCAGCTCCTGGCCTCTTTCTAACTTGGACAATCTTAAGCTTTAGCTGTTTTCAGGATTATACTGTAGCCCACTGTGTTTCCTCATCAATAGCTGAAATTGGTGCCCAACTGTCTCTTCCTTCCCCGTTTTAGGGGAAGTGAAGCTTTTGATTCCAGCTGTGGAATAGCTCCTGAGGCAGCTTGTGCCTACTGTGGAAGATGGGCACTGGCCTCTGGGGAGTGGAGCCTCTACTTATGAGTCTTTTCTGCAGATGGACAGTCTCCTCTTTCCACTCCTTTGAAGATCTTGCAGGATGCTCTTCTGGTCTCCTGGAGCCCCCAAACAGGTGCTTCATCTAGCTCCAGAGAGATCTGGGTATTTGCTAACTGCCCTGTAGCAGGAGCTGACTCTAGGAGCTCCTTACTCCACCGCCATCTTGCTGGTTGTCCAACCTAATCTTATTTTATGTAAGTCTTTTTTCAGCTTACAAGCCCCATAATTCTAAGTTTTCAGTGGATTGTGATGTTCATTCCCTGTCACTCTACTGTTGCCTCTTTCCCTTCTCTACCAAAGTAGAAGACAGGGGATCAGATCTCTCTTATATTCAGGAAAATGCATGATCATGAAACCAGATTGAGTAGGAATTTTTCCTGATGACTTCATTATAATCAAAGGAACATTATGATGGTAATTATTCTTCTGGGTCATTTGCTCTTCCTTGTCTTTGTTCCACAATTCAATCCTGTAACTGCTTAGAGTGGAAATTTCTTGTGTTTTTTTTTTTTTTTTTTTTTTTGCTAAAAAAATGTTAAGAAAAATGTATACTTTTCTCTGTGGGAAACATACCTGGCATTTTGTGTAATGAGCATTTTCAGATAATTGCAAGTTAAATAGAAAATGTATAGGGAGGCATAGAGAGTGGATAGGGTAAAAAAGTCATTAAAGTATTATGTATACCTCACTGTCAACAGCAACGAAAGCCTGTGCTAGTCATTAGCCATTTGATCTCAAATCCATTCTCTGCCATTCTGTCTCTGTTCTGTGTTGCAAGATTTAGACTCCTGCAAACCACCTTTCTCAGATTTTCTTGTCTAGGGATTTCAGGGAGTTTCAGCCCATGGGAGGGACTGGTGAGAGAATGAGAGGAAGCAGGAAGGGCAAAGTCAGTATATTTATGCCCCCTCTTTGTTTTAGGTGACTGCGAAGGCAGTGACTGTGTTTCCTCCATGGGTCCAACCCCATGGACAGCCCTTCCCTTCTCAAGCTCAAGCTCCTGCTGGGCAGCGTCCGCTGTGGTGATGCATTCTGTTGGGCAGTCCTCACCCTCCTTCCCTTGGTCCCTCCAGACATAGAAGTGGTTGTGGCTCCCTAGTTTGGTACTGACCAGGCTTCCTCACCATGTCCTCTTGGGCTTCTCAGTTCTGCCAATGCCTTTGTCCTGACATGTCCTGATACTAACTCTCCTCTTCAAACCAGCTGACATAGGCTCTGTTCTCCTGACTGGGTTCTGACCAACACAATATTTAATCAAGATTTGTCACAATAAATATCAGCGTTTAGTGTCAAGAAGCAGAATAAATTTGATTTACAAGATTACTTTCATTTAGGAACATACTAATTAGACGATAAGTTGCATTCTGAGAAGGAAGGGGCTCTGAGCCTTCCTGGGATCCAAGACTGATGATTGAGTTTATCTGTGGTAGAACTAAGGTATGCCAGATAAGAAACCCAACTAAAATGGCTCACATCAAAAAGGACTTTACTTACTTATATAAGAAGGATCGAGGTTGGCATTTGCTGATTTTTGTTAGGCTGCTCCACCATATCAGAATTTTAGGTTGGCATCTCTTAGTATTCTCATTCTTTCCCACATGGTTGCAAGATAGATGCTGTGACTTCATCTATCTTCAGTTTCAAAGCATGAAGAAGGAAGAAGGCAGGGCAGGGAAGGTGGTGATGCCAACTGTATCTGTTACTTTTATCAGGAAAGGAAAACATGGTGGCAGATTCTTCCTTATGTCTCTTTGGCCAAAACTGGGTGACAAGATCACCCCTAGTTGTAAAAGAAGCTGGGAACATGGAGAACAGGAGTGTTATGCTGGACCTGGGGAAAGAGCTGCTAGAAACAGTGTACATGCTTCCTTCCTTGTTTTTATTCTGTTCCAGGATTTAGCTCTCTCTTTGTGTGGGGCTATGTGTAAAACCTATTTTTGAATTAGCACTGAAGTCAAAACATTCTGAGTTAGAGGATGCTATTTCTTTTAATGTTGGTAAATGCCAACATTAAAAAATTGCTTTAGGATTTCTTACTAATAGTATAGCTATTTAGGAAGCATCAGTTATCCTTGCCTTCTACAGGATATGAATTTGACCCAGGAAAAGTCTGCTTTCGCTAAGGTGCTGAGAGCTTGTGGAGCCTTAGGGGTGGGGTGTGGAGTGGGATGGGTGGACTCATGGTGGTGATGATGGTGGTAGTCTGAATGTCTCCCTGCAGAATGACCAAATATCCAAATAGAAGAAAACCCTAAGCCTAGGCAGGTACTCTGAAGAAGTCAAGTTCTTTATGGCCTGGAAGTCAGACACATTTAAAATTGAGGTCATTTAATCAGGGAAAGATCTACTGCCTATCTAATGCAAATTGTTTATGAAAAGTAACCACGTATTAAACCAAAGCAACAAATAATTAAAATAGGAGTAAAAAATTGATTTCCATGTCATTCACCATGTCCTCCCTCACAGTCCTTTTAACTTCTCTGTAAGCAGCTGTGAATCAAGTGCTATAATGGTTGCCAGATGCCATTTCTTGGTGATGTGGATTGCCAGCTATTGGGGGAAGGGACAGTATATATTATAAAATGTATTTCTTGTTCAAAGTTACAGTTAAGAGGAGACTTTGAAAAAACTAAATGGCTTAACAATAACAACGGAAAAAAAAAACCCAAAAACCTTTTACATCTTGTATCCAGTGGAAGCAATTAGAAGTATTTGTGGTTAAAACATCAAATATGAGACCATTTGTTTTGTTTTGTTTTTTCATTTTTTTTTTTGTTTGAGGCCATTTGGTTCTAAACCCTTGCAATTAGTACACTAGTTCTTTTCTGAGTTTATTGCTACAGAACGCTAAAAAGATTACTGAGTATGAGGAGTCATAAGCCTACAGAGTCCACATAGTCTCTCTAGAAACTTGATGTCTCTGATAAAAAACATCCTGCCAGCAGATGGGCAGCTTGTCATGTTCTACCAAGTCTCCATTATCCACGCTCGGTCCGCTATCCATTTATTAGCACTTATGATACAATAGGGTTTAAAGGATACCATAGAGTTTTAGGGTTGAAAAGGAATTTAGGAGCTATCTAACTAAAATTTTTGTCCATTGGCCTTTTAACTGGAGTCCCTGCTTCTATTCCTTTCCTCTCCCCTATAATCCATTCTCCCCCAGCAGCCAGAGTGCTCCTTTTTAAAAATGTACGTTTTATTCTGTTACTTCACTGCTTACAATCCCTCATCAGCTTCCCACTGCTCTTTGAATAAAATCCAGATGTCTCTGAGGTGTGCAGTAACCTTTGTGAACTGGTCCCAGCTTACCTCTCCAACCCTATCATGTTCTATTTTTGCCCTTGCTCATTGTCTTCTAATCTTATTGGATTCCTTTACTTCCTGAAGAATTCCTGCTTCATCCTACCTTCGGGGCTTTGCTCTTGCTATTCTCTCCTGGGGATGCCCTTCCATCATGTTGCATCTTCACAGGGTGAGCTCCTTCTTATCACTCAGGAATCAGATCCAGTGACACCCTCTTGGAGAGGATGTTCCTGACTACTCCATCTAGAGAAGCCCTACCCCACCCCATCCTATCAGAGCCCCTTCTTTAATTGTCCTTGTGCCCTTTCTCATCATCTGAAATTACCTTTTTCATTATGTTTGCTACGAACTTGCAAGCATAAACGTCATCTGTCTGGTTCACTAAGGTATATTCCCAGCACTCAGAATAGGACTGTGCAGAAAGGCTTAAATCTATAGTCCTGGGTTGCCAAACCCTACACTTTCCTAAGAAAGGCTGTTTTAGGACTGGTCCTTGATTGGTTCCTGGAAGATAACCCACAGCCCTCTAACCCTTGGAATATCCTGCCGGATATTGTTTTGTATGCCTAAGGCCTTGGGCCATCCTTTATCAGTATGACCAGCTAGTTTATGCTAACAATGTGAATTATGGTAAATGCCTGCTTTTGTATGCTGGAGGTCCTGGGCCACTGCTATATTAGTTTGACTTCTAGGATACTGGAGGCTGAGTAGCTAAAGTCAGTCATATGGGTACTTCATGTCTACAAAATTGATCCCTAATAAAAACCCTAGATCAAGGCTCAGGTGAGCGTCCCTAGTTGGCAACACTTTGCACATATTGTCACATCGTATTACTGGGAGAATTAAGTGCTTCCCTGTCCAACTCCACTGATTTCTCCCCAGCTTCACCCCATGTGCCCTTTCCTGTGCTGATTTTAATCCTCTTTCTTTAATAAACCGTAACCATGAGTAAAACAGCTCTTCTGAGTCCTGTGAGTCATTGTAGTGAATTGTCAAGCCTGAGTGTGGCCTTGTAGACCCCCAACACAAAGGTTTTGGTAATGTCTCCATAGAAAGGGGGATTGCAGTCTCTAGGAATCAAGTGGGGTTTTTTTCCAGAAATTGCAATGAAAATACAAGAAAGTGAACTAACAATTTAGCTGAATTCCTTTCTAAGAGCAATGTTTGGAGATAGGATAAAATCTTAATTATCCACAGTCTATCAGAATATACTTGTTATGTTTCAGGGGAAATTATTTTGCTCTTGCTTTATTTGAACAGCAATAATAATGGATCATTTGGTGTGTTTCAGTGGGGTTGCCCTTAGCATTTTGGGAGGTCATTAATTGGTTGTGTCTGACTGTCCTAAGCATTAATAGGACATTTAGTATCCTTCACCCTTGCCCACTAATTACCAATAGCATGCCCAGTCCCTGTAATAAACAAAAAAGATCTACACATTTTCAAATACACCCAAGAAGAGTAGTGGTACTAAACAATTGAGAACCTTAATTAAAAGGTACTCTATAATGTGATATTAACTTTGATGATTAATTTCATGTGTCAACTTGGGTAGGTTATGAAGTCCAGTTGTTTGGTCAAGCAAGCTCTGCCTGATTGTTACTATAAGGTTACCTCATAGATGGATTTGCATCTATAGTCAAGTGATTGCATCTATGGCTGATTGCATCCACAATCAACAAAGTAGTTTGCCCTCAGCAATGAAGGGATCTCCTAAAGTTGGAGGTCTTATGGCCAGAACTGAGGATTTCAGAGGTCAGAAAGAAGAATTTGTCTCTACATTGGCCAGCCAGCTTTTCCTGGGGAATTCATCATCTCCGATTTGCAGCCTGCTGTATGGAATTCAGACTTGCAATTCCCATAGTCACATTCCTTTATTAGATTTCTAAATAGTTACATATATACATATTTAACATACATGTATTATACACATGCACATATATATTTCCTGTCAGTACTGTTTCTCAGGAGAACCCTGATTAACACAATAACCAGTCACCTGAATAAATTAAGGCAGAGGAAAAAATTACTGAACAAACAAAATACCTCTAATTATATAGGTATTAGAAAGTTCTTTGTCATTCTCCCCTATTTCTGCAGGGCCTTTGAGGGCCTCTAGGAAGGGATGGTGTTGAGGCAGATAGACCAGGAAGTGAATGACCTCTACTAGAGCAAAGCCTGTTTCTTGCTCATATAATGGAATTCTTGAGTATAGGTAGAAATGAATTTAGGCCTGCACCTGACTGTTCCTCAAAAATAAATTGCCTTTATCTTCCAAGTACTCATGGGATCAACACTCTGCTGTTGTACCTTATTTAGCATTGAGCTCATCCGTTTCCTTCATACATGCCATGAGGGCTCACACACCTCTGATGTCTACCTCCAAGCAATGTGAAGATACGAGGGTTGGGTCAATGATTATTATTTATTTCTTGTATTTTTTTCTTTCTTGCCCTGAGTTCAATCTGGTGCTCACTCTACTATAGCATGATACCAAATAAAAATTATTGGTAAGATGTTTTCATAACCATTTTTATTATGCATTGTGTTCTTGGTGATAATTACATTGCATTTACTTCTCCATAAAAAAACAATGAAAACAAAACTGAGGCACATAGATATTAACTTGCTCAAGAGCTTATAAGTGGTGGGGCTATGATTCTACTCCTATGGGTGTAAGCAGGTAATATGAACAAGAGAAGTGGACCAGATCCAGGAGGTGACCGGGGAGGTGGGGACAAAGATGGCATTGATATCAAGCACCTATACCCTGTTTAGGGGCAGACACCACTCACTTCCACCCTTTGTCCCCATCCAGGAAAAGTGGGCCCCATGTTGCCAGATTTTTTTACTTCTATTCAAGGGATATGGACAACTAGCAAAATTTCTCAATTTTAAAATACTGACCAAATTAAAATATATATATTCTGTGACCTGAGCAAAATATTGATTTCGACTATAGGAGAAATCAGTGTTTCTGGCCATAAGTTTTTTTCTAACAAAACAAAAACCATAGGTTGCTGTTAAAACTAAAATTCTAAATTTCAGGTAATTACTAAAATGGGGTGTACCAGATTGTCTCCATTCTCTTTGGGCTCCAAGAATATTCTCTTCCTCTTTTCTCAAGTCACAAACATCTGTTTATGACCACCCTGCTAATTGGGCTCCATTGAGCATTCTAATGAGGGCAGAGTGAGCAAGCAAGTAGATTTAATGCCCATGAAAAAGCATGTTTCTAATTGTGCATCCAGTAAAGGTGGAAAGGTTAAAGTAATGAGTTGCTCTTGAGAGTTCTGGCCAAGAGAGAGAGGGCTTTGTTGTTTCACATTCCATCCGTGTTATTGTCACTGAGATATGCTCTTATTTCCACTATGGCATTGATTGCCAAGAGGCTGTGCTATTACATTCCATTATCATGCCACTTCTAGGAGGTGTCTGTTCTTACAACACAATGACAGTGTGCAGGAAACCATAATCGCTCTTCTCTCTGCTGCACTCCCCAACATCTTGTATACAGCTGTGAACGGCTGTATTAGTTCCAGTTAATCTGAGGTGAGTTGACTGAAGGAGGAGTGGTGTGTAATACAAAAGGAGAGTCCCTGAATTTTTTAAGTGGTATTTCTAGAGGAGAAATTGTAACTGAAAGGAGCAGACAGATGAGGAGGCTGTCAGTTTTATGTTGTCAGTGCATATTGGAATCTCAACTGTTCCTCTTATCCTGAATTCTCAAGTAAGCATGGACGTAGAGGTCCAAATCAAAGGACTGGGTTTAGAGTCTCTAAGCTCTTGGATTAGTGTGGCTCTTTGAAGATGTTGCAAGGACCTGTTTTAGTTGATTCTCACTCTGTCAATTTAGGGACCATTGACTATGAGGATGAGAAGCCATTTTAGAAAAAAAAGGATCTCTCTTACAGTGACAATAAAATATTTGAGTAGTGGGGGCATGTGGTACAGGGAAGCTTTAAATTTCAATTAAAAAATATATGTATATTTTATTAGAGAAGTTGTTGATTTACAGAAAATTCATATAAAACATAAAGTTTCCATATACCGGCCCCCCATACACAGTTTTCCCTGGTAATAACACTTTGCATAAATGTGGTACCTTTGATACAACTGATGAAAGAACATTATTATAATTGTACCAATAACTGTAGTTATTGTAGTGTAGGCTTACATTAGAGTTTATCATTTGTGTTGTAGTCTTATGGATTTAAAAAATTATTTTAGTAACATATAAAACCTAAAATTGTCCTTTTAGCCATATTCAAATACACATTTTAGTCATGTTAATTATGTTGACAATGTTGTGTTACCATCACCACCAGCCATTACCAAAATGTTTCCATCACTCCAAACAGAATCTCTGTAACAATTAAGCATTAAATCCCCATTCCCTACTCATCTTAGGGAGATCATACAATATTAGTCCTTTTGTGTGTCTTGCTTATTTCACACAACATGATGTCTTCAAATTTCATCCATGTTTTCATATGTATTCAGAACTTCATTAATTTTTATGGTTGCATAATATTCCATTGTATGTATATACCATATTTTGTCATCCATTCATCTATTGATGAATACTTGGGTTGCTCCCATCTTTTGGCAACTGTGAATAATGCTGCCATGAACATTGGTGTGCAAACATCTGGAGTCCCTGCTTTTAATTATTTTGGGTGTATTCCTAGAAATGGGATTGCCAGGTATGGCAGTTTTATATTATTTATGAATTCCAAAAAGAAATACAGATTATGTTTGTAAACTGGTTGGTTCCTCTGGTGTGAGGACCCTTTGATTTTATTAGATTCGGGTGAGATGTCTGATTAAATTATGTTAAGATTAGGGCTCTGATCCAACCATGTCATTAGAGTGTGACTCAGCATGGAGTCCCAGCCCCCTTGGGGATAAAACAGATGCTCACAGAGAGGTAAACACATAGAGAAGAAGAACACAGAGGAAGAAAGACAGCTATATAGACTGCAGAGGCCCTGGGAAGAGAAATGGGCTTGATAGCCTACAGCTGCTGCTGAGCGTAGGAAGAAATGAGCTCTGGGGAGAGAGACAGGCCCTCCAGCCTACAGCTGAGATTGGAAGAAGCTGGGACCACAGAGCCTTAGGAAGGAGAGGAAGGCTGAACACTCACAGAGACTGGCAGCCATCTTGTTTCAACACATGGCAAAAGACTTTTGGTGAGAAAGTACCTTTTATGTACCTTGAGTTGGACTCTTTAGATCTTGGTAACCGTAAGCTTCTATCCCAAATAAATACTCTTTATAAAAGTCAACAGAGTTCTTGTATTTTGCATCCGCACCTCTTTGGCTGACTAATACACCAGGTCTTGTGGTAAGTCTATAATTAGGATTCTCAGGAACTGCCAAAGTGTTTTCCACAGCAGCTGCACCGTTTTACATTCCTGCCAGCAATGGCCTGTGTTCCTATTTCTTCACCGCCTCTCCAACACTTATTTTCCATTTTGTAAATTGTATCCATTCTGGTGGGTGTGAAATGTGTAATTTCCTAATGTGTAATGATGTTGAGTACGTTTTGTATATCTTGTTTGGAGAAATGTGTATTCAAGTATTCTGCTCATGTTTTCAACTGGGTAGTTCCTTGTCTTTCTTCATATATTATGGACACTAAACCCTTATGGATATGATGTGGGGATTACAAAATATTTTCTCCCATTGTGTAGCTTGTCATTTTACTTTTCTGATAAAGTCCTTTCGTGTTCAAAAGTTTTTAATTTTGAGGAAGTCCCATTTATCAGTTTTTTCTCTTGTTGCTTGTGTTTTTGATGTAACACAAGGTCCTGAAGATGCTTTCCTTTGTTTTCTTGTAGGAGTTCTATAGTTTTGATGTTTATATTTAAGTCTATAATCCATCTTGAATACATTTTTGTATATGGTATGAGATATGGGTCCACTTTTATTCTTTTGCATATGGACATCCAGTTTTCCAGCACCATTTGTTGTAGAGAGTATTAATTCCCAATCGACTGGACTTGGTACCCATCAAAAAGCAATTAGCAGGGAGTGGTTGTGGCTCAAGCAATTGAGTGCCTGCCTCCCACATGGGAGGTCCTGGGTTCAGTTCCCTGTGCCTCCTAAAGAAAATGAGCAAACAATAAGGAAAAACAGTGAGCAGGCAATGAGCAAAAAATACTAAAAACATTGAATTGTACACTTAAAATGTGTGAATCACACTGTTTATGAACTATATGTCAATTAAATTATTTTTTAAAAAGAACAATTAGCCATAGAGGTTGGTTTATTTCTGAACTCAATTCCATTGGTCTATATGTTTATCTTCCTGCTAGTATCATACTATTTTTTTTTTTAATTTTTTTATTTTTTATTGACTTTGTAATAATATTACATTAAAAATATATATGTGAGGTCCCATTCAACCCCACCCCCCCACCCCCCCTCTTCATACTATTTTGATTACTGTGGTTTTGTAATAAGTTTTAAGGTTGGGAATTGTGAATTCTCCAATTTTGTTCTTTTTTAAGATGGTTTTGGATATTTGGTCTCCTTACCCTTCCATATAAATTTAATGATTGGCTTTTCCATTTTTGCAAAGAAGACTGTTGGATTTAGGGGGGAAATGTGTTGAATCTGTAAATCACTTTGAATATAATTGACATCTTAATAATATTTAATCCTCCAGTCCATGAACATGGAACATCCTTCCATTTTTTTAGGGCTTCTTTAATTTCTGTCAGCAATGCTTTGCAGTTTTCCTTGTATAAGTCCTTTATATCCTTGGTTAAATTCATTCCCAGATGTTTGATTCTTTTACTTGCTATTAAGAATGGCATTTTTTTCTTGAGTTCTACTTCTGATTGTTTGCTACTAGTGTGTAGAAACATTATTCATTTTTGCATATTGAGTTTGTACATTGCTGAATTCATTGATTAGCGGTGCTAGCTCTGTTTTGGATTTTTTGGTATTTTTCATATACGGATCATGCCATCTACAACTAGGGAAAGTTTTACTTCTTGCTTTGCTATTTGGAAGCTGTTTAGCTCTTTCTCTTGCCTAATTGCTCTGCCTACCACTTTCAGTAGTGTTAAATAATAGTGGTGTCAGTGGTCATCTTTGTCTTCTTCCTGAACTTAGAGAAAGGCCTTCAGGCTTTCATTATTAAGTAGGATGTTAGTTATGGGTTTTTCATATAGTCTCTTCATCAGACTTAGGAAGTTATCTTCTATTCCTATTTTTCTAAGTGTTTTTATCAAGAAGTGGTACTGGATTTTATCAAATGGCTTTTCTGCATCAACTGAGATGATCATGTTTTAAAGTGGTACATTACATTAATTGATTTTCTTAACATTGCATACCTGGGATCAACCCCACTTGATCAGGGTTTGGGTTTGTAATTTTTTAAAATGTGCTGTTGGATTCAGTTTGCTTGTTTTTTGTTGAAGATTTTTGCATCTTTGCTCATAAGGTATATTACTCAGTAATTTTTTTTCTTGTGGTATCTTTATCTGACTTTAGTGTTAGAATGATTCTGGTACCATAGAATGAATTAGGAAATTTTCCTTCCTCTTCAATTTTTTGGAAGAGTTTGAGCAGGATTGTTTTAAATTCTTCTTGGAATGTTTGGTGAAATTCACCGGTGAAGCTGTCTGGTCCTGGACTTTTCTTTATTGGGGTTATTTTTTTGAGGTACTGGCACTGGGGATTGAACCCAGGACCTTGTAATTGCAGGCCGGTGCTCAATCATTGAGCCACAATGGCTCCCCTGTGTTGGCTCCCTCCTCTGTTTGCTTGTTGTTTAGCTGGTTGTTTGCTTGTTGTTTTGCTTGTTGTTTGCCCATATTTTTCTCCTTGTTTTGCTTGTTGTTTGTTCGTTTTCTTTAGGAGTCAGTGAGAACAAAACCTGGGACCTCCCGTATGGGAGGTGCATGCTCAACTGCTTGAGCCACATCTGCTTCCCATGTTGGGAGTTTTTTTTTTTTTAATACTTTTTTTTTATTGTTTTTTTTTTTAAATAGATAAATAGATCACACAAAATGTTACATTAAAAAATATAAGAGGGAAGTGGCTGTGGCTCAACTAGTTGGGCTCCCGTGTACCATATGGGAGACCCTGGGTTCAAATCCCAGGGCCTCCTTGTGAAGGCAAGCTGGCCCATGCATTGCGGAGAGCTGATGGCCCATGTGCCATGGAGAGCTGATGGCCTGTGCACTGCGGAGAGCTGGCGCAGCAAGATGATGCAGCAAAGGGAGACAAGCAGATACAGAAAAAATGTGCAGCGAATGGACAAAGAAGAGACAGCAAAGAATGGAACAAGCTGCAAGGGGGAGGATAAATGAATAAATAAATAAATAAATACATCTTTTAAAAAACACAAAAACGTAAGAGTTCACCATTTATCCCACTGCCCACTCCCCCTGCTCTTCCCACATCAACATCCCCTTTCATCAGTAAGACACATTCACTGCATTTGGTGAATACACCCTGGAGCACTGCCACTCCACATGGACCATACATTGTAGTTCACACTCTCTTCCAGTTCATCCTGTGGATTATGGCAGGATGGACAATGTCCTGCATCTGTCCCTGCAATATCATTCAGGAAAACTCCAAGTCCCAGAAATATCCTATATTACACATCTTCTTTCCTCTCTCTGCCCTCAGCAACTCCCATGGCCACTGTCTCTACATCAGTGATACAATTTCTTCCATTGTTAGAGTCACAACAGTTCTATAGTAGAATACTAGCAAGTCTACTCCAATCCATATTATATCCCTCCATCTTGTGGACCCTGGGATGGCATTGTCCACTCCACCTCTAAATCAAGAGGGGGCTTAGATCCAACATGGCTAATGGATGCAATTCTCCTGCTTGCCCTTGTAGACACTCTCGGTTCCCTGGTGTTGTGGTTGACCATTCTCACCTCCCCATCAGCTGACCTGGGTACATCATGTTGGGAGTTTTTAATGACTGGTTTAATCTCCTGTTATTGGTTTGTGGAGATCTATTTCTCCTTGAGTCAGTGTAGGTGTATTAGGTGTTTCTAGGAATTTTTCCATTTCATTTATGTTATCTAATTTGTTGATAAACACTTGTTCATAGGATCCTTTTATAATCCTTATTTCCGTGGTGTCTGTAATAATATCCCCACTTTCATTTCTGACTTTAATTTTTTGTATCCTGTCTCTTTTCTTTCTTTGTCGATCTGGCTAAAGGTTTGTCAGTTTTATTGATGGGTTCTCGAAGAACTATCTGTTGGTTTTGTTCCTTCTTTCTATTATTATTTTTTCTCTATTTCACTTTATCTCTGTTCTAATCTTTGTTATTCCTGACTTCTGCTTGCTTTGGGTTTAGATTGCTCTTCTCTTTAGATCCTCCAATTGTAAGGTTAGGTCTCTGATTTGAGATCTTTGTTCTTTTTTATTGTAAGCATTTAGAGCTATAAAATTCCCTATCAGCACTGTTGTAGTGTGTTATGTTTTCATTTTCCTCAAGCTATTTCCTAATTTCCCTTGTGATTTCCTCTCTAACCCTTTGTTTATTTGAGTGCATTTTTTGTTTTCCACATTTTTTGTGTGAAATTTTCAGTGCTCCCTGTTATTGATTTCCAGCTCCATTCACTGTGGGTTGAGAAGATATGTTGTATAAGTTCAGTATTTTTAAATTTGTTGAGCCTTGTTTGTTGCCTAACATGTGGTCTATCATGGAGAATTGTCCATGTGCACTCGAGAAGAATGTATATTCTGCTGCTGTTGGGTGAAATATTCTCTGTGTTTGATAGGTCTATTTGGTTTAGAGTATCGTTCAAGTGTTCTATTTCCTTACTGATTTTCTGTCTAGTTCTTCTATCCGTTATTGAAAGTGAGATACTGAAATCTCCTATTATTAATGTAGAACTATGTATTTCTACCTTTAAATATGTCAGTATTTGCTTCATATATTTTTGCTTTCTGCCATTTGATGTTTTTATATTTATAATTGCTATGCCTTCTTATTTAATTAACCCCTTTTTTTTCAGATTTATTTTTAAAAATTTATTTCCCTCCCCTTTTCTGCCTCCCCACCCCCAGTTGTCTGCTCTCTGTGTCCATTTGCTGTGTGTTCTTCTGTGTCCACTTGTATTCTTGTCAGCAGCACCCAGAATCTGTGTCTCTTTTTTTTTTTTTCATCATCTTGCTGTGTCAGCTCTCAGTGTGTGCTTTTTTAGCTCTGGGCAGCTCTCTTTATGGAGCGCACTCCTTGCGGGGTACACTCTTTGTACGTGGGGCTCCCCTATGTGGGGGACACACCTGTATGGTATGGCATTCCTTGCGTGCATCAGCACTGCATGTGGGCCAGCTCATCACACAGGTCAGGAGGCCCTGGGTTTGAACCTTGGACCTTCCATGTGGTAGGCAGATGCCCTATCCATTGGGCCAAATCCACTTCCTGAATTGACCCCTTTATCAACATATAGTGATGTTCTTTATCCCTCATAACAAATTTTTTACTTAAGCTCTGTTTTGTCTGATATTAGTATAACTAAACCCAGCTCTCTTTTGATTTTATGGTATATATTTTTTCATCTTATACTATTTATATCTATAATATTCACATATGATTAACTTCAATAGCATATACTTTTGCTGTTCCCATACCTTTTTATTTCCTCATATTTTTATTTTACTTATAAATTACATCTTTGTAAATTGTATGTCCCAAGACATAGATTTATCATTACTTTTTTTTTTAAAGATTTATTTTTTATTTGTTTTTCTCCCCTCCTCCCCCCAACCCAGTTGTTTTGTTCTCTGTGTCCATTTGCTGCATGTTCTTTTGTCTGCTTCTGTTGTTATCAGCGGCATGGGAATCTGTGTCTCTTTTTGTTGTGTCATCCTGCTGCGTCAGCTCTCCATGTGCGCAGCGCCATTCTTGGGCAGGCTGCACTTTCTTTCACACTGGGCAGCTCTCCTTACGGGGCGCACTCCTTGCGTGTGGGGCTCCCCTACGCGGGGACACCCCTGCGTGGCATGGCACTCCTTGCGCGCATCAGCACTGCACATGGGCCAGCTCCACACGGATCAAGGAGGCCTGGGGTTTTAACCGCGGACCTCCCATGTGGTAGACAGATGCCCTATCCACTGAGCCAAGTCCGCTTCCCTATCATTACTTTTAATGCATTTTCATTTTAGAATTTATAAGAAGTGAAAAATGGAGTTATATACCAAAAGGTACAATGCAGTAGTAATGGCATTTATTTATTTATTTATTTTTTAGATTTAAAAAAAATTTTTACTTATTTCTCTCCCTTTGCCCCCCTCCCCATGGTTGTTTGCTCTCTGTGTCCATTCACTGTGTGTTCTTCTGTGACCACTTCTATCCTTATCAGAGGCACAGGGAATCTGTGTTTCTTTTTGTTGTGTAATTTTGTTATGTCAGCTCTCCATGTGTGCGGCACCATTCTTGGGCAGGTTGCACTTTCTTTTGTGCTGGGCTGCTCTCCTTACAGGGCACACTCCTTTGGCGTGGGGCTCCCCTACACGGGGGCACCCCTGCGTGGCAGGGCACTCCTTGCGCACATCAGCACTGCACACGCACCAACTCCACACGGGTCAAGGAGGCCCGGGGTTTGAACTGCTGACCTCCCATGTGGTAGGCAGATGTCCTATCCATTGGGCCAAGTCTGCTTCCCAGTAATGGCATTTATAATTACCAACATGGTCACCTTTACTGGAGGACTTTATTTCTTTATGCTGCTTCAGTTTACTCTCTAATATTCTTTCTTGTCAGCCTGAAAACCTCCCTTTACAATTGCTTATAGGGCATGTCTCGTGGTGATGAACTACTTCAATTTAGCTAATGCTTTATTGAGGGGTGAAAGATGAAGAAAAGTGGGGTAGGGAAGGAGGGAAATCACATACAATGTGTGTTAGCAAAGCTGGTATAAGAAATCACAGCCTGGTGTTTTTTACTCTGAGAAGATTTCTGGACAGACTGCTTGGAAATATTCAAACCTGGAGCATGCCTTCAAGTGGGGGAACCATCTCTTGGTTCCTTATTGTGTTTGTCTCTCATTCATGAAAGAGGGAACTGATTCCTCTTGGATTGTGTTACTCAGTCCCTGTGGACATCTGCTGGAAAGCAAAATCTGGTTCCCACAGCACAGTGCTTGATATGAGTCCAGATGTTGTGTTAGGAGCCAGAGCCTCTGTAGGTTTTCTGGGGTTGGTGTTGGACTTGGGTAATAGAGTACTGTGGCTCCTTCCTCTAGGTGGGTACACTGGGGTCCATACCCAAGCTGAGTCCTCACCTTGGGAGACCTTGAGATAACTGGTAGAATTAGGAGACAAGGTGTCTTGCTGGGACTCTTCATTGAGCAAGTAGACTATTGAGAGGCAGGTGGAACTGAACAAATCCGGAAAAGTAGATAAATTGAACACAATTCTGCCTTCTTCTCAGTTCCTGGGCAATCGTGATCTTAGACAAGCATGAGGGCCTGAGTTATTTTATTGAAAATCACACTCTTCCTAGTTAAGCTCCCACTGATGAAATCTCAGAATCATTTCTTCATTAAATTGGCACTGACTCTCATTTGAGTCATATGTCAGAAAGCAATTTAATTATGCAAAAAATAATGCTCAAGAACACTTATTTCCTACAAAGGCAAATCACAGTAACCTTTGAGTCCTATAGCATCTCAGGTCTCTCTTGCATACATATATATATATATATATATATATATAAACCCATCCATATTCTCCTCCTGACTTGGGCAGCTGCACACTCAGTAGAATTTGTGTTTGTGTAAAGGGAGCTGAAAACTTCCTTACTTGAAGCCTGATACCCTCCCTAGCTGCCAGTTCTAGGGTTATATTACTCTTCTCCGGGGCCACTTGACAGGTGTGTGAACTTTGAAGTTGCACAGGCACCCACACTCAGAAAAGGCCCCAGGTATGCCTGGCTCAACACTTTTGCTGTCACAGTTTTAAAATCCCTAACAATTTCATTTTTGAACTTGTGTTTTGTAAGTGAAGTCCAGTGGAACAAGGGAGCAAGCAAATGAGTAGAGTAGATAAGTGCAATATGCATGTCCACCATTTCTTGCTGCCCTAGTCTCACATTACATTCATGTAACCCCAGGACCACAGAGTTCTCTTGGACCCAGGATGCATGGGAGTTCAATAAGACTCAAAGAGAGTATAAGGTACACGAGTTAGCATCTATGACTGAATAGGAGTAGTTGATGATAGCCCTGATATGCCACACTTTGCATTCCAACCAGAACTTGTTTGAAATACAGAAAGAAGACAGTAGTGTTCTAAGAAACACAAATGACCAAGAATATCTTCTATATTCTTTTATTTTTTAAGATCTATTTTTATTTATTTCTCTTCCCTTTCCCCCTATTGTCTGCTCTCTGTGTACATTTGCTGTGTGTTCTTCTGGGTCTGCTTATATTATCAGGTGGCACCAGGAAACTGTGTCTCTTTTTTGTTGTGTCATCTTGCTGCATCAACTCTCCATGTGGCGCCACTCCTGGGTGGGCTTTGCTTTTTTCATGAGGGGTGGCTTTCCTTGCAGGATGCACTCCTTGCGTGAGGGGCACCCCTGTATAGGGTTCCCCTCCATGGCATGGCACCCCTTGCATGCGGCAGCACTGTGAGTGGGCCAGTTCACTCCACAGGTCAGGAGGCCTTGTGTATCGAACCCTGGACCCTCCATATGGTAGGCGGATGCTCTATCAGTTGAGCCATGTCTGCTTTCCCATATCCTTTCTTACTACTACTACTTCCCTGTGTTAGTCAACCACTTATTCTGAAAATAATGACATAGAGGAAAAAGAAAGATAGGATAACCCTTAGTTTCTTTTTCTTTCAGTCCTTCTTTACTCATCCAATAACTCTGAAGGGAGACAGGTCAGATAGAATGTAAGTACATAAACAAGTGAAATAAAACAGTTGTTAGTTTTGTGCAACATTGCCACTGATCGGACAAGAACAATGAAGTACAAATTTAATAGTTTAGTTAATTCCACATATGGGTAAAATGCTCCTGTATTTGCATTTAAAATGGTATTGTGCAATAGGAAGATGAACAATAAACTTTAAGCTTTCTTTCCTTAGAATAATTATAATAGCAAATAAAAAATACTGTAACAAGTGGAGAAAGAGAGACCGTGGAAAAAAGAAAAGAGTTTTATAGTTTTTTTTGCTTTGAACTAGAGACCCTATATTTTCATTTTCCCCAGGCCCCACACATGATGTAGCTGACCCTGCCCTTCCCTTACATATGTCCATTATCCACTTGTTGGGAATTTACAAGGAGTCTCATATGCCCTCTGATTTCCTGTGCTGGGGCATTGAGTGGTGAGTGAATGAATTAGTGAGGACTCTTGGTGGTGGACCCTGACTACAGGATCATCAGACCCTCATCACAGTGAAGGAGTGTCTTCCAAAGTTCCTAAAGAGGCAGGTCTTAGCACTCAACCTACAACCCTTCCAAGAAAGCCTGGGAGATGGGAGGTTTCTCAGAGAATGATTAGAATGTCAGGAATCAGGGATTGCTCTGTGGCTATTTGGAGCCCACATTGTGGACTTGTAAAATCTTCTCTCCTCCACTTTTTCTTTAAGATTTATTTTATTTATATATTTCTTACTCCCCTCATTGTTTGCACTCGCTGTCTGTTCGTTGTATGCTTGTCGTCTTATAGGAGGCACCAGGAAGCAAACCCGGGACCTCCCATGTGGGCAGGAGCCGCCCAATGGCTTGAGCTGCCTCCGCTCCCACTTGTGTCTCTTCGTTTCTGTCATCTTGTTGCGTCAGCTCACTGCTTCAGCTTGCTGTCTTGCTTGTCTTCTTTAGGAGGCACTGGACCCAAACCTGGGAACTCCCATGTGGTAGGCAGGTGCCCAAATGCTTGAGCCATGTCTGCGTCCCTCTCCTCCACTTTTTTTTTTTTAAAGATTTATTTATTTATTTAATTTCCCCCCCTCCCCTGGTTGTCTGTTCTTGGTGTCTATTTGCTGTGTCTTGTTTCTTTGTCCGCTTCTGTTGTCGTCAGCGGCACAGGAAGTGTGGGTGGCGCCATTCCTGGGCAGGCTGCACTTTCTTTTCACGCTGGGCGGCTTTCCTCACGGGCGCACTCCTTGCGCGTGGGGCTCCCCCACGCGGGGGACACCCCTGCGTGGCACGGCACTCCTTGCGCGCATCAGCACTGCGCATGGCCAGCTCCACACGGGTCAAGGAGGCCCGGGGTATGAACCGCGGACCTCCCATATGGTAGACGGACGCCCTAACCACTGGGCCAAAGTCCGTTTCCCTCTCTCCTCCACTTTTGACAATAAAATGATAAAAGGACATTTAAGCTGAAATTTATTGTTTGATAACCTGGCTCTTTAAAAACTCAAAATAGTCATTCCATTTTATATAGACAGTATATAATGAAGACTAAAATATAGATTAGACTCTGTAATCCACCTGCCTTGGTTTAAATTCCAGCTATGTATTTCTTAGCTGTGTGACTTTGGGCAGGTCATTTAACTCTTTGTGGTAAATTTGGAAATAATAACCATATTTACATCAGAAAGTGGTTTTGAGGATAAAATGGTGTCTGGCACATAGAGGTCTGAAGTATTAGCTGTTATTATCCATCACAGCCACAGTAATCTTCCTAAACTCCCTTTGGCTCAGGTTTCTTCCCTGATAATAAAATATCAATGCTTTTCTAGAGGGGAAAGCATTAATTTCTTAGTTTATCACTCAAAATCTTCTATAATCTGGCACACATAGAAAATATCTCTTTAAACCCTAGTTGCCTCAGTGGTATAAAGAGGACAATGATGACTCTTGCAGGATAGTTATAGAATAAATGAGTTTAATGGTATGTAAAGCTTAGTGCCTGAAACATGATGTTCCTATCATTATTAATATTATTACTTGGTATATCTGTAGAATTATCTTCCTAGTTAAATTGCGATATCTGTGAAGGCTGATGTTAAATGTGAGCTTTTTGCACAATGCAGGTACTGAGTAGATATCTTGGTTGGTTAATTATGTGGTGCTTTTTTCAATGTGAGTAAGCTGTTACTGTAAATGAAATATTCATTCTTCATGGTAAGAGAAGGGATATCCTAGAGACAGTGGTCTAGCCAAAAGTCATACTTTCAGCTGTGCAATGTGGAGGGCACAGATTTTGTCCCAAGTTCCTGACATAACCTAAATAAAAAACTAGTCTACGAGCATGAGAAATACACCATTGATTGTTTCCTGATGTAGAGTGAGTATTCTTCCTAAGTATTCTTACAAAGTTTGCCATTTGTAATGAATTCTGTTCTTTTATTCTAGCCTGATGTACTTTTCATCTAGCTTCTCAGGGTGGAGATAGGAAATCGGTCTTCATCAAACTCCTTGTATGTTCACTTAAAATGTTATTGTTGTATATTAATAAATATTATTCACAATATACAGAATTATTCAAACCGGAAGGAAAATGGACAATATTTCTTGTTTTACAAAGCAAGAGTAATATTTCTGTCACAGAAGCAAAGAACACAGGCAAAACCATTTAACAATCCTGGTAGTGACCTCCCTGCCTGCTGTGGGGTGAGATTTCTCTGGTGTGTGTGACAGGAAGTCGAACATTTTGAGAAACCTCTCCGTTGTTTCCATGCTCACACGTCCATCTCATAGTCCCACATAGTATCTTTTTCCGCCTGATAGATCTGTTTTCTACTTCCCACCCAGAGTGTGGTGTCACATTTCCCACACTGAATATGCACCCCCCTTGTTTTTAAGCAGTGGACCATGAAGTCAGATGCAGAGAGAGGTCATGTATTGAATGCCCTATCTCCACCCATGAGGAGGGGTCACTGAAAATAATGCTTTCTGGCGATAAAAAGAAGAAATCAAACCTCCTTTCACCATAGGAGAATGTGCTTCCTGACAAGTTTTTCCTTTGTGAAGGTCTTATTGGGGCAGAACACCACTCACAAGAGGAGAAAGCAATTCCTTAGCAGGGCAATCTATGGGGCTACATCCCTGGGTTGTACCTGAAGCAAGTGCTTTTCCCCTTTGTTTCTTTCCTTTCCCGCACTCATTTTTACCTTCTACACCCTGTCTCTTATCACTCTTCTTTGCTCCACTAGCCTTTTTTTAGAGAGAGGCAGTAAAGTGTGGTGACTAAGATCATGGGGCTGGAATGTACCTGGGTTTGAATTCAAGTCCATTTACTAGCCGGGTGATAAAGGGCAAGTTACTTACTTTCTCTCTGCCTTAGTTGCTTCTGTGGAAAATAAGGCCAATAAAATGATCTTCCTCATAGAACCTGCCATGTTGAGCAACCCCAGAGTGCACCTTGCATGTTGTATTCTACGACCCTTAGGGATAGGTAGTTGCCACAAACTCTCCTTCTTGGTCAAGAGTGATGACTTCAGTTTTCCAGGCCAAAGTCCTCTCCAGAAATTCGAGAGAAACTTGCATTATGGGAGCCCTGACATTTGTAGTGTAAATGATGGCTCCTGCAATTAGGCAACACACACTTACTGACTAGGGCTACTGTGATAATAATGCATCAACACACCTAAAACCTTTGAACAGTACCTGGAGTATAGACAATTAGTATCCATACTCTTAAGCAATGGCTCTTGCTATCATTTTCCTTCTCTTGGATGTCTAGCCCTCAAGTCCCTGTGGTAATCAAGTGTAGCTTGTTCTCACTGCTAGTACTAGGACCTCTTATCATCTTTAAGGCTAGCTAAGCTTTCTGTTCACCTAGGAGCTTTCAGATCCACCTTTCTCCTTTCCATGAGCTAGTTTATGTGATCTACTGTATACTCTCTGTATTTAAGGAGCCCTTCTTTTCCTAGGCTACTCCAGATGTAGGGAAGAAAAACTACTTGGGCTGCTACTCCTTCTGATGCTGGCAGAGAGAGCGTTTTCTCCCTAAATGATTGTAGATTAAACAATAGCTATAACTTTGAATTCTTGGCCTACTTTTTAAATTAGATATTTAAATGGAATCCTAGGTCTTCCATCTTGTATCTTCCATTCCCTCACACACCATATTTTTTTAATCAGAGAAATTGTAGCTTTATAGAACAATTGTGCTTAAAATAGAGGATTCCCATATACTACCCTATTATCAACATCTTACAATGGTGTGGTACATTTGTTACAGCTAATGAAAGTACATTTTTATAATTATACTATTAATTTCAATCTTTAGTTTAATGTAAGGTTCATTGTGATATATAGTTATATGGATTTTTTAAAAAAATTATTCTAGTAAAATATATACAATCTAAAATTTCCCTTCAGCTACATTCAAATACATAATTCTGTGCTGCTAATCATTCATAATGTTGTGCTAACATCATCATCATCTGTTACCAAGATATTCTATCATTCCAAGAAGAAACTCTTTACCTTTTAAGCCTTAGCTCCCTATTCCCTATCTTCACCCTGTCTCCTGCTAAACTATATTAGAGTCAGATTCTATGAGTTCACCTATTCTAATTATTTCATATTACTGATATCATTCAATATTTGTCCTTTTGTGTCTGATTTATTTCATTCAACATGATATCTTCAAAGTTCATCCATATTGTTGCATGTATAACATGTATCTATCACTTTTACTGAGCCTGTGGTTGGTGCTGTGGTTGGCATATACCCAGGAAACTTCAATCTCTGGACTGGCCATGTGCCAGCTGGGCCCTGAGCCTCAGCAGAGTTGCAGGTCCTATTCTCTGGTTTGTTAGACTTGCACAGGTCAGCTAACGGAGGGGAAGATGGTTAACCACCATAACAGGAAATTGAGAGTGCCTACCACTACATGCAGGAGAATTGCATCCAAGAGCCATGTGGGATCTAAGGCCCCTCTCGATATAGAGGTGGAGCAGACATCACCAACCCAGGGTCCACGGGATGGAGGAATAAAATATAGATTAGAGTGAAGTTACTGATATTCTACTATAGAACTATTGTGACTAGTAATGGAAGAAACTGTAGCATTGATCCAGAGAAAGTGGCCAAGGTAGTTGCTGAGGGCAGAGAGAGGGAAGTAGAGATGAGACATGGGGGCATTTTTGGGACTTGGAGTTGTCCTAAATGATATTGCAGGGACAGATGCTGGACATTATATATCCTGCCATAGCCCACTGAATGTACTGGGGGAGAGTGTGTAAAATACAATGTAAACTATTATCCATGTGATGCAGCAGTGCTCCAAAATGTGTTCACCAAATGTAATGAATGTGCTACAATGATGAAAGAAATTGTTGATGTGAGAGGAATGGGGGAGTGGGAAGCAGAATATGTAGGAACTTTTTGTATTTTTTAATGTAAGATTTTTTTTGTAATTTGTGTATCTTTAAAAAAAGACAATTTATTATTAAAATTTTAAAAATTTAAAAAAAGAAGTCCATTCCTTTTTATGGCTGAATAATATTCTGGAATACTACATTTTGTTTATCCATTTATCTGTTGATAAACTTTTTGTTTGCTTTATCTTTTGGTGTTTGTGAATAATGTCACTATGTATATAGCATACAAATATCTGTTTGATTACTTGCTTTCAATTCTTTTGGGTAGCTTTCTGAGGAACTGCCAAACTCTTTTCCACACAGCTGTGACATTTTACTTTCCCACTAACAATGAATGAGTATTCCTATTTCTCCACATCTTCTCTGACACTTGTAGCTCTGGAATTTTAACATAGTATCCATTCTAGTCGATGTGAAATGTATCTCATTGCGGTTAGGATTTGCATTTCCCTAATTGCTAACGATATTGAAAATCTTTTCATGTGTTATCTGGCCAATTGTGTATCGTCTTTGGAGAAATGTCTGCTTAAGTCTTTTGGCCATTTTTAAAATTGGGTTGCTTGTCTTTTTGTTTGGTTGAAGGATATCCTTATATATTCTGGATATTAAACACTTATCTGATATGTGGATTCCAAATGTTTTCTCCCATGGTGTAGGTTGTACTTTCATGATGATGTCCTGTGAAGCAAAAAAGTCTTTAATTTTGATGAATTTCCATTTATCTATTATTTTCTTTTGTTGCTTGGACTTTGGGTATAAAGTTTAAGAAGCCATTGCTTAACACAAGAACCTGAAGATGCTTTACTATGATTTCTTGGAGGTGTTTTCCAGTTTTGGCTCTTATATTTAGGTTTTTGATACTTTTTGAGTTGATCTTTGTATATGGTATAGGGTAGGGGTCCACCTTAATTCTTTTGCAAATGGGGATCCAGTTTTCTCAGCACTTCTGTTGAAGAAACCCTTCTTTTCTAATTGAATGATCTTTGCCTACTTGTCAAAAATCAGATTGACACACGTAAGGACTGATTTCTGAGCTCTCAGTATGATTCTATGGGTTTATTATATGTCTGTATTAGCAGGGTTCTCTAGGGAAATAGATTCAGCAGGAGATATCTGTAAATAATATAAGATTTTATAAAATTCTCTCACATGACCATAGGGATGCACAAGTCCAAATCTGCATGCAAGCTGCAAACCAGGTACTCTGATGAAGGTCCTTGATGAATTCCCAGGAGATGTTGACTGTCTAAAGTCAAGCTGGAAAATTCTCTCTGAATGCTGAAATCACTTCCCCTTTTAAGGTATTCAACTGATTGGATAAAACATCACTCATTGCTGATGACAATCTCATTGGTTGATTGTAGATATAATCAGCCATCTATGCAATAAACTCACTGGTGACTAAAATCCATAATATTCTTGTATTACAATTAGCCCAGTACTTCCTTTTTTTTTTTTAAAGATTTATTTATTTATTTATTTCTCTCCCCTTTTCCCCCAACCCCGGTTGTCTGTTATCTGTGTCTATTTGCTGCGTCTTCTTTGTCCACTTCTGTTGTTGTCAACAGCACGGGAATCTGTGTTTCTTTTTGTTGTGGCATGTCATTGTTTCAGCTCTCTGTGTGTGCGGCACCATTCCTGGGCAGGCTGCACTTTCCTTCCCGCTGGGCGGCTCTCCTTAAAGGGCGCACTCCTTGCGCATGGGGCTCCCCTACGCGGGGGACACCCCTGCATGGCATGGCACTCCTTGCACGCGTCAGCACTGCGCATGGGCCTGGCTCCACACAGGTCAAGGAGGCCCGGGGTTTGAACCGTGGGCCTCCCATGTGGTAGACAGATGCCCTAACCACTGGGCTAAGTCGGCCACCTCCCAGTGCTTCCTTGACCAAACAACTGGACACAATTACCTGCCTGAGTTGACACATTAGCCTAACCATCACAATGTCCTTGTGTGACTACCATACTGTTTTGATTACTATGGTTTTCTAATATGCTTTAATATTGGGAAGTGTGAACCTTCCAACATTGTTCTGTTTCAAGATGGATTTGGATATTCAGGGCCCTTTACCCTGAATATAAAATGATGATTGGCTTTTCTATTTCTACAAAAAAGGTTGCTGGAATTTTTATTGGCAATATGTTGGATCTGTAAATCACTTTAGGTAGAGTTGACATCTTAAATATATTCAATTTTCCATTCCACAAACACAGGATGTTCTTCCATTATGTAGGACTACTTTGATTTCTTTTAGTAGTGCTTTTTAGCTTTCTTTGTGCAAGCCTTTTATATCCTTGGTTAGATTTATTCCTAGATATTTCATTTTTGCTTTATAAATGGAATTTTTTCCTTAAATGTACTTCTGATTGTTCATTGTTAATGTATAGAAAAACTACCAATTTTTGGGTGTTTATCTTGTACTCTGCCATTTTTCTGAATTCATTTATTAGTTCTCTGAGTTTTGTTGTGGATTTTTAAGGATTTTCTGTATATAGTATCATATCCTCTACAAATAGAGAGGATTTTACTTCTTCCTTTCTAGTCTGGATGCCTTTTATTTATTTTGCTTGCATAATAGCTTTGGCTAGAACTTCTAGTAAAATGGAGAATAACAGATGCAGTGGGCATCCTTGCCTTGTTCCTGAACTTAGAGGGAAGATCTTCAGTTTTTCACCATTAAGTAGGATGTTAAGCTGTGGGCTTTTCATAAATGCCCTTTATCATGTTGAGGAAGGTCATATTCCTAATTTCCTGAATGTTTTTATCAAGAAGGGTAGTGGATTTTGTCAAATACCTTTTGTGTGTCAGATGAGATCATCTTTTTTCCTTCATTCTGTTAAAGCGGTATATTACAGTAGTTTATTTCTTATATTGAACCACGTGTACCTTGGATCAGTCCCACTTGATCATGGTGCATAATTCTTTTAATGTTCTGTTGGAGTTGGTTTGCCAGTATTTTGTGGCACATTTTTGTACCTATGTTCATAATAGAATATGAATCTGTAATATTCTCTTCTTGTATTTTTATCTGGCTTTGGTACAATGGCAATGTTGGCCTGGTAGAATGAATTAGAGAGTTTCTTCTCCTTTTAAATTTTTTTAAAAGAGTTTAAGCAGGATTGTTGCTAACTCTTCCTGGAATGTTTGGTAAAATTCACCAGTGAAGCTATCTGGTCCTGGGCTTTTTTTTGAAAGGGTTTTTAATGATTGGTTTAATCTCTTTACTTGGTTATTGGTTAGTTAAGATCTTCTATTTCTTCTTGAGTCAGTGTAGGAAGCTTGTGTTTTTAGGAATTTTTCCATTTCAATAGATCATCTAATGTGTTGGCATATAGTTGTTCATAGTATCCTCTTAGAGTCCTTTTTATTTCAGTGGGGTCAGCAGTAATGTGCTTGGGATTGTGAAGTTCACGTGTAAACTTGGCCAGGTTTGGTGTCCAGTTGTTTGTTCAAATGTCTGTGAAGACATTTCATAGACTTAAATTGTCAATAAGTTGAATGTATATATGGCTGATTACATCTAAAATCAACTAAGAGATTGCCTTCAACAAGAGAGAAGTCTTACCTAAACAGTTAAAGGCTTTAAAAGGAGAAGTGATGATTTCACCAGTCAGAATAAAGAATTTCCATCTCTACATCAGTCAGTCAGAATTCACTAAAAGCGTTCATCAGAGTTCCCAGTTTGTGGCCTGCCTTATGGAATTTTAATTTGCCTAGCCACAGTAGCATTAGACAATTGTTAAATAAAACTCATAATATTTACATTAATCTTTTGTCAGTCTGACTCCCTAGAGAACCCTGACTAATATAACTTTGGTAGCAGGACTGGTTCTTGAGAAACAGAATCTTAAGGCTGAGATGTTTTAATTGGTTCTCATGTTTTTGGTATTGGTTCTCTAATATGTTTAGATTCAAGGGCACTAATGACTACATTTCCAGCAATCAGGATGGCACTGATAGTTCATGGCATGAGTTAGCAATAGAGATACATAAAATATTACCCCTGGATATGGCTACTTAAATGATTACAAAAAGCAAGGCTCTGAGTGAGAGTGTTTTTGACACCTTAACAGAGTTTTGTGGAATTAAGAGGTATAATAATGTTGCATAATTGTTCCTGAATGTGCTAGATACCGTTATAAAGGAAAAGGATGAGCATAAGGCTTCAAATTCCCAACTTAAGTGTCACATGAAGGGTGTGAAAGTTTCTATGTGTGCCCTGAAAGAAATTTTTTTGTGTGTATAACCACAGACTTAAGATTTGTGAAAACCACCAAGAGTCTATTGTGCAAGTGGCTCAATTACTATGTAAAGTAAATTCCCAACCCTGCTGTCCAGTTCATCAAACTCTCCCAGGACAACTAACAAAAGAATGATGATGGATAATGCCCATTCCCCCAAAACATAGAGTATACATACAACTGCAAATAAGACAGTTCCATCCATCTGCTCCATGGGATCTAATCCCACTCTCAACCAGAAGCAGAGTGGGTATCACCATCCCCAAATCCTCAAGATTGAAAAATGAATAATTATAAGGGGGAATGCAACTATGGATTAAAGTCAATTTATTTTTATTCTAGTAATGGAAGAATTATAACACCGATATAAAAGCAGTGACCACCAGAGGTTCTGAGGAAGGGGAGAGGGAAGAACAGATGTAACATGGGGCATTTTGGGGACATTGGAACCATTCTGCATGACATTCCAATGATGGATACAGGCCATTATACATTTTCTCAAAACATCTAAAACTGTGCGGTGCAAAGTATAAACCATATGTAAACTATAGACTGTGGTTAGTAGCAGTGCTTCAATATGTGTTCATCAATTGTAACAAATGTACAACACTAATGAAAGATGTTAAAGGAGAAAAATGTGGAAGGAGTAGGAAGTATATGGGAATCCCCTACATTTTTGATGTATCATTTATATACTCTAAAACTTCTTTAATAAAAATAAAAAAAATAAAAAAATTAAAAATAAAGAGAGGGCATTGTTTGGAAAGAAATGGGATCCTGAAAACTGGAATGGGAACATATGGGTTGATGATTGTTGTGGGACATTCAAACCCTAGATTCCCCCAGCTAAAATTACATGGAATGCCCTGAGGTAATTGGCTTGCAGGACACTTCTAATTCTTCTTGTGACCCACCCCCACAACCCCTCCCTTCTTCTAGACCTATAACTAGACTGATGTCCCAAAAGTCCCCAAAAGGTGAGGTACAAAGTGTGACTCATGAGGATTTACATTGTTCTCCAAAAGAACAGCACAGTTTTTCCAATTTGTGTAGACAGAAATCCAGGGAATATGTGTGGGAATGGATATTATAGGTAAGAAATAATGGTGGAAGGAATGTAAATTGGATCATGCTGAATTTTTAGATATGGACCCACTAAGCAGTGATGTTGGTTTCACTGTTATAGCTTGAAGGGTTACAAAGAGTTCTAACAGTTTGTTAAAGTGGTTAGATGAAGCATGGACCAAAAGGTGGCTCACATTGCCTGAGATTGAAATGTCAGAACTGCTCTGGTATAATGTAGATGAGAGCATCCAACAGCTTAGAGAAATTGGGATGTTAGAGTGTATTTATTGTACAAGATGTCCTCATTCACCCCAGGAATGTCCAGAGGATATACCTTTCACTAGGAAAGTGAGGAATAAATTTGTGAGACTAACTCTATTTTCCCTGAAGTGCTCTGTGTTTGCTCTTCTCTGTAGGTCATATATTACTGTGGAAACTGCTGCCACTGAACTTAGATTCTTTAAACACAGTGGCAATGATCAGATCCCAGGCTGGCAGAAGCCAATTGGTGTTGCCGCCTTTCTCCGCCCCTCCTCCCCTTCCAGGCCCCGCCACCCTTCCCGCCAGTCCTGCCCATATTACCAACCTACAATCTGCCCTCTTCCCCAGTAACTGCTTACGGCATATTACCAGAGGTCTGCCCCCCCAGTTTTAGCCAATCTGCAGCCACCCCTCCGCCCTGCTCTCCCCTTCATACTCCACCCCCTTCCCTGCCTATATAACCAAGTGTACTTCCGCAATAAAGCAGACCTGTTCTTGCGCTCAAGCGGTCTCCGTGGTTTTTCCTCAACCGCGCGTCCCCCACGCCTGGAGAACCGGTGTTCCCTCTTGGAGCACCCCCCGCCGGCGGTTCGGCAGGAGCAAGCCCCCCCGACTCTTTGGCCTGAGCGAGGACGAAACCCTCACGCTCAGCTACAAATTGGCAGCATTTAATTGCCAAAGATAATGTGGGTGTGGCTACCATAATAGACAGTAGATGCAAAGCAGTAATCAAAATTGACTGACTTGCAGAGACTTATGGCATTGTCTAGTAGATCATGGGGTTCCTAGAAATAAATAGATGGGCAGTCTACTAAATTCTTTCTTGATGTATATAAGCAGAAGATTTCTAGGTCAAGTGAACAGAAGTCTAACTTGAATTACAAAAACAGAAAGTCACAGCCCCTAATCAATTCCTGGACTTGAAGCAGTTTATGAACCTAGAACCTTTTGAATGAAGGATAGGCTGGGTCTCTTTGGGGAAGTACTCTGACACAGTGCTAAAAATTTATGCTGTTAATCTTCCTCTAAGCCTTCCCCCAAAATACATACAGTGTTTTACCAGGATAACTGTACAATGAAGGAAAGGAAAGGATCAGGTATTTTGGGATTATTAGACACTTGATTGGAAGTGACATTATATCAGGAGACCCAAAACATCACTGAGATCCACAGTCAGAGTAGGAGCTTAGGTGATCAATGGAATTTTAGCTCAGTTCCATCTCAAAATAGATCCGGTGGGTCTCCAGACCCATTCTGAGCTTATTTCCCAATTCTGGAATGCATAATTGGAATAGACATGCTCAGCAACTGGTAGAATTTCCACATTGGTTCCCTGACTTGTGGAGTGAAGGATATTATGGTAGGAAAGGCCAAATGGAAGCTACTAGAACTGCCCCTACCTAGCAAAATAGTAAATCAGAGCAATACTGGAGGGGGGGGGCGGAGGAGGGGGACAGAAACTGATATGGTTCAGTGGTTTGAGTGCTGGCTTCCCACATATGAGGTCCCAGGTTCAATCCATGGCACTGTTACCTCAAAAAAGAAAAAAAAAAGCAATACTTGTATTCATGGAGAGATTGTAGAGATTAGTGCCCCCACCAAGGACTTGAAGGATGCAGGGGTGGTAATTCCCATCATATTACCATTCAACTCTCCTATTTGGTCTGTGCAGAAAACAGATGGATCTTGGAGGATGACTGTGGATTATTGTAAGCTTAGCCAGGTGGTGACTTCAACTACAGCTATTGCTCCAGGTGTGGTATCATTGCTGGAGCAAGTTACCACATCTCTTGGTACCTGCTATACAGGTATTTATCTAGCAAATACTTTTTTTTTTTTGGTCTTTTTAAAAAATTAATTTAATTTTTAGTCATCTTTTAAAATGTTAATAGATGACACAAAATGTTACATTAAAAAACATAAGAGGTTCCCATATACCCGACTCCTCACCCCCACCACATCATTTTTTTATTTTATTTTTTGAAGATACATGGATCACAGAAAATGTTACACTAAAAAATATAAGAGGTTCCCATATACCCCACACCCCACCCCCACCCCACTCCTCCCACATCAACAACCTCTTTCGTCATTGTGGCACATTCATCGCATTTGGTGAATACATTTTGGAGCACTGCTGCACCACATGGATAATAGTTTACATTATATTTTACACACTCTCCCCCAGTACATTCAGTGGGCTCTGGCAGGATATATAATGTCCAGCATCTGTCTCTGCAATATCATTTAGGCCAACTCCAAGTCCTGAAAATGCCCCCACATCACATCTCTTCTTCCCTCTCCCTGCCCTCAGCAACTACCATGGCCACTTTCTCCACATCAATGCTACAATTTCTTCCATTACTAGTTATAATAGTTCTAAGTAGAATATCAGTAAGTTCACTCTAATCCATATTTTATTCCTCCATCCTGTGGACCCTGGGGGTGATATCTATTCCACCTCTATATCAAGAGGGGGCTTAGATTCCACATGGATGATGGATACAATTCTTCTGCTTATAGTTTAGTCACTCTTGGTTCCCTGGTGTGGTGGCTGACCATCTTCACCTCCCTGTTAGCTGACCTGGGTATGTCCAACAAACCAGAGAGTAGGAGTTGCAACTCTGCTGAGGCTCAAGGCCCAGCTGTCACATGGACAGTCCAGAGATTCAAGTCTCCTGAGTATACATTAACCTCAGCACCAACCACAGGTGCAATAAAAGTGACAGAAGAGGCATGTGTAGAAAGGTCACATCTGAGTGCAACTCCATCACACTTAGGAACACAAATTCCAAAGTAGGGCCCACTGACATGGCACTGAACTGCAGAGCCATCTGCTATGACCATAGAACCTGTGGGTCTCTGTAACCCTCAAAAGAACCAGTCCATGGGATTGTATCTACTTTGGCTATCTCTGGGGTCCTGCTGAGGCGTGTGTAAGTACAACCCCTCTGATGACCTCCCACCTCTTTTTTGAAGACTCTTACCCGTATAACTCATTCGTTTTTGTCATTGCCCCCTTTTACTCAAGGTCAAAAAGCAGCTTTTAATACACGATTCTACATGTAGGTGGAAATATTCTGCTGGTCTGAGTTGACTCTTTTATTCAAGGTCTCTTTCTAGTTGTATCACTAGTTAGTGATTGGTAGTAATCCCTCAGCACCAGGGAGGCTCATCCCTGGGAGTCATGTCCCGTGTTGGGGGCAAGGTAATGCATTTACATGCTGAATTTGGCTTAGAGAGTGGCCACATTTGAGCAGCACGGAGGCTCTCAGGAGGTAACTCTTAGGCACCCTGCAGCTCTAGGCCTAGTTCATATTGCAGGCACATATTGCAGGTTCATAAGCATAGTTATCAGTATCAAGGGTTCATCATTGAACCATCCTTCTTCATTAGTCTTTGCTGTTGCACTTGGGGGATTGTTGCTGTTCCACTGGGGAATGTGACAGAGCTCCCCTGGCTAGGAACTCAGCACTCCCTCAGTTGTCATTTGTAACTGTAACTACTATGAAAATAACCAACATATATCCAGACCTTTTTATATACCCTATATGTATGCCCTGGAGAACTCCCTCCCAACCATGTACCCCCAATGAATAACACCCCATATCAGCGTTTCTCCCCTGCCATAGTTGAACCTCTCTGTGGCCCAAAACTTCTTTAAAAATGAAGCCTAATATATTGTCAAATTCAATTAATAGGAAAATGAAATTGTAGTGATAGGTTTAAAGATTAGAAATAGAATACATACTAATTTAGAAAAACTAAAAAAGTGAAAATAAATTGGGGTATTAAAAATGAAAAATACTATAAAACTTTGTGTGGTTTTTTTTTTTGTTTGTTTTTTTGAGGTCCCCATTCACCCCACCGCCCCCACCCCACCACTCCCCCCCCAATAACACTCTCCTCCATCATCATGTCACATCCATTGCATCTGATGAGTACATCTCCGGGAATCGCTGCACTCCATGTCCCGTGTTCCACACCATAGCCCACACTTTCCCATGTTCCATCCAGTGGACCATGGGAGGACATACAACATCCAGCAATTGTCCCTGGGGCACCACCGAGGACAACTCCAAGTCCCGAGAATGCCTCCACATCTCTTTTCTTCCTCCCCTTCCTCACACCCAGTAGCCACCATGGCCTCTTTTTCCACATCAATGCCACATTTTCTTGATTATTAACCACAATAGTTCATGAATAGAATATCATTAAGTCCACTCTGATCCTTACTGTATTCCTCCTTCCTGTGGACCTTGGCTTGGTTGTGTCCATTCCACATCTATGTCAAGAGGGGGTTTAGATTGTACATGGATATTGGATGCAATCCTCCTGCTTTCAGTTGTAGGCACTCTAGGCTCCATGGTGTGGTGGTTGACATTCTTCAACTCCATGTTAGCTGAATAGAGTAAGTCCAATAAATCAGAGTGTAGGAGTTGAAATCTGTTGAGGCTCAGGGCCTGGCTATCATATTGTCAGTCCAGAGATTCAAATCCCCTAGATATATCTTAAGCCCCAGCACTAACTACAATTCCAGTAAAGTAGCATGAAAGGCTTGTGAAAAGAGATCCCATCTGAGTCCAGCTCCATCACGCAGAAACACCAGCTCCAAAGAAGGGCCAACTGACATGGCAGTGAACCCCATCTGCCATGACCATAGAACCTGTGGGTCTCTTTAGCCCTCAAAAGGACCAATACCTGGGGTTGTATCTACTTTATCTGTCTCTGAGACTCTGCTCAAGTGTGCATAAGGGCAATCCTTCTGACTACCTCCAGACTCTTTAATGTTTTGCCTTTCATCACTGTAATAGGTGTTGCCCTGTATGTAAAGTGGCAAGGCAATTTATTTCATTTCTTCCTCAGTGTCGTCCTTTTTTTTTTTCCTAATTTTTAATTTTGTCTTCAATAAAGTTTTAGATCACAGTAACTCACATATATAATATGGGGTCTCCCATATATTCAACATCAAACCCTTTTCTCCCTTCCCCAGCAATTTACATGTTCATGTTATATTTGCTGCAGTTGATGTACAGATATAGCAACATAGCCATCAAACATGGCTCCATTTTGATTTACATTATGGTTTATATTTTAGACTGTACAATTTTCTAACTTTTTAGTTACCTTATGTTTTACATTATGGTTTACATTTTAGCCTATAGACGTTCATAGATTTTTCATGTAATTTAACATGTCCTATACCCATCATTGCATGATCTTGTGGAACACTTCCATTGCCCCCCATTACCCAGTTTCTGTCTATTATATACCTCTCTCCCCCTCCCCTCAGGGCTCACAGTGACAATCTTCAGTGCTTGAAGGACCAGATACACACACATACTTGTAACAATGCTGAGGGCTTGACATACTAGACTGCTGTAGCCCTTTGTGAGCCACCAATTCTCTTGAGAGACAAAATTCCCTCTGTTTGAGAACATCTGGACTCCCCAGGAGGTGGGTACACATTCACACTCATTGTGTGGTTTTCCACCCAATGGTATAACACACAGATGTGCACTCATACACTCCCTAGAAACCTGCTCCTGTGCCAGGTGCCTCCACTTAAGCACTTTAAATAGGTAATCCTTCCTTATTACATTTTCTGAAGAGTTTTCTCAATATTATAGTTTCAACCACATACCTAACAATCTCCCATGTTGAGCTCGTCCCCCCAGCCACCACCCCCCCCCCCCTAATTTCTTGGGCCATCTGTCCCATCCTCCCAACCCTAGCCCCCTCAAGCCTGCAAAGCCCCACCCAAGTTTATCCCTATGCCAGCATCTTATCCCTTCCCTGTACAAATGCTTACCTCCAGCTAATCATAAATTTCACCCATGTAGGCGTCAGCTTACAACCTTCCTCTCCCTGCCATCTACTTTTAAGCCTATCATCCAGTCTCTAGCTTTCTGAGATAACTTGGTTTGCTTGTTTCATATGAGAGTGGTCATGTATTATTTGTCCTTTAATGCCTGGCTTGCTTCACTTAACATAAGGATCTCAAGATTCATCCATGTTATTCCATGTGTTTGTACGGTATTCCTTCTTATAGCTGAGTAGTATTCCATTGTATATATACACCACATTTTATTTGTCCATTCATCTGTTAATGGGCATTTGGGTTGATCCCAACTTTTGGCAATAGTGAATAATGCTGCTATGAACATTGGTGTGCAAATATCAGTTTGTGTCCTTGTTTTCATTTCTTCTGGGTATATACCTAGCAGTGGAATTGCTGGGTTATATGGCAAAGCTATAGCTAGTTTCTTGAGAAACCACCAAACTGTCCTCCAGAATGGATGGATCCTTCTGCATTCCCACCAGCACTAGATGAGTGTTCCCATTCCTCCACATCCTCTCCAACACTTGTAGTCTTCTGTTTTTTTCGATAGCTGCCAGTCTTATGGGAGTAAGATGGTATATCATTGTAGTTTTGATTTTCATTTCCCTAATAGCTAGTGATTTTGAGCATTTTTTCATGTGCTTTTTAGCCATTTGTATTTCTTCTTTGGAGAAGCATCTGTTCAAATCTCTTGCCCATTTTGAAAATAGGTTGTTCCTCTTTTTATTTTCGAGATAGAGGAGTTCTTTACATATGCAGGATATTAGTCTCCTATCAGATATATGGTTACCAAATATTTTCTCCCATTGGGTAGGCTGTCTTTTTACTTTCTTGACAAACTCCTTTGAGGTGCAAGAGGGTTTACTTTTGAGGAAGTCCCATTTATCTATTTGTTCTTTTGCTGTTCGCACTTTGGGTGTGAAGTTCATGAAGACATTTCTTATTACAGGGTCCTGTAGATTCTTTCCTACATTGTTTTCCAAGGTCTTTATGGTTTTGGCTCTTATATTTAGGTCTTTGATCCATCTTGAGTTGATTTTTGTATAAGATGTGAGATGGTAATCCTCTTTCATTCTTTTGCATATGGATATCCAATTCTCCAGGCACCATTTGTTGAAGAGGCCATTCTCTCCCAGTGAGTGGGCTTGATGGCCTTGTTGAATATCATATGACTGTGTATATGAGGATCTATATCAGAACTCTCAATTCAGTTCCATTGATCAATGTCTCTATCCTTGTGCCAAAACCATGCTGTTTTCACTACTGTAGCTTTGTAGTATGTTTTGAAGTCAGGTAGTGTGATTCCTCCAATGTCATTTTTCTTTTTCAATATGTCTTTGGCTATTCAGACCTCTTTCCAAATAAATTTAATAGTTAGTTTTTCTAGTTCATTAAAAAAATGCTGTGTTGATTTTTGTTGGGATTGCATTGAATTTGTAGATCAGCTTTGGTAGGATAGACATTTTAATAATATTTACTCTTCTTATCCATGAACAGGGAATGTTCTTCCATTTATTTAGGTCTTCTTTGATTTTCTTGAACAGTGTTGTGCAGTTTCCTGTGTGTAAGTCTTTTACATCTTTAGTTAAATTTATTTCTAGGTATTTGATTTTTTAAATTTACTATTGTAAATGGTATTTGTTTCTTGATTACCTCCTCAGATTGCTCATTATTGGTGTATAGAAATGCTACTGATTTTTGCACATTGATCTTATAACCTGCCACTTTACTTTTATAAATTCTAGAAGCTTTGCTGTAGACTTTTCAGGGTTTTCTATGTATAGATCATGTTGTCTGCAAATAGTGAAATTTTGACTTCTTCTTTTCAATTTGGATGCCTTTTATATCTGTTTCTTGCCTCAGTGCTTGAGCAAGTACTTCTAACACAATGTTAAATAGAAAGGGTGATGGTGGACATCCTTGTCTTGTTCCTGATCTTAGAGGGAAAGATTTTAGGATTTCATCATTGTATATGATGTTAGCTGTGGGTTTTTCATATATACCCTTTATCATGTTCAGAAAGTTTCCTTCTATTCCTGTCTTTTGCAGTGGTTTTATCAAGAAAGGGTGCTATATTTTTTCAATGCTGTTTCTGCATCTGTAGATATGATTGTGATTTTTTTCCCTTCAATATGTTTGGTGTATTACATGAATTGATTTTCTTAGGTTGAACCATCCTTGCATACCAGGAATGAAATCCACTTGGTCATGGTGTATAATTCATTTAATGTGTTGTTGAATATGATTAGCAAGTATTTTGTTGAGGATTTTCACATCTAGGTTCATTAGAGAGATTGGTTTGTAATTGGTCTGTAGTTTTCCTTTCTTGTGGTGTCTTTGTTTGGTTTTGGTATTAGGATAATGTTGGAATCATAGAATGATTTAGGCGATGTTCCTTCTTTTTCAATTTTTTGGAAGAGGTTATGCAAGATTGATGTTCTTTCTGGAATGTTTTGTAGAATTCACTTGTGAAGCCATCTGGTCCAGGGCTCTTCTTAGTTTGGAGGTTTTTAATGACTGATTCTATCTCTTTACTTGTGATTGGTTTGTTGAGATCATCAATTTCTTCTTTCATCAATGTAGGCTGCCTATGTGTTTCTAGGAATTTGTCCATTTCCTCTAAATTGTCCTTCTTGTTGGAATATAGTTTTTCAAAGTATCCTCTTATGATAGTCTTTATTTCAGTGGGGTCGTTGGTGATATCCCCTTTCTCATTTCTTGCTTTGTATATCTGCATCTTCTCTTTTTTTTCTTTGTTAGTCCAGCTAATAGTTTGTAAATTTTATTGTTCTTCTCAAAGAACAACTCTTTAGTTTATTTTTTGAGTGCTTTCTTATTTTCTATTCCATTTAGTTCTGCTGTGATCTTTGTTATTTCTTTCTTTCTGCTTCCTTCGTGGTTAGTTTGTTGTTTTTTTACTAATTCTTCCAAGTGTGCAGTTAGTTCTTCAATTTTAGCTCTTTCTTCTTTTTTGATGTATGACTATATGGCTATGAATTTCCCTCTCGGTATAGCCAGAGGTACATCTGTATACTGATTCAAATGCTGTTGCCAATGGTTTGGCTGGATGGTAAGGGACTTCAAAAATTGGAAAATTGGTGACAAAGAGGGCTGAGGAAAAGGTGTGTGGATAGTCCTTTCTGAAAGGGCAAAATATATGAATGCTCACCAAGGGGTGACTTCAGCAGAGGAAGATGTTAATAAACAAGTGGATAAGATGACCTATTCTCTGGATACCAGTTGGCCTCTTCCCCAGCCATTACTGTCATTGTCCATTGGCCCCATGAACAAAGTGGTCATGGTGGTAGGGATGGAGGTTTTGCATGGGCTCAGCAACATGGACTTCCCCTCACCAAGGCCTACTGGCTATAGCCACTGCTAAGTGCCCAATCTGTCAGCAGCTTGAGATCAACACTCAGGCCCCATTATGGCATTATTCCCCAAGGTGATCAGCCTGCTCCTTGGTGGCAGGTTGATAATGTTGGACCACTTCTATCATGGAAGGGGGAGAATTTTGTTCTAGCATATACCAGGTATGGGTTTGCCTTCCCTGCAGGCAATGTTTCTGCCAAAACTTCCAGCCAGGGACTTTACTAAATACCTTATGCACCACCATGGTATTCCACACAGCACTGCCTCTAGTCAAGGAACCAACTTCACAGCAAATGAATATTTGCCCCAAAATATCTGCCTCAGTTGTTTCTTATGCTTCTTTTCTTGTCTTAAACTGCTTTTGCATAGAGAGCAAATTCTGGGAGGGTAGCCATGCCAGAGAGAAGTTCCCCAAGTTGAGTCTTTCTCAGCTAGAACAAGACCAGGGACCTATAAAAGGTCTGCCCCTGAAGAAGGGATGAGGGAGTGGCTAGAAAGGGTATGCAGAAGCTTCTTCCACAGTTCCCCAAAGCTGTTCTTTCTTGACCTACCTAGCAAATGCAGCCCTTCAAATGTCCTCTGCAGCACTCAGGAAGCACGCTGTCTTTATGTCATCCCCCATCATCTTTGTCTGGGGTGGACTGGAACACTTTCCACTCTCGGATCTGTGTCCCCTGTGTTCTGAGGTACCTAATCAACAATCATGGTCAGCAATTGACCTGTGCCCACCCTGAATCTTGGCCAGACCCCACTGATACCTACCACAAGAGTAGGAGATGATTGATGGTAACTGCCATGCAGAGGGAGAAATTTACTGGCATTTACAGTAATTTACTGGCTTTTTCCTCCTACTCTTCCCTGGATGCTGTGCAGTGTTCTACTGCACTCCAGAGTTTCAAAATACTTGATTCAGACAGTACCTGCCTGTTTAAAAGTTGTTCCGATAGAGGGACAGATTTCTGGAGCTTCCTACTCTGCCATCTTCCCACAATACTCTTGATACATTTTTTTTTCATATTTGATAAGGCTAGTGTAATTTTATTCCAAAACCAGGTAAGGCAGAGAAGAAAGTATAGACCTATTTTATTTACGAGTATATGTAGAAGAGTCCTCAACTAAATATTAGTTTAAGTGAATAGAGTAGTCCATTAAAAATAATAAAACACAATTATCAGCTTTTGTCAAGAAATGTGAGTTCAAAAACAAAAAATCTATAAATGTAATTCATGATATTAATATTATACAGAAGAACATATAGTTCTTTGTGCAGAAAAAGTATTAGATAAAATTCAGCACTTATTTAAGATTAAAGAGTCTTGACAAAATTTGAAACAGAAGGGAACTTCCTTAACCAATGAAAGTTATATATATAAAAAATGACATCAAATGTTATATACTTAGTGGAAAGAGTTTAAAGTCAGGAACAAATTAAAATACATATTAACACTGATGCTGTTTAACACTGTACTGGAGATCCTGGCCAATGATTTAAAGAAAGAAAAATGAGAGGTTTAAAGGTTAAGGGAAGAGAAAGAACAGCCATTATTTGCAAATGATGTGATCATCTACTTAGAAAAACTGTCAGAATCATACTATTGAACTAATAGGAGCATGCTAGCAGGTTTCAGATGTCAGATCAATTTACAAAATTCCATAACACTTTTCTACATTCCAACAATTATTGTTGTAAACCAAAACAGAAAATGCAAATAAAACAATTAAGCATCTTGATTTCTTTATACAATGGGCAAATGAAAATATGTACAAAAGTAGATGGAATCATAACAAACTCCTCATGCATCTATCCATCATCTAGCATTAAAATCAGCAAAAGCCAACCTTGTTTTATCTTGATACATTTTTATGAGTGTCTCTAGTGTGCCAAATGTCCTGCTTGATACTAGAGCCAAGCATTTGGTGAATTTGGTGTGCATTTGGTGAAGACCCTATAGCATCGCCCTGGAGTTTCTTCCTATACAGTTCTTAGGGTGGGGAAGGGGCAGTGGCCTACTTGTACGGTGGGGAGAGGGAATATGGGTTTACTTTGGCATGCCTTTTCTGCATCAATGTCCCATTGTCATCCCAAAGCCATCCATGGGGGCTCCTGGGACCTTACCTGGAAGCAGCCAGGTAAGGTCGCATTCCGGATACATGTTGCATTCATGTTGCATTCTGGATACATGTTGATTTATGTTGCATTCTGCATACAGGTTAGGTTTTCTTTGCAGAGAGTATTTCCTACTGTGTCACTAATTCTAAAACCAGAGGTGGTCAGCTTTTTACTCTTGATAAAAAATGCCATAATTTAACTACAAAAATAGCGTATTTTGCTTCAAAGTATACACACTGAGGATTATTTTTCCTTCTGAGATTTTGGAAAGTATTACATTATGAATATAAATATAGTGATCACTTCACCCTAAAAACTAGTTTGAAAATGATTCCTCTTTGTTATCTTCACTCAGACAGTAAAAAATACCAAGAAAATAAAGCCCCACAGTACTACTAATACAAACCACAATCAAGACACTTAAATTAAACTGGCACAGTCACTTGTCTGGGTAGGATAATGCTAATAAATAAATCCCAAACCAAAAAATTCTTCATTTTTAAAATTTGGCTTTTGTTTTTATCAAAGGGCATTACTACCTTTGCAGCATACACTGGTTCCTGCTCCAGGGCTTCACTTTCAACTTATAACTGACCTTTTTGTATTTATTTTCATATTTCTGTATAACATGCTATAGTGTTCCCACTTGATTTTCTAATTCTAGACATTTCTCCTGCCTTTCCACTATGAAACTTGATGGTTTTGCTCTCTTCCCCTACCCCCAGCACACAAAAGCACAGTTGCTGGTCTTTCATCCTCCCAATATAGTTATCTCTAATTTTACTTTAATTAGTACTCTCAGGAAATATTTTATTTATGTTTTATGACTATATCAACACAATCAAAATTTATTCAATTCCATTATTACCTTTCCTTTCTCTCACATCTTCGGTTTTCTTGGAAATTATAAATCATTCTTCTCTTCCTCCTCCTTCTTCATTTCTTAGTTAAATTAAATTTACACTTCACCAATTTATCCCCAAACTCTTCCAACTGTGTAAATTTCCTCAACATAGATTCAAACACAGCTGATAGTCTATGTCTTTTATCTGAACACATCTCTGTAAAGCCTTCTGACTGGCCACTGTTGGGTTTAATTAAGCTCTAGGCCTCCTTCCCACACAATTGTCATCTTAGGACTTCCTTTACCATCTTGCTATCATCCTTGGGATTCTCTTTGCCACCCTCCTGAGTTGAAGCCTCCATTTCTGGCATTCTGCATTATCTTCTTTCTTGTTTATTCTTTTATTTTATTGATGCACATGCTGCAGTTACTTCCTGAGAAAGCATACACAAGTGATGAATTTATGAGACCAGGTATGTCTTTATCCTACTCTCACACTTGATTTGGAATTTACAAGGGCAAAAACTTCCAGGTTTGAAGTAATGTTCTCTCTTAATTTAAAATTTTTCTTCACTGTCATCATGTTTTCAGTCTTGCTATGGAGAATTTGAAACCATTCTCTTGCTTGATCCATGGTATGAAACCTGTTGCCCCCTGCCTCCATGCCCACACTCAGTTCCCCTCCACTTCCACTCAAAAGCATATAGCATTTTCCCCCTTTTAATAGTTCAATACCTTCTGAAAATTCATAATGTGTGTATCACAGGTTGGGTTTCCAGGCTCTGAGATGGAGATTAGTGTGGGCAAGGTTTATTAGGGAGTGCTCTTGAGATCAACACCCGTGGAAGGTTGAAGAAGGAAGTATGTGCAAGCAGGGCGAGAAACTGAATTGTGATGTAACCTCAAAATAACCCTAGTTGACCTTATTTGGTGGGGTTGATGTGGCTTTATAGCTGGGATAGCCGTTTAGAGTTGTTTTGAGTTGGAGCAAGGAGGTTGGTCCTATGTTGATTAGTGATGGGTAAGGGACTGCCCCTGGAAGGAAATGTGACTTGGGGAAGGCAGTTTTCTTCTGCTGAGGCAGCACTTCCGGCAGAGAGGGCAATGTGTCCTCCATTCCTGAAGGGAGATCTGAGGGATGGATTATAGTGCTCACCACAATGTGCCTGATAACATGGTACTAATTTTACCCATTGTACCAGGTTTGTAGTAGATCCTTTCAATTGGAAAATTACCCATTGGTCTAGACTGTTTTCTTAAATTACTTCTTTCATTTGCTTCTTCCATTTTCTGTTTTCTTATTATGAAACTCCTGTTATTTAGGTGTGAAGTTATTGAGACTGGACCTCTAATTTCCTATTTTTTTAATCCCATTATCTTCTCTTTGTCTTTTTTACTGTACTTTCTCTGAGATTTTCTCAACTTTGTCTTCCATTTTATCTATTTAAAAAACCTCTATTCTCTTCTAATTTCTATGAGCTCTTTATATTCTGGTCTTTAAATTTCTATTATTCTTGCTTCATGGGTACAACATCTTCTCTTATCTTTCTGACGGTATTAGTAATATCTTGTTTTAGTCTTCTGGGCTGCCAAAATGCAATATATCAGAAATGGGTTGGCTTTTATAATAGAGATTTATTATTTTACAAGTTTATAGTTTCAAGGCTGAGAATAATATCCAAATCCTGGTATCATCAGGTGATGCTTTGTCCCCAAAGACTGGCTGCCTGTGACCCTGGACTCCTCTGTCACATGGCATGGCACATGGCAGTGTCCCATTTCTTCCAAGTTCCATTGCTTTCAGTTTCTTAGTTCTGTGGCTTTCTCTCTCAGCTTGTGTGGCTTTCTCTCTGTGTGTCTCTCTCCATGTCCATCCCATTTATAAATGACTCCAGTAAGAGAATTAACACCCACCTTAGGTCACACCTGAATTGAAGACACCTAATCAAAAGGCCCTTAACTGAAGTAAACTAGTGAAAAGATCCCACCCACAACAGGTTCACACCCATAGGAATGGGTTAGCTCTAAGGACATGATTTCTGGGGTTCAGTCTTAAACTATCACACTCTAACCTCTGAACCCCTAACAAGACATGTTCTTTCCATATGCTAAATATATTCATTCCATCACAATATTCCAGAAGCCTTAAATCATTTCATTGACAGTATTAAGTTCAAAGTGTCATAAAAATAAGATGTACATGTGGTCTGTCATGGGACAAATTCTTTTCTGGCTGTGGACCTGGGAATCTTAGGTCAAGTTGTCTGCTTCCAAAATATCAAGGAGAGACAGTTGTAAGATAAAAATTCCCATTGCCAAAGGGAGAGATTGGAAGCAAAATAGGTATCACAGGTCCCAAACAATTCTGAAACTCTTCAGGGCATACTCCATTAGATTTCAAGGTCTGAGAGTTGTCTATGAATGAACTATGCCTCATCCTCTGGACTTGATGCAGCAGCAGCCCTACCCTTTCCAAGGACTTGTTCAGGGGTCTTGCTCTCAGCAACACCCTCATCAAGCATTGGTGTAGCGACCAAACTCTAGACTTCACTCTTGTCAAGCACCAGGGTGGCAGCTGGACTCTTGGCCCTACTCAGCATCAGGGTGGTAGCCAAGCTCTCCACAATCCCCCAGGCATCTGAGAAATGTGGGGTGGTAACCCTCTTCTTTATTCATAATGGGACAGAAGGTCCATCCTCTAAAAGGTCTAGGGCATACTGACCCTTTCCACATACATGGGTTGGTCTGCTTTCTTGACTGGATGAAATGTCTTCATTCCAGGTCTCAGCTTCCATGGTTCTGCCTAAGACATTTTTCCTTCAGTCTGTCCCTTTTAGTCCAGGCTGGAAGTGGTTCTGTTCATACAGATCTCACAAAAATCTTGTCAGTTTCATATGTAACACACAGGGGTCCCAACCATCAGAAAATAGGACTTCCTACAAATTTTTTCTGGATAACTCACTGCTAATCCTGACTTACGCTGAAATGGTTGTCTGGTTCCATGTTAGGTTAAATCCTCATGACAGGCACTATTCTCTGGGCTCTCATTTTCTGGAAGCTCAGAATTTTCCAAACCATCAATTCCTGGTTTCTTTTTGCCCAGGAGATCAGTTTTCAACTTATTCCTTTCCTTTCACATTTTACTATAAGCTATAAGGAGAAGCCAGGCCACACTTTCCATATTTAGTTTGGAAATTTTCTCAGATAAATATCCAGTCTCATCACTTAGAAATTCTGCCCTCCATCTGTTTTGCCAAGTTCCCTGCCACTTTAAAATATGGGTCACCTCTATTCCAGTTTGCGATGATTCTTTCATCATTTGTAAGGGTTCATCAAAAGCAACTTTTGCATTCATATTTATACCAACAGTCTCTTTAGAGCTATCAAGGACTTTCCTATCAAGCATCTCACAATTCTTCCTGCTTATCTAATCAATAAGCCATTTCCACATTTTTTGGTATTTACAATAGCAGCACCCCACTTTCCTTGTACCAAAATCTGTTTTCGTATTCTGGGCTGGCAATATATCAGAAATAGGTTGGCTTTTACAGTGGGATTTATTATTCTACAAGTTTACAGTTTCGAGGCTGAGAAAAATGTCCAAATCAAGGTATCATCAGGAGATTTCTCCCCAAAGACTGGCTCCTGATGATCCCTGTCTTCTCCGTCACATTGCAAGGAACACGGCAACATCTGCTAGTCTCTCCCATGTCTTCTGAGTTTCATTGCTTTCAGCTTTTGGTTCTGTGGCTCACTCTCAGCTTCTGTGGCTTTCTGTCTCTTTCTCTCTCTGTATTCATCTCATTTAAAATGACCCCAGTAAGAGGATTAAGACCCATCTGGGTCATGGCTTAATTGAAGTAACCCAATCAAAAGGTCCTTAACTGAAGTAACCTAACGAAAAGTCCTGCCCACAATAGAGGTATATTCGTAGGAACAGGAATGGGTTAGCTCCAAAGACATGATTTTCTAGGGTTCATATGGTCTCAAACTACCACATAACTTGTATAAAAATTTCCTTTCCTTGCATTGTGATTTTTAAAAGCTTATTTATTTGGCTCTTCTGGTTTTCATATTAGATGCTTTTGTTGAGGTTTAGAACATCATGCCTTTCTGGTCATATTTAAGAATACGGTACTAGAGAACTACTTAGAAACTTTGGATATAGCTGAGGGTAAACTGTAGACTTAAGATCAGTGTGATCTGCTTGGGTGATTTTATTGGGACAGCTCAAATGTTAGGGTCCTTGGGTCTTTTCTCTTGGAATATACAGATTCTCTAGAGAAGGACCTTCCAAAACCTTTTTGGAAAGAATAGTCCAGATTTCTAGGAGGCAAACAGTAAAGAGTGCTGGAGAGTAGAGATTCTCATTAATTTTATTGGAAGTTTTTTGTTTTTGTTTTATCTCTACTCTTTTCTAATTTCTTTGAGCTTTTATACTCTGGGTTTTTACTGTGTGTGTGTGTATATGTGTGTGTGTGTATTTTAATGTACCAGGGGCTGAATCCTGGGCCTTGTATGTGGGAAGCCAGCACCACATCAGCCTCCTGAGTTAGTTTTTTCATTTGTTTTTTTTTGTTGTTGTTTGTTTTCAGGATGCCCCAGGAACCAAACCCAGGACCTCCTATGTGGGAGGCAGGTGCTCAACTGCTTGACCCACATCTTCTTCTTGTATATATTCTTTATATTCTGGGTTTTTAACATTATATTCTTGTTTCATGGATGCAATATCTTCTTTTACCTCTCTGATAATATTTGCAATAGCTTTAATGAAACAAGAAACTGCCTGCTGTCATTGTATCCCCACTAGCAACTGGGCCTGGTGTTCTTCAGTGTAGAGACCTGTTTTACCTTCTTAGGAGAATGCACTTTAATTTTCTGCCATGGTAAAAGGAGGATCAGTCACTTTGTTTTTGTTGTGGAACTACAAATCTGGAAATCTCGTACAAATTGTCCATCAATGCTATTATTGGCTCCACCTTTACCCCTATTTCCAAAAGAAGTTGGTGCTGCCAATTTCTGAGCAATTTGAGGGTACTGTGGCATAAATGTGATTTCTTTTTTACTCTTTTTTATTCTGATATAGCATTTAGCTTTCTTGGGTTTGCTAAGCCTATCGTACTCTTTCATTTGCTTTTTATCACCCAGAATTTTATTGTTTCTATTTTGTTCTCTATCCCTTTGGTCCTATGGGTTGATGACATAAAAATCTTTTGCTGCCATTCTCGTGAATTTTGGGGAGGGAATAGAGATAACACAACAAGTTGCCATCCTTAACCAGAAGTAATTACAAAGAATTCTTGATTTTTACATTTCTATGAAATTTTCCTTAAGTATTTTAGGTGAAACCAGGCTTATTGTAGTATTCATTATTACTGTCAAACTAGAATTTCCTTCTGTTTAGTTTCAGAATTAAAATTTTAACATTCTACAAGTGGGTTAATTTCCTCTGTAAACATAGGAATTAATATGGGAAATACAGTACATTGACCAAATTATAGACTGGAAAGTTGTTGAAAACATGGCAAGAGAAGCTATGTAATTTTAGTGTTGTAACATTTTGTGGTAGAAACAGCAAAAGCTTGGATCTGTACGAATATACAGAGTAAAAATGTGCAGTTTCTAAATTAACCTTAAAACCGAGGAGAAAACGGCTTCAACTCCATTGACTTGGAGGTGATCATCCAGTTTATGGATATGATTTTCTTCTTCTTGGATCTCCTTCCCTTGTTGCCTGACTTTAGACTCACTAAAGGAATATAGGATAAATAAAACAAGAAGATTGAGCCAGTCATTTCAGGTACTTGCTAGTAGTTCTGAAAAACATTTGATAAAGAAGAAGGCAAAATGAGTTTTTTGATCATCAGTGCAATTGTGTTTTGTGTGCTGTTCTTGGTCCCTGTTGCTGGGGATTATTGTGAGTTGGCTGCATGTCGGTAGGAATGATAAATCATTTAAACCAATGATCTGTATCTGGATGTCCACATTTCTCTAAAATATCTAGGGCTGAGTTAAAAAGTTGTATCACTTTCAAAGCTCTGAGTTTGTCAGATTTTAGCAGTCATTAGTAGAGGAACAGCAAATGGGAGGAGGGGGGAGAGCAGGGAGGCTGTGTTTTAAAAAATAAGTTGTTAAGGTAACAATATACAACTCTGTCTATGGAGGAACAGGCTTGAGTTAGGCACTGTTCTGTAAGGGGGGGCTGCTTTTCCATTGTTGTCATCCAGGATACTAATTACAGCCCTTGGTTGTATCCACCCCATATAAGCGTCTTCACAGGAATTACTGAAGAGGTTTCTTAGGAATTTATAAATATAGCAAAGAGGTTGGAAAATGATGACTGAACCTTTATGTACTCTGCAGTTTACAAAACCGTCCAACTTGTGAGAAAATATACTGAGCAGACCAATCCGTATATGTAATGCTGCTTGTGGTGGTGTCTCCAATTCCTCTTCTCTAAGCCATCACTGTAACCCTCAGCCAGGTGTGGTTAATGGAATAGTGCCTGGATTTTGTTCAAGCCATCCCCTTCTTTCATCGGCTTGTTCTGAATTGCTTCTGATCTTCAGTATCACATGATGTTCCACATCCCTGTTGTACAGGCACATCTTTATAACAAGACTAAGAGTCTAATTGTGGTAATTCTCCCTGTCATTGCTGCAGTTGTTCAGAATTCATACTTTTAAAGTATCATCATTAGCTGTAATTCAGCAGTGAATACAACTGCTGTTTCTAATTTGCTCACACACTGCGGATTCCTACAAATCTACAATATAAAAGAGGGCCTCTCTCCTTCACCATGCTGCCTTCAGACCTTCGCCGGACCTTGCATTGTCTTTGGGCTCTGTCCCTGTGCACTGCATGTGCTAAAAAGTGGCAAGAATTTTATAGACAGCTACAACTATTCAATAGTTTTGCTGAAATTTCCACCATCTGGAAATTTCTCTCCCACTTTAGTGAAATCATTGACTAAAAAACATCTCCTGGGTTATACTCTCAAATATTTTTCTAGCTATGGAATTGTGGATTTTTGGATTTTTGCTGTTTAACTGTTTGGGGTCCATTATGTGTGGTCACAGGATCAAGCTCTATAATGACTATATAATTCAATTTTTAAAATTGATTTGCAAATATTGTGTTTAGGATTTTTGAATTTATGTTTACACGGGCATGTAGTTTTATTTTCATTGTCTCTCTTTGGTTTGGTGTCAATATTTTATTAGCTTTGTAAAATGAATAGAGAAATGTTTCCTCTTTCTAGTCTCTGAAAAATTTGTAAAATGGAATTGCCTCATTCTTTCAGTGTTTGTTAGAAAACATGTTTAAAATCATCTGGTCCTGGTGTTTTCCTCTTGGAAATACTTATAACTCTGGTTTCAATTTCTTTAATGGATACAAGACAATTCAGAATTTCCATTTCTTATTGGATTAGTTTAATTTATATATATTTAAATAATGTTCACCCACATTTTAATAATGTTCTAGCTATAGATTGTTTGAAATTTGTGGAGATTTGCTCTATGGCATATAACTTGTCCATTTTTAAAAATTTGTAACAGAGTTATCCATAATAATTCTTTCATAAAATCTTTTTAATTTGTGCTGCATACATGGTGATGTAACATTTTTAGTACTCGATACTGTTTATTCATACCTTCTCTAATTTGTTCTTGATAATAACTTGCAATGTGTGTATATATATATATATCTTCCAGAAATTCTATATAACTTCTAGAAATACATACATATATTGAATATATATATATAATTTCTAGAAATACTAAAATTTCTTCTCAAAATACACTTGTGTGTATGTGTGTATATATACTCTTTTTTTTCTTTTCAAATCTGCCTTTTCAATTTTGACAGATGTTTGGTTATTTTATTATATTTTCAATATCCTTTTTTTTTGTTAGGCATAGTTTATATTCTATTTATATTTCTGCAGAGCCTCATTGATGTCAGACTCTGCAGGTTGTTTCTGCTGACACAAGGTCATGGTGATTTGTTCCCCCTTGTGTTGGATGCCCTTGGGTTTTGTGAACTCTTTTTTGGCCTTTATCTACTGGAATTTTGGGAGGCCTGTTTTGAAAGTGCATTCCTCCAGAACAGACTCTCCTTTGCCTCTGCTGGGACCATTTTAAGCTACATTTTTGGTTTAAGGTTTTTTGTTTGCCTTGTGACCAGGTAGGCAGTGTAAGTTCAAGCCCCTAAATCAGTCCTCAGTGAGTGTAGATTGAGGTGAGGCGTTCCCAGGGGAGAGGCAGAAGTAGGCATATATTGACATTGTCTTCCTCCATGGGGTGGGCTTTATTCTAATTCACCCAGTAAGAAAATTGCTCTCCAGGGACTCTGGCTTCTAAGTTGGTACTATGGTCTAACTTCTGCCCTGTGCAGGGCTCTGAGGATTGGCATGTGTCTCCTGAAAAAAATGCTGGCTCCAGCTCTCACTTACTCTCAGGATTTGTGCTTTCTCATCATTTCTGACCTCTGAGGAATTCCCTTACTTTCTGGCCAGGTTACCCATGCATTAAAATCATGACAATAAAATATCTTAATTAGCATTTATATTTGTGCAATACTTAGAGGGGTTTCTCCTGTTGCTAGAAAGATAAATCTATAGTGTAATTTGAAAACCTAAAAATATTAGAGCAACCCAGCCCCAAACTATGATTTGAGGTAAAAATGGCTTTGGATTTCATCTTCCAGTTGGACTATTCCAAAATACAAGAGGAAATAGGGTAGTTAAAAAAAAATAAATGGAAAGAGAACTAGAGAGGATGGAAGAGTTTTCGTTATGAGCAATTGCCTACCTGTGAAACTAATGTAAAAGCATCTACTTCCACTCTCTGAATTTCAAAATCCATCAAATGAAATTAATATTGCTACCTCCCATACGTGCAAAGTTTTAATAAGGTAACACCTACATAACTGCTATACGTGGGATGTTGCGTATAGTAACCACTCAGTAAATGTGGAGTAAAGTTGACTTTGAGCCTCCTACGAGGACTCTGATACAAGCTTCCCAGAGTTTGCAGAGAGACAAAGTTAATGTCCTTTGCATGCAATAGTTTCAAAATGAGAACTAAACCTAATAGAATGGTTAAAGGATAAATCTAGGGGGGAAATCATTCTAGAGAAATAACATTATAAAGAGGTTCTTTAAACACAGGTCTCAGAATTCCCACAGACAGAGTTCCCAGGAACATGCACTCACAATAACACAAAACACTTCAAGCTTGATAGATTTTAAACATCATTCTGGTGCTTCCATGTTTCCATTATCAACAGGGCTGCTCATTCATACCTGTGGAAAATGAAGTGGCCACACATCCTTCTATTGTAGAATAAAGGATAAAATGCCATAAATTTACTGCCTGCATTCTCATTTGATCTTTCTCACATGCACAATTTTACAGAGTTGGTTTTAACTGCTGAAAGACAGGAGAGTAAGTTTGGGTTGGAAGACTGGGAAAATCAGTTAGGCTAAGTGTCCAGTCTTTAGCTTGGCTCCCTCAAGGCGAGCGCAGATTATATCTCTGACATTTACTGTATGGGGATGTTCTTGCCACAGGAATGAAGTGTCTCCCAGTTGCTTTAAACCAAGAACTGTCGGCTACTGAAAAACCTGCCTATAGCATGTACACACTTAGCCAATTTTTTTTTTTACATTTTTATTATCTTTTTTTTTAAAGATACATAGATCACACAAAATGTTACATTAAAAAATATAAGAGGTTCCCATGTACCCCACTTCCCATCCCCACTCCTCCCACATCAGCAACCTCTTTCATCAGTGTGGCACATTCATTGTATTTGATGAATACATTTTGGAGCACTGCTACACAGCATGGATTATAGTTTACATTGCAATGTACACTCTTTCCCAGTCCATTCAGTGGGTTATGGCAGGACGTATAATGTCCTGCATCTGTCCCTGCAATATCATTCAGGACAACTCCAAGTCCCAAAAATGCCCCCATATCATACCTATCTTCCCTCTCCCTGCCCTCAGCAACTTCCTTGCCCATTGTCTCCACATCAATAATACAGTTCCTTCCATTGCTAGAGTCACAATAATTCTATAGTAGAATACCAGTAAGTCCACTCTAATCCATATTTTATTCCTCCATCCTGAGGATCCTGGGATGGCAATGTCCACTCCACCTCTAAATCGAGATGAGATTTAGATTCCACATGGCTGATGAATGGGATTCTCTGGCTTGCGGTTGTAGCTTAGCCACTTTATGAAAATACACGAACATATGTCAAAAGGGCAATGGAAACAAAAGAATAAAGAAAATATGAGATATTTTCACCTAAAGTTATAAAATTTAAAAGCAGAGAAAGAAAGAAGAGTAATGTTGCTCAAATTGCAAGTTTGGGGAAAGGCAGAGTTCATTAAAGAAATGTGTTATGGTTTCACCAGTATTTCTTTTTGTCACTGGGCATCTAAGTGTGAATTAATAAGCTTATAATGTAAAATACACAATATCAGGCTTTTATCAAATCATGTTATCTAAAATACTTACATTATTAGATTAGGTTATTAGTATGATTAGTTTCTGCTAATAGAATTGGGACCCAGAGTATTTCTAATTATGTGTTTTATTTTATTAATTATTCCTGTGATTTATTTGACTATAGTATTAGTTTAAAAAAAGACACTGATTCTTAGATTACTTGATATTTCCATTTCAAGAATACTTTCAAAGCATGGTACTTAAATAATCTCTGACTATGAACAATATTAAACAGTGGGCCTAGATCGAGCATTATTTGAAATGAGATCTTTTTTCTTTCCAGAACATAATAAATACTCAGTTTATTAATAAATAGTATTAATAAATAGTTAAATCCCCTTGGACAATTAAATTGATTCTAATCTTCAAATCAAGCATTAAGTACATTTTGTTAATTGATTAAGATTAAATATAAACTAAATAGAAATTAGGGAAAATTTTTTTCTTCTTCTTTAAGACAGCTTACACAATTGGGCAAGGGTTCCTAACCAGAGGCCATGAATACTATGAAATGTGCACAATTTTGCATGTGAGGGGAGAGAGAAAGAGAGAAAGAGAGAAAGAAAGAGATGTAGTGTGTTTACGTCAATTTTTAATTTTTTTCTGTGGCAAAGGTTTACAGCTCTCATCAGATTCTTGAAGGGGTCCCTAATTAAAGACCCTTGGCCAAGGATAAGGATAGTTTTTCAAATGAGCTACTTAGTATAAGAGCTTTTTTATGAACATGGAAGAAGATTGAGTTGTATTTCTAGAATAGTCTTTTCCAATAAACTTTGTACTCAAAAGTCTTAATGTTTCAGAATTAAAATGGAGCATTCTATTAGTATTTAAGAATGAGGCATTCAAAATGAGCTTTGGGGGGCTTCCCAGGATTTTACTGTATTCTGCATCTATGACCTGTTTTCCTG